>NC_080704.1:111524120-111837527 GCF_030445035.2 Dasypus novemcinctus
ATCTTCTCTTTGTCACTTTGTTCTTATTCTAATTTCTTATTGCTGGCTGAGTTCACTTTGAAGGAAAGTATTAGGGACAGGGAAAGGCAATTGTGTAAGAAAGGAAAATGTTTAAAGTAGTATTGGTAATAACTGTTAACAGAGCAACAGTAGGAGATCTGGGAAAATGGATATTAAATTCATGTACATTGTGTAGAGTTATAGCAGTAAGTAGAGTAGCTATAATGTGGTAGTCGACTGAATATGGGAGGAATATGGTATGAATTAAAAAGCTAGTGTTTTCGTGAGAGAGGGAAAGAGAAAAGAGAGGCAATAGTTTCAAGAGTGGATAAAAGACAGAAAACAAAACAAAGGTATTAGAAATTAAGAGTTAGACAATTTGGAGATCAAAGAATGGGAGGTGGAATATAGAAGAGACAGTATATGATGGAGGATATCAAGATGTGGGGGAAAGGGGACAGTGTAGGTAGCCAAAATGAATTCACACAGAAATGAGGCAATGGAGGATGAGGAAACCCAGCAAATGTTAGGTGTTCCCTGCAGCACCTATTGTATAATTAAGATAAAATAAAATAAGAAGAAAATGAGGGACAAGAGAAAAGAGGGAAAAAAAAAGGGAGAGAAGAAAGAAAGAAAGAAAAAGGGGGGGTGGGTAACGAAAAGGGAGAGGAACAAGTAAGGAAAAGAAAAGGAAATATAGAACACCAAGAGCAGCAACAACAACAAAAAAAAACCTAAATAAGTGAAAAAAGAAAAAGACCTTGGGGGATACAATGGGAGAAAAGAATAGGAAATAATGCAATATTAGCAATCAGGACAATAAAAAATAAAAAATAAAAAATTAAAATAAAAAAAAACCACAAACGTTGAGGGCTAGAACAATCAAGGACCTCAGATGGGCCTCACGGCATGGTGGATTCAGGGATAAAAGTCTGTGATATTGAAGACTCAAGAGGTGTGAGTCTCTGGGGTGTGGGCCACCAGGGTCTAAGGGACACAGACCTGGCAACCTCAAATCTGGTTAACAGGGAGCCTGGGAGCACCGCAGTGCATCACAGCCTTCAGGGATGCCTGAAGCTGGGTGCCAGCCCTATGGGAGCGGTCACGTCCACAAACTCTCATCTATGTTTCCGAAACCCCCAATTCCCCCTTTCACTAGGGTCTCTTGCGTGGCTATATCACCAATTCGACTTCAGGACACTCCCGTCCTGCAGGCCCCTGAAACAGCCAGTTGGGGGCTCCTCTATATTGCAGCCAATTTAAGGCCGCTGCAGATTGGCAGCTGGCCTTGGGGGTGGGGCTCTAGCCAGAAGCGCTATTATTTGTGTCCGCAATCAAAAATTCCCCGCCTCGCAATAAAACTCCTGTCTATCTCCTCAAATCGGTCTGTGAAGGCCTCCTGTCCTGTTAGCCCCTCAATAGCCCGCTCAGGGCTTATGAATTCTCCAGTACCGCAGAGCCTCCAGGAATCGCAGCCCTGGTGCCGGTACCCCGGCTTTGCCCACCCCAGGAGGGAGTGTCCGGTGCGCAGCCCCCACCTCTGTGTAAGCGAGCCTCAATTTTATCTTTAACATGAATTTTCTGTATTACCTTCCCATGAAATCGATGTCCAGACACCTCCTGACCTGTAAAATTCCGAAACAGCCTGGTCCTGAAGAATTTCTAATGCTCAGAAAACTGTTTTTGAGACCAGCAGATGCAGCAGCCGGAGCAGCTGCAGCCTGTGCCCTCTCCCGCCCGCCCTCCAGGTAGAACTTTTTCTACATTAAAACTCTTAATCCTTTCTTACTCTATGACCCAACTTCTATTCCTAGATATTTACACTAGAGAAATGAAAACATACATCCTCAAAAAGACTGGTTCACAATGGTTCATAGTTGCTTTATTCATAATAGCCAAAAATGGGAAACAACCCAAATTTCTGTCAGCAGGTGAATGCATTGCAGCATATTCATGCAATAAAATACAACTCAGCAATTAAAGGAGATGGACTCCTGATTACACAACATGGCTGAATCCCATAGTGCCTAAAATAGTGACTGGCACATAACAGGTGATTGGTAAATATCTGTTGAAAGTAACATATTAATGGTAATAAAGTCTCATGATCAAAAGAAAATAGCACAGGTTTATCTCAAATAGAATATGGTCTTTCTTCTGCATCATAGAAAAATATGACTACCTGTACCTGAAGTTAGTATATTACATTCAGAAACGTTGTTCTGATTCCTAAAAATGCTCACCTTAATTACTAAAGCAGGTAATGATCAGGAAAGGTTCAGGAAATTTCTGGCATTGAGGCTTACTTCATTGCCTTCTATTGTAATTTCTTTCTGCCACCTGGGCCATGGAGTTCAAATAGTCTCAAGAATGAAGGCTCCACAGAGTCAGAGAGACAGATAAAGCAGATACAACCCCCAGATATTGGTTCCTTTGAGGGCTAAAGAGACCCATGGGAGTTATGGTCATGGCCGATGGGGTTAACTACCAGGGCAGATGGCCCCTCTTTGGAAATGGTGTTTATGTGTGATGAATCTGGACTCAGATGGGATCTCCCTTCATAAGACTTTCATGCTAATGTGCTGGAGGTACAGTTAATGTTGGGGTTTAAGATATATTTAGGGGATTTGAATCTCTGGACTGACAATGTGATAGCCAGATCCTGAGCCTCAACAGACTCCAGCACCTACAATCTGATTTATTGGACTTACCACACTCAGCTAAGATGGAGGTGAAGAAGGACAACCACCACACCATGGAGCCTAGAGTGATTACAACTGAAAATGGGAGGATTGCATCCAGCATCCAGGTGGAATCTGAGCCTCCTCTTGACATAAAGGTGCAATGGACACAACCAATCCAGTGTCCACATAGAAGAGGTGGCATTGGATTGGGAAAAGTGGACATAATGGACAAAGGGTATGGGGAAAGGCAGGAAGAGATGAGAGGTGGAGGCGTCTTCGGGACATGGAGCTGCCCTGGATGGTGCTTCAGAGGTAATCACCGGACATTGTAAATCCTCACAGGGCCTACATGATGGAATAGAGGAGAGTATGGGCCATGATGTGAACCAATGAATATGAGGTGCAGAGGTGCCCAAAGATGTACTTACCAAATCCAATGGATGTGTCATGATGATGGGAACGAGTGTTGTTGGGGGGGGGAGAGGGGGGGTGGGGGGGTGGGGTTGAATGGGACCTCACATATATATTTTTAATGTAATATTATTACAAAGTCAATAAAAAATAAAAAAATTAAAAAAAAAAAAAAAAAAAAAGAATGAAGGCTCCAAGTCATCTTTGACAGAATCAGAAAGTGCTACTATTGTATGTGTTGACATCTGTCAGAGGTAGTCTCTTTTCATACAGAAAGAGAACAATCCTTCATGTGATAGAGGATTATCCTCTTTGCCTCCCATAATGGCTTTGATTCCTCTTATCTCTCTTCCTAAAAGAGTGTCCCCATTCCCTCTAGGAACTTTCAAGATTCCAAACAAGGCACTATTTTTATTTAATTTAAGTCAAGACATATCTATTAACCACTCACATATCATGCTCTTTTAGTGGCTTGAACCTTTTTGGATTTTCTGAAATGGAATGTCTGAATTTCATTCTAAATTCAGGATAGTAGAAGAAGGGAAAGTCATGCCACCAGAGCAATAAATAGTTGTATGCTTTTTTTTTTCCTGCCAGAGGGCCATTCCCCAAATATGAGACACCCAATTTTCCTTCACAGATGGGCCACTGTGGCTGGCAAAAGGGAGAGAGTAGTTTGAGATGGTAGTCAGGAAAGAATTTTGAATTTTATTCTAAGTGTGAAGGGAATCTCCAAACTTTGCTGTCCAGTATGGTAGCCACTAGCCGCATGTTGCTATTGAGCACATAAAATGTGGCTAGCTCATTTTGATATGTACTAAGGTAGAATACAGTTTGGATTTCTAAGACTTAGTATGGAAAACAAGTTATAAAATATCTCATTAATAATTTTACATGAACTACATGTTGAAATAATAGTAAGATTTGGGGGTTAAGTAAAATTTTAAAATTAATTTTACACGTTTTATTTTACAAATAAATTTACAAATAATTTATTTTTTAAATTACAAAGATAATTCAAACATACATACGTGACTTGCTTTTGTGGCTCATGGTTTATTTCTTTTGGACAATGCTGCCATAGAAAGTTTTGAACAAAAGAATGACATGGTATTATTTCTTATTTTTTAAAAGATCACTATGACTATTTTATGGGGAAAGGATTGGAAGAAGGCAACAGTGGGAGCAGAGGATTAATTAAGTGATTCTTGAATTAACTATAAATAAGGATTCTAAACTGATAAGAACAGATACTACACTTGATGTTAGCAAAAAGGCCAAGAAGCAATTAATAGCACTGAAATATATATATCTGAATATGATTAAAAATGGAAAAAGGATTCTAAAATAAATTGAAGCCTTGTGTTTTAAGCTTGAACAATGGAAAATATGGTTGTTATGCGTTGAATTGTGTCCTCCCAAAAGACATGTTCACAACCTGACCCTTAGTCCTGTAAATGTGACTTTTTTTTCTGTAAACAGAAACTTTGAAGATGCTATTAGTTAAGATGAGGCCAAACCAGGTTATGCTGGGCCCTTATCCAATATTACTGCTGTCCTTAAAAGAAGGAGAGAATTGGACACCAATAGAGAGACACAAGGGAGAATGCTATGTGACAGCTGAGGCAGAGAACTCCATGGATGGCCAGAAAACCGCCAAAAGCTAGAAGAGGCACGGGAGGATTCTCCATTATAAGTTTACAAGGCAGCATGGTTATTCACACCTCTGTCCTCTAGAACTGCAAGACAGGCAAGACAGTAAGTTCCTGTTGTATTAAGCCATCTAATTTTTGGCTTCATAATTCCTGTAGCAGTAGAAAGCAGAGTGTGGCAAGCTGAGATGATGGGTGTATATGCTGGGAGTATGTGGTAGAGGTGAGAATGGAGTGGGGAAGGGAGATTAGCTACTTCATTGTAGATTCACTCTTTTAATAAAACAGTTCATTTTATTGATTGATTTGAGGAGGAGTGGGGGAGGGAGATAAAACAGGATGGAGTGGAGAAGGTGTTTGAAGCATTTTTTCAAAGTCAAAGGTAAATATATTAGGGAAGTGTAAGAACATTTCTTAGTAGCATTGCATGCCATTTGAGATTTGTGGTCATGCATTTTAGGTGATGCCAATACACAGTTGTATGACTTTCTCCAACAAATTTCTGGAACTGAAAAGGGTGAACTAAAAGAAGGGAGTAAAGTAAACTTATTATTCTAGCAATGGAAGAAATTTTATCATTGATATAAAGGCATTGGCCACCAGATGTTCTGAGGGATGGGAGAGGGAAGAATAGATGTAATATAGGGGCATTTTCAGGACATTGGATTTGTCCTGCATGACATTGCAGTGATGGATATAGACCATTGTATATTTTGTCATAACTTACAAAGTTGTGTGGGACAGAATGTAAACTATAATGTAAACTGTAGCCCATGGTTAATAGTAATGCTTCAATATGTGTTCATCAACTGTAATAAATATACCACACTAATGAAGGATGTTGTTAATGTGGGAGGGGAAGGGGATGGGGGATATGTGAACCCCCTGTAATTTTATGTAACATATATGTAATCTAAAGTTTCTTTAAAAAGAAAAATTAAAAAGAAAAAGAAAAGACTTGGATGCCTGAATGGAGTTATTCCTAATAAATTCTATGGCTAAGGTCACTGAGGGCTACTTGTACCTTACTTTATGTTGTCTGATGTTCTGTTAGTTGGGCTTACTAATTACTGGGTTTTACAGTGTGCAAGGCTCTTACAACAGCTACATAGAGATTTGCTGGCTGGAGCCCCCTTTTTCTACACAATGTACGTACACTATAACTGCATGAAAACCAGTCCTCCAGGTGGAAACTGAAAATATTACCCAAGCTTGCCTTAGTTCTAGCATACATTCTGGCTTATGGTTGTGACAATGCCAAATGATATTTTCCTGTATGTACAAGGCATACATTTAATTTTAAGTCTGCTGTTTCCAATTTCCTATTTAGTCTTCAGCCATTTAAACTTCCACTTCAATACCATTACCCTTCCCACCCATACCATTTCTTTTTCCTCCCCACACAATACTTTGGTCTTATTTCTTTTCTATCTCATTTTTTATAAATATCTCTGTCCCTCTGTGGCACTACCATTCTTCCTCTTTTATTTCCTTATAAAATCTTCTTACTTGTAGATTCACTCTTTTTTAAAATAAAATCACTTTATTGACACATATTAATAAAATATAAATCCTTTCAAAGTGTGCAATCAATGATATTCAATGTAATCACATAATCACGTAGTTGGGCATTCATCACTTCGATTATTTTCAGAACACTTTCATTATTCCAATAATAATAATAATAACAAAAAACAAACCTCATCGCCTCTCAATCTCTCTATGCTTTCCCATCTATACATAGCTGCATGCTATTTCCCTCTCTCTAGTATATTTGTATTTACATTTTGTAAAACCAGACTTATATATATACAATATCACTCATGTTCGTGTTTTATATGAGCTTTTATAATCTTATACAATCCCATGTTATAATGTTTAGCCTTCCTTCTCGTAATATACATGACCTTAGACTTTCCCTTTCAATAACTGTAATACCTATACAATAGCACTGCTAGTTACAAACACCATAATATGCTTTAACCATTTTTATTCATTTTCAAAGATTTACAAACTTTTTTTTACCAATTCTGCACAGATTAACCCTCAGCTTTATATTCTCTACCCTCCTCCTATTTTCTGTTGACCTATATTCTATTTCTTAACTCCATGAGTTTACACAATATACTTAGTTCATAATAGTGCAATCATACAGTATTTGTACTTTTGTGTCTGGCTTGTAGGACTCAACATAATGCCCTCCATGTTCATCCATGTTGTCACATGCTTCATGACTTCATTTCTTCTTACCACGGCATAATATTCCATCATGTGTGTATGCCACAGTTTGTTTACCCATTCATCAGTTGATGGACACCTGTGTTGTTTCCAACTTTTGGCAACTGTGATCAAAGAAAGTGTTTTGTATAATTTCAAACTTTTAAAATTTATTTAGGCTTGTCTTGTGATCCAAAATATGGTCTATCTTGGAGAAGGAACCATGAGTTCTTGAAAAGAAAGTATATCCTGCTGTTCTGGGGTGCAATGCCCTATAGATGCCTATTAGGTCTAGTTCATTTATCATATTATTCAAGTTCTCTCTTTCTTTGTTTATTCTCTGTCTAGATGTTCTATCAAATGATGAGAGTGGTATATTGAAGTCTCCAACTATTATTGTAGAGACATCTCTTTCTCCCTTCAGTTTTGCCAGTATGTGCCTCATGTATCTTGGGACACTCAGGTTACATGCATAAATATTTAATACAGTTATTTCTTCTTGTTGGATTGCTCCTGTTATTCATATGCAATGACCTTCTTCATCCCTTATAACACTGTTATAACGTCTATTTTGTCTGATAACATTAACACTATTCCACCTCTTTTTTCGTTACTATTTGCATGGAATATTTTCTTCAAACTTTCACTTGTTTGTCTCTTGTAGACAACATACAGATGGCTCATATTTTTTTTTAATCCACTCAATCAGTCTAAGTCTTTTGATTGGGGAGTTCAAACCATTAACATTCAATATTATTACTGTAAACACATTATTTATTTCGTTCACCTTGTCCTTCGGCTTTCTGTTTTCATGTCTTACTTTTGTTTATCTTTTTACCCTTTAATTTACAGTTCCTAATAATCTTCATTTCTACACTCTTCTCCAAGTCACTCACCCTTGTATTTTTCCTTTAGAGCTGCAACACGCCCTTTAGTATCTATTGTAATTCTGGTCTTTTGATGACATATTCTACTAGTTTTTATTTCTCAGTGAAGACTTTGAACTCAGTCTCATTTTTGAAGGATAATTTTTCCAGATACAGAATACTTGGCTTGCAGGTTTTCTTTTTCAGTACCTTAAATACATCACACCACTTTCTTCTCACCTCCATGGGTTCTAATGAGAGGTCTGTGTTTAATTTTATCTCACTTCCTTTGTGTGTGATGCTTTGCTTTTCTCTTGCTGCTTTCAGAATCCTCTTTTTATCTCTGATATTTGTCATTCTAAATAGTAGATGTCTTGTGGTAGGTCTATTCTGATTTATTCTAGTTGAAGTGTATTGCCCTTCTTGGATGTTCATATTTATGGCTTTCAAAAGTATTGGGAAGTTCTCGGTCATTTTTCCCTTAAATATTCTTTCTGCTCCTTTTCCATTTTCTTCTCCCTCTGTTACATCAATAATGTGTATGTTTGTGTGTTCTGCATTGTCATTTAATAGCCTGAGACTCTGTTCCATTTTTTCAATTCTCTTCTCTTTGTGTCCCCTGTCTTTTACAGTTTAGATGTTCTGCATTCAAAATCACTGTTTTTTTGTTTAAGCATTTCAAATCTGCCTTAATGTATTTTTATTCTCATCCATCATGTCTTTCATTCCCATAAAGTCTTTTACTTTTCTTTGTGGACTTTCAAATTTTTCTTTATGCTCACCTGGTGTCTGCTTACTATCTCTTATCTCTTTATTCACATTTTCTTTAAATGTGTGATTTCAGAGTTGTGTGATAATCACTGATTAATTGTCCTAAATTCTATATATATTCAGGATATTTGGTTTGTTCCTTTGGCTGGGTCATCTCTTCCTGTTTCCTAATATGGCTTGTAATTTTTTTACTGATGTCTAGGCATCTGAATATGTTGGTGAATTTACTCTGATGGTTATTTCTCTCTCTTGCTATTGTTCTTTTTTCTCACAGCTCTTCTTTGATTTTTGGTTCAACATATTCTAAGTCTTCCAATTTTCCCATCTTAATTTATCAAAATCAGGCCAGGGATTCACTAATGGGGTACAGATTTTCTTCCAGAATTTAGAGTTTTTCTCCATGCAATTGTCAGACTGGCCACTGGATGGTGCTTATCAGCACACCTTTTCACAAAGGTGTTTCACTCTCCCCTTTCCTGTGTTTTGATCTTGCCAGAGCAGAGATTCAAAGTGGGCTTTGCTGGCTGAATTCACTGAAGGCCCCTGATTTAACTTTCCTTTTCCCTTGTAGTAGCTGACAGGGAAGAAGATGTCTGTTTCCCTCTCTGCCAGCTGCCTTGAGCCAGGGGTTTTACCTCAGCTTAACATCTTGGCAGTGGGAAAAGAAGACTTTCCCAGCTGCCGGGAGTTTTAGTAACTCACCGTTCGTTGTTTCACCTTCTTCATCTCTCTGTCCCTCACCCTCCTGGGAGTTGTGTAGCACTGCCCTGGTCTGCTGACCCACAAAGTAGATCCCTCAACAGCTTTTGGTTCTTTCTCCATTGTTTTCATGAGGGAATTGAATACTGCCTGCTAGTCCAATGCCATCTTCCTACATTCCCTGTAGATTCACTCTTTACCTCCTCACATACGGATATATTTTTATTGTAGATTTCTTTCAGATGGAATTTGTTCTCTAGGCAAGGTACATACTAATATCCCTTAAAGGTTTATCTCTGCATATTATGTTCTTGATCTAGCCTAAATTACTAGGGAAGGACACCATCCATTATTGCATGGAATTGCAATTGAAGTCCACTTTAAGTTTACAGCTCTTGATTTTTTTTTATTACTTTGCCTTAGTGATTTAATTAGAAATAGAGATTAGCTATTTGAGACTTGGGGCAGCATAAAGATAAGTACAAGATGGAGATCTTTCATGTATAGTACTCGGAATTTGGGTGGTGTTTGTCTTTTTCTAAGATGATATGGTATTTAGATGTGAAGGTCCTTACGTGAGATTATTCTGGGAGTCAACAGTACAGATCATATCGTCATCATTCTCTGTCTTGTTGGCATAAATGCTATTTTGTTGCTGTTCAAAAATGATATAATTATTCCTTCATTATCCTTGGCTATTTTCTAAAGAAACATTCTCACCTAATCAGTAAGTGCATCTAATAAAGTAGAAAATAAAATTAACTTTGAATTAAGAAAGCTTACAAAATGATTTTAAAAAGGTATTTTAAAACATGTGAAATACTAAATGTTATATTAAAATGTTGCCTCTTGCTGACAATTGCACTAGTCCCAGTATGTTAGACAAAGAACAAAGTATTAAAGTTTGACAATAATTAAATTGTAGTTATTAACCACAAGCATCTGTCAGTTTTGAGTTCCAGCTATAATGACAAGTCTGGTTCTCTGTCCCTGCCTTCAGCCCCCATGGTTGGGGCATATTAATTCCCAGCATAGGTCCAGCACCTGAAGATTGATCTGGCACAAGTCTGAGGAAATATAAAGACCCACTGACGCTTTAGCCCAGCAACCAGTCAAACTTCTTCTCTGCCTCCTGTAACCTGATTCTTTCATATTCATTATGACCAGATCCCTGCCTAGTACCCAATTTTAAGTAACTGGTTTCCTATCTTTTGTCCCATACCGCCACTACTTGCTCTCCTTACCTGCTTCTGACCCTCTTTGACACTGCCAGCTATTTTGTTGCTGCCAAAGTACTCTAACAATTGGCCCAGTCCTCCTGTCTAGATGTTTTATGTTACTGGACATTAGGCCTTCCTGTCAACTGTTCATCTGATTAAACTTCCTAACAATGCACTTTCTGCTGTGATCCGCACCTATTTTACTCAGATGATTATATCAAGTCTACAGGATTCTGACCATGCCCTGTCTAACCCACTCTACAGAAAGATGTTCTCTTTAGGCTCTTTGTTATAGTTACACAATTTAATCTTTTGCAGGGAAACTGAGTTATTTCACTTCATTCACTAAACAACAAAGTCAAGAGGAGAAGGCTGGCCTTCAAGAGGCCGGACATTTATCATCAGTTAGGGATGACTGTCTTGTCTTTATTTGGGGCTTCCCAGACAAGCCTTGTTAGCCAGAAGAAAGAAGAAGAAGTTTGGTTAAAGCCCGAATCAAACAGACTCAAGAACAATTAATAACTGCTTTCTAAGAGAAAAACACAAACAAAGGCATTTGAGGAGTGTTGATTCTTAGTAGAATGGATTTCTTGGGTGAATTGGGCATCTTTTAAAGAGGAGTTTGAGGACTGTAGTTCTAAGCATGAGTCCAAAATAGATGGATATACCAAGCAATGTAATAAGCATATGGTAAAGCATTTTCTTATTACACCATAGGTAAACTCAATAGAGAGAAAAGAGAGGCAATTCATAGGCTCACATTTTCATATCAAAAGATTGAAAAGATGATGTAAAAAGTGGAAGTACTACTGAAGTGAAAGAGAAATAAGAATCTAATTAGGTTGGTAATTGTGATCAAAGTGAAAGAAAGGGATAAAAATAAAATGGGTGAGTTTCTGCAGAACAAATTGGGGAAGATTGCAGCAAGAGTGGTGTGAAATTGAATGAGTGCAAGAAACAGCACAGAATAGAAATGCAAAGTATTAAAGATCTTTCAATAGGATCTTCAGTGTTCCACCTGTCATCTACCAATAAAAATAATAAAAGCTAAAGATGCCTTCTGTGTTTAACCTACTATATGAAAAAAGCATGGCAGGGCAAGGAAGGTCTATTCAATGAATCCAATATCAGGTTTACAGGGAGACAGGAAAGTATTACAGAACAAGTTTAAGTGTAAAGTAAATATGAAACTGACAAAGGAAAAGAATGAAAAGAAGAGCTAACATATATAAGATGCCTTGAAAGTCCATCCATTTTACAATTTTGGCTTTTTGAACGATAGGCAGACATGAAAGCCTCTAAAATAGCATCTTTTGTGATCTGGAAGTTCAGGCTTACATAGTTTGAAATATTGAATTTGGGAAAGTGAAATCTTGGAATTCTTTTGAATTCACAAGGAATTGAATATTTTAAATCTTTTATAATATGGCCCATGAACTCTATGGAAAAGAATACCTTAAATTTTATTTTCGTAATCATGGCATTTGTATTGTTTACATATAATACCTTCCTTCCTACAATGAAGAATGTCTGCAGCCACTATCCCAAATTTTACAACACACCCACACATGCCAAAGTCAGTTGGTATTAATCCTCTAGGAAAAAGACATTTTTTTCTGAAGAGACTACGTGAGTTAAGGGCTTTTCAAATGAAGTATTATTAAGGAAGAAAAAAATGGGTTAAAGAAAAATGTATTTTATGATGCTTTAAAAGACAGAATTTCTGACAATCTAGTTCTATAAAAACCATCACAATGTTATGCCATTCCTAATGATTTTTTGAGATTGTATTGGAGGATGCTGAGGTTCCACATATCCCAGAGTTACTGATATTTGTAAAGAAATGGGTTGCCTGTTTAAGACAATGGATTATTCTGGATGGGAGGATGTGATTAGTAGGTTTTCCAACTGTTCTTTGTTTTCACTATCGTGGTAGAATTTATGTATGGTAGATTTTCTTTTATATTACTGAGCTGGAAATATGCTTAATGTATATTCCTGTCCTTTCAGTCTCTCCCAAATATATAATGCACATCTACTTTTAAACCACCTTTTGGTAGTTATTTAATTTTTATTACTCTACATTACAGTAAGTAGCCAGCGAAAATGAGAAAGAAAATTGATATGGCCTCTGTTACCTCTGTAGCAGTTTGATATTGTTATGAATTCCAAAAATAGATACTGGATTATGTTTGTAATCTGATCCGTACCTGGGCATGATTGAGTTATGATTAGGGTATCCACCACTTGGTGGTTGGGGACTCACAGATAAAAGGCATGGCAAAGAACAGAGCTGAGGGTTTCTGATGTCAGGCTTTTAATATTGGAGTTTGATGCTGAAGACTTAAGCTGGAGCCCTGCGATGTAAGCTTACAGCAGAAAGAGAAGCCAGTCCCAGGAAGAAAGGAACCTTGAAAGCAGAGAAAAACAAGCTTCAGAAACATAGGAACCCAGGAAGCCTGAACCCTCGCAGACATCGGCAGTCAGCTTGCTCCAGCACTTGAAAATAGATTTTGGTGAGGAAAATAACTTATGCTTTATGGCCTTTTATCTGTAAGCTCTTACCCCAAATAAATACCCTTTATAAAAACCAACCAATTTCTGGTATTTTGCATCAGCACCTTTTTGGCTGACTAATACAGCCTCTAAAATCAATGATCCATCAGAGTTGACAATAATTTTGATAGAAGTTTGAAGTACTTAATTATCACCCAACATATAGATGCTGGCTTCCATCTTTGCTCTGGAAGTTTTTGAAAAAAAAAATGCTCAGGATTCCCATTTATAGTTTTGGTTTTACAAGTAACTATAACAAAGTCCTAACTTTTAGTACTTAGTAATTCTTCATACCCTATTTTGATTATAATCTTTCATGCACACACAATACACACACACATAAAGAAAGATGACTACTCTTTTATCCTCTGTGTATCACTCTACACTTTTTATTCCTCATATTTCAACTTTCCTAGAACAGGTTTTCTTACCATTTTTAGTCTGAAGATGGGTCACTTGGTAATTGTGATAGAAGGAGACATTCATTTTCTTCTTTATATCTTATATATCTGGTTCTACAATTCACTGCTTTGTCATCTGTCCATCCACACTTGTTACACATATTATTTTTCTCTGTCTCTGTCTCTCCCATTCCCCTCCCTCCATTTCTGCACATATATATCCATACTTGCAGAGGTCATTTCTGCTGTCTTTTATGATAAGAAATAATTATTAAATTAGTTGATGTTCATTGAGTGCTTACTGTATGCTAGGCACTGTTTTAAAAACTTTACAGATAGCAATTCATCTAATCCCTATTGTAACACTATGACACAGGCACTATTATTATTGTGATTGTATACTGATTTAGAAGATGAGGAAATTGAGGTACAGATGGATTACAGAAAGTACTTAAGTTTGTACAGATAGTAACAGGCAAAGGCAGGATTCAAATTCTAAATGGCCTGACTCAAGAGGCTATACTCTTTACCTCTATTTATATTGCATTAAGATGAGGAACCCTAAGACATTGAGCTGCATGGAATTCTCTCTATACAGAGTACTAAGCTTTTCTCCAAATTATTCCAAAAATTCAAGAAAGTTGCAAAAACGTAAGGTGACAAAAAGGGAAAAATCAAAACTCATGAAATTTTCTTCTCCAGGAATTGAAGAATCTTTAGATAGGAGACACTTTTAGACTTCTTTTAGAGTTCCAGGTCATCTTACTACCCACAGAATGGACTGCCCATTCACTATTCTGGTTGGATGATTTATATTATTTTTAAAATATATACATCTCTCCTGGTAAGGCAATTTTCATGCTTTACATCATCTGAAACGGAGCACGACTTGGATTTCAAATCCAATATGAATTCATCCATGATGAATGATTAGGATAAACAGCATGAGGAATGGGTAAAAATAAATTGCTTGGACAGGGAGAGGTTGAATTTGGCAGCTGCAGCTTGAATTCTTAGTAAAAGATAGTGATTTCACAAAAATGGAAGAAATTTCTTTCTAATTTTTAAATTTTTTACAATGCTGGCAGCCTTTAAAAAAAATTAGGGGAACATGCAGCCAGTAAAATGAGAGCAGGTTGAATTTGTGATAAAAACTGGTGTCTTGCTCTCAGAGTTCAGCAACACAATTTGATTTTATTAAAAATCTTACCCTTAAAACTGAAAATTATACTAAGGATGAAATTTTTGAAAACCATTTACCTTTCAAGTTTCAGTAATATAATTTGATTTTCATCAAATTGTGCTCACATGTAGTGTTACAAATTCGGTAAAGGCAGAAAGTATTGTGGGGACCCTGAATCCTATTAACCCTTGTTTTGAATCAGGATCTTGTGATAACTTGAGTCCGAGGATATCGCTACTCTTTGTCGTAAAATGATGTTTACCACATCCCTATTTTACATGTTGTGAAGTTTCATATGCAGAATGTGAGGTGATAGTATCTAAATTCAATTCAAATATTCAGTTAAAGGTTAAGATATTCTGCGCCCCTCACCATGAGGGGGACGAGGAATACCACTTTGTTCAATGTTATGGAAAATATTATGTGTGGGAATTACTTCAAGCGGTGAAATTAAATTCCACATGTATGTTCTATGCTCACTGCCTCAGCCTTCCTTTTTATCCCAAGCTGATCTCTTTGAACTCTTCCCAAGAAGCTATTTAAATACTATGTTGCACAAAGTGTGAATCAAGAGATGCAAGCATGAAAGATCATTTCTATGACCTTGAGGTTAAAGTACTCCCTCTAAGTATTGCTTCTCCAACTAGATCTGATTGTAAGTTTAATAAAGAAAGCAATGGACATTTTATTTTCAAATAGCCTCCTACAGCGCCTCATGCTGGGTAGATGCTTACTAGAGGTCTATTGATGTTCATGTGAAATAGCCAGTGTACTTGGTCAGTAACAATCCAGACTACTGAATAAGGAGGTTGTCCTTGCCTCCAGAGTTGGTCGATGGAGCAACATTATGGGCATCACATAGAAGCTCATAAGAAGTGCAGAATCTCAGGCACCTCTCCAGATTTACTCAAGTAGAATTTGTGTTTTAACAAGATCTCTATGTGATTTGTAAGCACATTAATGTCTGAGAAGCCCTGCTCTCTTGCTTTCAGGTTTGCACTTTACTAATCCTACCTATATTATATGAACTTAGATAACAGAGAGGAGGATTTTCAGCCTTCACAGCCTTATGTTCCCTAGGCCAAAATGGCCTGTCAATTATCTACAAAATCATAGATTACAATATTATTCCCGGTAAGTAATGGGCATGGTTTGGTAGGGAGATTGTTTCCCCAATGGGAAAAATTTCTGATTTTCATAGCTGTGGAATCTCATATTTTGCATGGAGAAAGGGTAAGGCAACTAGAAGAAATTCATTCTGGGAGTTTAAACACATAAAAGATGCTTATTTTTACCTAATGTGGATTTTGTCTCTCTAAAAGGCAAAGTGCTTCAAAATTTAATGACATTATATGATGTATTATCATCATTTGTGAATATAATTATCAGCTCTGATTAATTGTGTTCATTCCAAGAAGCAGTATTAGGTGTTATTTCCCCCCTCATAGGGGGTATTTGTGTCACTCTTACTTTATGGGCTTTGACCAGACCTACTGCAGAAAGAAAGGGAGAACAAATGGGGTGTTTGGAATAAGGTTTTTTATGACTGATTTTATGGGAGCATTTATGACTGCCTGGGAGAAACGTCTCTTGGAAATTCATATCATCTGGAGATAAAACAATTTCAATCTTAAATTACAGATATAATATAGATTACTAATTTACAGAAGAAAAATAATAGTGGCTCTTTCCTTCTGAATTAAATCATACATTCTATTAAATTAAAGCAACATCGGCTCCTTGTATGTGCTCTCTCAGGACATTGTAGACCTGAGATTCAAGAAATACATAGTTGATTAGCCCTAGAGTACTGAGATTTCTTAATGCATTTAAGTGGTAAAATTTGAGAACCATAAGTTTAGAAACCAATTCATCAATTATTGATCAATTAAACTGACCTGGGATGCTGGTGAACTACTGTCTCCAAGAATGAACCAAAAACACATTTTTTTGTTTTGTTTTGTTTTTTTAAATTTTTTATTGACTTTGTAATAATATTACATTAAAAATATATATATGAGGTCCCATTCAACCCCACCCCCCCACCCCACCTCTCCCCCCCCACCCCCAGCAACACTCGTTCCCATCATCATGACACATCCATTGGATTTGGTAAGTACATCTTTGGGCACCTCTGCACCTCATGGTCAATGGTCCACATCATGGCCCATACTCTCCCCCATTCCATCCAGTGAGCCCTGTGAGGATTTACAATGTCCGGTGATTGCCCCTGAAGCACCATCCAGGGCAGCTCCATGTCCCAAAGACGCCTCCACCTCTCATCTCTTCCTGCCTTTTGAGACAGTGTTACTATTGGGTATCAGTGGTATCATCTTACTACTACCATTATCTTTACCACCACCTAGGTAGGATAACCAAAATCCTTATTGGTTCCTTTCTCAGAGGAAGAGGATGGATTTGTTAGTCTTGGAGTGAGAAATTCAAATTAAGATGCACAATTATTAAATCTAAATCTACCTGCAGACATAAAAGCCTTTCCTGGTAAATCTCAGAAATGGTTATTATGATTACAGCCCCCTTTCATGGGGATGGTCTCTGCCAAGGGGGAAAATATCTGTCACCTGACATTCTTGTTCCCTTTCTGTGATTCACTCATGTAACCATCCTCATGCTCCTGCCAAAAACTTGTATCATCAACTCTCCCATCAGTGGAAGATTTCACTAAATTCTGAAGCACTTGCAAAGATGTTTGAGGAGGATACTGAAACTGAAAGAAGTGAAGTGATTTGTCTTCAATTGCAAAGATAATTGCAGAACTTACCTAATGAGAGGTTAACAAGAAGTTCAATAATTAGGAAAAAGAAAAAGGATGTAGAATTTTTCCAAGTCAGCACGTATTCTGTATCTGACCTTTAAACCCATCGCCTTATCCCATTTTGCTAGTAAGGGATCCTGACATTATATTGGGCTTCAATTTTCAGGAGGTTTTGGATCACAGAGTGGTTCGGCAGTGGCGGCGGAGGAATACTGGTATAGGACACTATTGACAGGTGATATAGGGCTGACAGGGAGCTACACAGGGCATATGTCCAGGGTGCATGGTAATGTTTGGATATACTCATAGTGGCAACAATTAAAAACTACAGTTGGGGGGGTACTGGGTTCCTGGCCGGGGGTGCTCTGTCGTGACCTCTAGGGGAGCAGCGGCAGTCCCCCAGGTGCAACAATAAGGATCAGGAAGGAATGAGGGTCCAACAGTGAGAGCATGATACTAATGCCTATGCTTGTGAGCCTATATGCCTGAAATAAGAACAAGGCCTAGAGCAGCACTGTGCCTGGGAATTTCCTCCTGACAGCCTTCATGTTACTCAAATGTGGCCAGTCTCGAAGCCAAACTCAGTATGTAAATGCAATGCCTTCCCCCAAGCGTGGGACATGACACCCGGGGATGAGCCTCCCTGGCACCGAGGGATCACTACCAAGTACCAACTGATGATGCAAATGGAAAATGACCTTGAATTGAAGGTTCAATGCGGATCAGCAGAATATCCCTGTCTACATATAATAACATGACTTTAAAATGCTGTTTGACCTAATGTAAGGGGGAAATGGAAAGGAGAAATGAGTTTATATGGCTACGAGTCTCTAAAAAAGAGTCTGGAGGCTTTCAGAAGGATTGCCTTTAAGCACAACTGAGCAGAATCTAAGAGACAGATAAAGTAGATACAACCCCAGGTATTGGTTCCTTGGAGGGCTAAAGAGACACACGGGTTCTATGGTCATGGCAGATGGGGTTTACTGCCATATCAGATGGCCCTTCTTTGGAGCTGGTGTTTCTGCGTGATGGAGCTCGACTCACATGGGATCTCTTTGCACAAGACTTTCATGCTACTTTACTGGAATTGTAGTTGGTGTTGGGGTTTAAGATATATTTAGGGGATTTGAATCTCTGGACTGACAATATGATAGCCAGGCCCTGAGCCCCAACAGACTTCAGCTCCTACAATCTGATTTATTGGACTCACCTCACTCAGCTAAGATGGAATTGAAGAAGGACAACCACCACACCATGGAGACTAGAGGGCCTACAACTGAAAGCAAGAGTATTGTATCCAATATCCATGTGGAATCTGAGCCTCCTCTTGACATAGAGGTGCAACGGACACAACCAATCCAAGGTCCACAGAGAAAAGGTGGCATTGGAGTGGGAAAAGTGGACATGGTGGTTGATGGGTATGGGGAATGGCAGGAAGAGATGAGAGGTGGAGGCACCTTTGGGACTTACAGTTGCCCTGGATGGTGCTTCAGGGGCAATCACCGGACATTTTAAATCCTCCCAGGGCCCACTGGATGGAATGTGGGAGAGTATAGGCCATGATGTGGACCATTGACCATGGGGTGCAGAGATGCCCAGAGATGTACTTACCAGGTGCAATGGATGTGTCATGATGATGGGAGTAAGGGTTGTTGGGAGGGAGTGGTGGGGTGGGGGTGGTAGGGTTGAATGGGACCTCATATTTTTTTAATGTAATATTTTTACAAAATCAATAAAAAAATTTTAAAAAATTAAAAAAATAAGTTATTTGTTGAATTGAACAGTTCTTCAGACTTCGGGAAAACTTAAAAAATAATATCTCCTCATCAGGAACTGCTTTGAAATACTGATGTACAGTCCTACAACATCATTTTATAGATGTGAAACCCATGGGCCTGATAGTTTGGTTCATCCAGAGCCAACTAAACCTAGGTCATATGACATTGAGGTCAGTGTTGTTTTTTCCAATATGATGTCTTATTAATATTCCACAAGCCAACCATATCTGCTACTATTTGCCACAGTGTAGGAGCATATCTCCTCTGTTTCTACTGAGGAAGGAAATTCTGTTGTAATTTGAATCCTAGTAACATAAAATAAGATTTGTGGTTTACACTGGGTGGCAGTACGACCTGACAATTTTTAAGATTGTTTCTGATTCTCAGATTCTAGATGCATTCTCAGATTATAGAAGTAAAATTCATCAGTGACAAAGGTATAAAAATACTTCAGGCTAAGCATAGTGCCACACACCTTACAGCTCTGCTTCTTCTTTTTAAAGAAGATGGGTCATTCAACTACATAACCATGTTTTCCTTAAAATGTACTTTTAAATAATGGTAATTATGTGGGAATCATGCTGGGAATGTGATCTGATAATATTGATATGCTACAGAGATAGGAAATGGTGAGATCCAAAATGATACAGGCATGTGGAACAAGAGAGAAGAGAAAGACCAGGAAGAGAAAGTCCGTGGGAAGAAACTACAAAGTAGTAAAAGTCTGAAGCTTCTTAATATCATATTCACTATACCCTGTAATGGATTTGGTAACTCACAGTTAAGAAGGGAAATCCTACTCTATCAAAGTGACAACTGCTCTATTTAATAAAAAAGAGAGACATCTTTCCTGTTTCCACACACCAATTTCAGACTATAATTTTCCAGTGTATTCAAAACAAAGTGTTATTCTTTTTTTTACGATTTATTTTTATTCCTCTCTCCTTCCCCTCTTCCCCCCTGCTGCATGGTCTGCTCTCTGTGTCCATTCGCTGTGCATTCTTCTGCATCCCCTTGCATTATCCGGTGAAACTGGGAAACTGCGTCTCTTTTTTGTTGTTTCATCTTGCTGCATCAACTCTCCATGTGTGTGGCACCACTCCTAGGTGGGCTGCGCTTTTATCACACGGGGCCACTCTCCTTGCTGGGTGCACTCTTTGCATGTGGGGCACCCCTATGCAGGGGCACCCCTATATGGCATGGCACTCCTTGCACACTATGTGTGGGCAAGCTTACCACAGAGGTCAGGAGGCCCTAGGGATCGAACCCTGGACCCTTCATATGGTAGACGGGTGCTCTATCAGTTGAGCCACGTCTTCTTCCCCAAAGTGTTATTCTTTGTATGCTGAACCATGCATTCTCAGGTAAGTTTCTCCAGTTCTGTAGCTCTTCTAAATGAGCAAGCCATATTTTCTTCTCCAGGCTTGTTTTTTTTCTTGCAAAACATAGTATACATTTGCAGTAAGGTTGTGGATAAAGATATGTAGTCTGTGGTCATCAAATAAGGGAATAATAATTGAGCTAAATAGAGTTAGAATGTTTGGCTTTGGCTTAATTAAGATCATCCTCATCCAAGAATGATGTTGTTTGTATGTAGAAGAGCTATCCTGCATATGTATAATATCAGGCATCAGGAAAGCTGGGGTATTTCCTCTCCTTCTCTTAACTCCACTTCTCTCAACTAGCACATAACATATCACTCTCTGAATTTTATTCCATTAGTTTAAGACCCTAGGCAGCTTAGTGTGAATGAAGTTCCATATTTTAAAGGAAAGACAAAGAGCATCAATGAGGATCCTGGGCCCCAAGTCCAGGTAAAGGGCCCATAACTGCATGCAAGACAATGATAGAGGTAAACTGCTCACTTTAAAATTTTGCCTGGTGAGCATGGTTTCTAAAGGCTACTAAGAGTGTTTATCACACAGATAAATGGATAATGCTGATCCTATTCATTGTGTTTCGAAAATGAAGGATAATGCCATGCTACTGCTGTATGGGACACAGAAGAAGCATAAGGCATTGTGGACTTTTTAAAGCTGGAAGGGTCTTCAGAAGATGCAGCCATAACTGAAATAGGCAAAGCAACTTGTGCAAGATACAGAAGAGTGTGGCAGAGCTCTAACTATTGATAGACACGAAATTTTGTTTGACTAGAAAAGATTTTCAATTAGAGAAATAATGTGATGAAAATAGTGGTTTCTTCTCTTCGTAGTACTGTTTTGCTATTTTTTTCATTTTTTTGAAGATATATAGATGACAAAAAATGTTACATTAAAAAATATAGGAAAGTGGATGTGGTTCAACAGATTGGGTCTCCGTCTACCATATTGGAGTATTTCCTATTGAATATGTGCTGCTCCTTACCATTGTCTTTCAGATGCCTCTGTCTGCTGCCTAAAATAAGATTAGCCTTAGATCCATATACCTGTAGATAGTCTGCATAATAGTTTTTTAAATTAATTTTATTTTTAAAATTTTAAATTAATTTTGTAATCTTGAGTCTGTAAAGATTTTGTAGTATCTTGCAAAATGATTTTTGTCATCTTTTCTGTAGGTTTATTTTTAAGTCAAATGGTTTTAAGAGCTGGTAGTTCTCAAAATTAAATAATTAATTGTATATTTGAGGGACTCCCCCAAAAGTCAAGGTACATGCTATTAGCCAAGAAATGCCAACCAGACATGCCAATAGAGATTTTTCCCAAAATAGCACTTGGCACCCTGGAGATTTGCAAATTTCAGCCTGTGGTATTGCCTACTGGGTATAAGGGTTTTACACTCATTCTGGGATGGATTTTGAATGTTTCATTTGCATGCCTGTTATGGTGGTAGCAGACTACAATTTTTTTTAAAGATACAGTTTTGCCTTTTATCATTTGTTTCTTTTTTACCAGACTTTTAATTTTGCTGGTAAAAGCTACAAGGGAACTATCTGCTCATCTTTAAATGTTTATATTAGAAAGTTTACTGGAAGAAAGAGAATGTCACTGTAGTAATTGGCCATTTCCCTGCCTTAATTGCATTCCAGAGCAAAGTTTCTTTAGATAGCAATGGTCAACAAAATTCACTTGTACTTCTTCATCTTTGATTCATCCATCCTTACATCTTTATGAGTGCCTTGAGTTCCTTTAGCAAATGGGCATACCAAAGACTCTAGGCCTGCTGTTTGGCAGTTGCTGCACAGACTGGGCCAGAGGAAGGGTGAGATACAAAGAAAAGAGCAAAACGAATTAGATAATTCTGGAACACTGGAGAATTCAAAAATAAATAGTATTTGTAATTTTGGGTAAGTTCCAGCTCCAAAGCAATTTTTGGCTATAACACTTAAGGTATCTTTTTTTAAATCTCTCATGTTATTTAGCTCTCCCTTGCAGAAAGGTCAAGCAGTAGGGAGACTCTGAAAATAAGGCACTCTTCACATTGGATGGGGCATGAGTAGGGAATGAGGGGGAAGAGGTGACAATCTTGGGAAGCCGAGGGCAAGATTTTGAATGGGAGTTAGGTGTAAGAAATGTACTTGAGGCTTAGAACTATGGCTCAAGACTTGGACTTTGGCTCCAAATCCTGCCTCTGCCCTTTAATCTTTAGTAGCTGTGTAACCTTGGACAATTTCCATAACCTCTATGAGCCTGTCTCCTCATATGAGGAAGTGGTATAATAATGCTACTTCATAATGTTGCTGTGAGGATCAAAAGAGATGCTATATGTAAAGCTTCTAGTGAAATGCCTGGTATATAATAAGTGTTTAATAAATGGCAGGTGGCATGAATAGTTTTTTTGAAATTTTCAATTTTTATTACAACTACCCTAGATTTCTCCTTTCTTTAAAATACCACTGGAAAGTGCTGCTTCAGTCCTCCTCTTGCTTTTTACTGTTTTTTAGAAAAACAACCTTACTGAGGTGTAACTTATATGCCATCTTATCCATTTTAAGTGTACAAATGATTTTTAGTAAATTTACCAACAATCACAAAATTCACAACAATCCAGTTTAGAACATTTTTATCATAATCAGTCCCATGCAACGACTAATCTACTTCTGTCTCTATAGATTTGCCTTTCCTTTGATTTCGAATAACTGGTATCATACAATATATGGTCTCTTATTCCTGACTTCTTTCTCTTAGCATAATGTTTTCAAGGGTCATCTTTCATGTACCTTGTATCAATACTTTATTCCATTTTATGACAGAATAATATTCCATTGTGTGGACAAAACACATTTTGTTTAATTCATCAGTTGCTGGGCATTTGGGTTGTTTCCATTTTTTGGCTGTTGTGAATACTATATCTATGAACATTTGTATGCAAATCTGTGTGGACATGTGTTTTCTTATCTCTTAGGTAGATATCTAGGAATAGAATTGTGGTGGTATTATTATTAATATTAGTAGTTGTATTGACTACTCAAAATAATATTTCCTGATTTACTTGACAGTCATGTACATTGATTCTTACAGCAAACAAATAAGCAAAGTAACTAGTATCAGATGTTTCTTAAAGAAACATCTCATTAACAAAATATAAAAAGCAAATAGTCACTAACTAAACAAAAATAATATTAAAAGATATCTGTAGGAAACCAAGTTTGTTAATAGGATGGATCCTTTGCAGACATTTTATTCATATGACCTTTGAGAAATTTCAAGACAGTAATTTTGTTTTTGTTTTTGTTTTTTAACACCTCAAGTTTTGTCTTGTCTACACTTCTGTAAGATCACCGGCTAAATGTCAATAGGACATATGATACTTCAGAATGGCAGAGATTTTCCAGTGGTTACTACAGGGCATAAATAATGGTGTCTGAATCTGCATATCAAAGCAAGAAAGATATATCTTGTGACATCCATGTCTTTTTACCTAAGATGCACAAATCATCCCTAAACAACAGGAGAAGAGAAGAGGAATGCTTTCACACCATTCAGTGGAATGAAATACAATTCAGTAGGAAAGAAGGTCTACACAGTTGTTTTATCCACGGTAAATGCATCTGGACCGTCTAGGTTCCCAGCTAAGGGGCAATATTCAGATGTCCCTCATTTGAGGCAAAAATGAGTTCCTGGAAAAAAATGTATATATAATATTACCAACTGTATACCCAGCCTGAAGATAGATCCCATCCTCTTGACAGGGATTCAAAGCTAGTTATTTTACACACATTCTCACACACACACAGATGAACCCTCATCTGCTTTTATGCTAAGCTATTATGTGTAACACAGAGGGGTACCAAGAGAAGCCTATTGGCCAAAAGTAATTCTCTGCCCACCATGATGTGCCTGAAATCCTGACCATATAGCACATTAGTTGGTTAAAGCTTTGCATTTTCAGGACTCATTCATTAAAAAGCAATTTAAATTTGTTATTATTATTATTGATATAATGAAAATACTTAAATAATGATTGAAGTGATGAATGCACAACTATGTGATTATTCTAATACCATCGATTGTATACTTTGGATGGATTGTATGCTTTCTTAAGAAGTATCAATAAAATTTATTTGTTTAAAAAAGTTTGGGGCCTTTCAGATAAGATAGCTAACGAATGTCATATGTTGCTATGGCCATGTGAGAAAGAGCAAATCATCTTAATCACAATGTTTACCATTTTCTGAGTGGCTATTTATAATGTGCCAGGTACTTTGCTGAGTATTTTATTTTTAGTTCCCTATTTTGGGAAACATATAAGGCAAGGCTGGTTGGTCACTGGGCAGGCATGCAATGAGAGTATTCATGTATAGAATTCGGTAGCCTAGGAATGTATGGTTCTATTCTTTAATAGTATAATTTGCTTTCTTGTACAATGAAGTTTTCTCTGTTTGTTCTTCTCTTACTGTCCTTCTAGACATGTTTCCTTTGTTCAAAGCAATATGAATAGAACTGTACCTTCAACTATTATGTGCTATCTTATGTCAAGTCTTGAAGCTATTTTGGGGGAAAGCTATGAAAGTTGAAACACTAGCTCTATAAAAACAGCCATAAGCTCCTTCTTACTGGAGTGAGATTACTGCTAAGGTATAATTAGTAGTAACACATACATTAGCAATTAGAAAGTCAGGGGAATCAAGACATGAACAAAAGACCATCTGTTATGAGAGAAATAACCAACCCTCAAAATCAGTAGGTAATAGATGCTCTCTTCTTAAACCATAATAAATAGCTACTAAAGAATAACAAAGGAATGTCTGATTGCTTGCTAAAAATATTCTTGGGAATTCCCCCAAAGGAGTTACCAAATAATAATAAAAGCTCTGAATTTTTAAAAATTGAGCTAGAAATAAGAACTGATAATAATTTTCCTCTAACCTTTTCCTGTTGTTCGGAGACTCCCTCAAAACTGATTGTGGACTGGACTGTTAATTGTTAAGTAAGATGTTTCTTGCTATGACTGAAAAAAACAGACATTGAATTTAAAAGCCCTCTAACTAAGTTTTTTTTCTGAAATTCACATAAAGACTACTTAGTTTACCTCCTGAATGTAGCAGACCTAGATAGGACAACCCGGAGAGCAGGAGAAAGGGCCAAAAATTTGGGGCCAGAGATACCTGAGTGTTAAAGTTCTGCCTTCCCCACCTAATGTGGGTCTCTAGTCGTATTTTTTACCCCCATTAAACCTCAGCTTTCTTCTCTATAAAATGGAAGTAGGATGCTTCTTAGGTAGCAATATTATTGTGAGGTTTAAAGGAAGTACTGCAGTCAATCAAAGTATTTAGCACCAGGCTGCTGTTACTGCCAGTTTTTGTTGTTGTTGTTGTTGTCATCTCAGTCTCTGTGATAGCTGGAATTCTGTGAACAATAGCCCAGGAAGCTACCCTGAGTGACAGTCTGCTCTCTTTACCCACTGGAGGCAAACTGATTTAGCGTTTATAAAATGAGGATTAATAGTAGTAATACTGCAAAGGACTATGTGAATGCAAGCAATGGTAAAGGGAAAACAGTTGGCATGGTGCCTGACATATAGTAAGCACTAAATAAACATTAGCTATTATTTTTAGCACAGTATCTGGTACTTAAGCTTTTGATAAATATTAGTACTTATTATTATCCCTTAGAATCCATATGTTCACTAAATAATTACCAGGGGACAGAAATACCCTCAGCATTGGCTGGTGTTTTGGAAAACCCTGTACTGCTGTTACATTGAGCAGTGACTTAGTGGGGCAAAAAGATGAGAGACAAAAAATGATACTTCATTTATAATATAGATTAGATATAGTGGAATGAGGACTTTATGCTAAATTAAGGTGACTCGGCATTCATTTGAAGATGCTCCCTCTCTGCCTTATCATATTCATTTATTTCCACAACATTTATCATGGTTATTAGAACAGCGTCATCAGGGTTCTCAGGCAAAAGTATAACACAAAATAAATTGATGTCCTGTCATTCTTTGGTTCTAATCTGATTGCCAGATCTAACTAAGGGAGATAGACTTGAATTACTTCCACATAACCTAGGTGAATATTCCAGAAATCTCTTGAGATGTTCTTAGGTCAAAGTGCTGGTTTGCATTCAACTGTTATGCAAGATCAGGGCCTTCAGTACAACTGTTATTTCAATCCTTTAGTGTTTTACTCTGAACAGGACCATGGATGTTACCTCTAGAGTGCTGTGGCTCTGGGTCATCCAACAGGCTTATGGGCCAAAGAAAAGAAAACTGAGGAAGTGTCTTTAATATCCACAAAACCAGGTTAAACGAAGGATCAAGAGCAATCTGAGAGAAGGAAGGGAAACTCATTCCTGAGTATGATACTAGGAGCTTGTGTGTACGTGTGGGGCTTGTATAAAAAGTAATTATCTAGGGAGCCACTCATCTCTCCTCTGTCTCCTTGTCCTGCTCAGCTCATCAACAGTGCAGGGTTTCCCTAAGTAACACCAGTGCCAGGGACATCTCTGTTTCTTATAATTATTCAGCGAACAGGAGGATTCTCTTTTTTTTTCTTTTTAAATACTTTATATTATTTTTAATTATGGCAAAATATGCATAACATAAAAATCATTTTAACCACTTTAAGTGGACAATTATTTAATATCAAGTACATTGGCCACACTGAGTAACTCTCACCATTATTTCCAGGCTATTTTCACCATCCCAAACCAAAACTCATACTCATTTAACAATAACGCCCCATTCCTCCCTTCCCCCACCCATGGTAACCACTATTCTGCTTTCTGTCTCTATGAATTTGCTTACACTAAGCTAAGGTAATACTTGGTTGAAAATAACTTTTCAAATAAATAAAAATCTTTTTAAAAAATAGAAAAATTAGGTACATTGTGTCATGCTTAAGAAGGCAGTTTAAGATACAATAGAAATGATAGGGAGAATGTGCCAATGTTTATTTTAGAATTTTTTCAACATTCAGTTGATTGTTAGAAGAAGTAATTAATTTTCCATATCTGAGGTGTTTAAGCAAAGTTACACCAGATTGGTTTAAAATAGAGGTTTTCAAAGTTGGTATGACCTTGGCACATTATATGAATTACCTTTAAAATCATTTCTTAAGAAACATATACAGGATTCATGAAATAATATTCATGATTAATACTTGTGATGTGTTCTGATATTTTTATGCTATTTTGTATTTTTAAAACATAATTGTCATGACCCTCAAAATTGATTCTGCAGTTACCATTGTTTCACAAAAGATACTAAGAGAAACACAGGACTAAATGTCCTCCTAAATATCTTTTAAGCTTAAAATTCTATTAGAATAAAACTTTGTATAATTAATGATACAAAAAAGTATCTTTTGTGTATCACGTCTTTATTATTCAAATAAGCTAAACCTGACTCATTATCAACTCATAGAGCAATCAAGGGACTATGTATCAATCATATGGTAGGATACTTATTCCTTTCTGGAAGCATGTCAGAGTCATAGGGGGCCCAGAAAGCAAGGGAAAGGTGAGAAAAGAACTGCTGGTCATCAGGATACCCCTTAGGGGTACCCCTTAGATGTTCATTGGCCAAGACCTCATGGTGCTACCAGGTGGGCAGTTCCATTAACTGGGACAAGAATGGATGGTGATTTTCAATTTCAACATCCATAGCATGACTCTTGGGGTGTAGTTCCCCTGAAATCTCCATCTCACCACATAGAGGTCCTGCAGCCTCTGTAATATAGAGCCATTACACAGACCACAGGAGGTTTCTTAAGAATTTGTTTCAAGAGGATTAGATGTATATGATAGTGTTCATCAGTTTTCTTTTGCCATGACAGTACCAGCTCAGTTAAGTTTTCTAGTTCTTTGGATGATTTTGGTCATGACTAAGACTGCACTGCCCAAGACAGTAATTGGGCATTTGCCTGTGATGAGCTAATCTGAGCCTGCTCCTCCTATCCCTCTTTCCCTTCATTTCTTCCTTTTGTCATTCATTCAAATAGTAAAAAATAATTGAGCATATCCTTACCATATAATGGGCACTTTGTAGAGCTGTAGATACATAAAGGCAACCAAAATATATATGGTCCCTGCTCTTGACTAGTAAGGACAATTAGGATATGAACATTAATACCAGCATATGATTATAGAAGATGATAAGTGAATTGGGACCATTCCCTTATTGTACATTTGTCAATCCTCTATGTTTTTTATTCTTCTCCTTTACAAGATTTTTGTTAGTTCTCTTTCCTTATGAGGAGCTTTTTAAAAATCGACATAAAATGTATAATTAGATGCAAATTCCCCGAGAGTTTATATTTGAATTTCAAGTACCTGTTCTGAGAAGGCAGTATCACATAACTATCCCATGGATGAGATGGTTAGTGGGCAAATAAATTTTCCCCCATGAAGAAGAACTCCAGAAAGGTCCAAAACCTGTGAAATGCCTTTGCATAGGCTGTTATCGTTTGAGATCAGTGACTTCTAAAGCCACCAAATCTTTGTACCACTTGATACCAGCTGGAAGCTGAGGCGTATATACATGAAAGTGAAAAAATTAAGGCACTAAAAAGAGAGGGAAATGGGCATGGAAAGGAGATCCAGCGTAGGAAACTTAAAATGGAACTTCCTTATTTTATAAGTTTATTATGCTGATGCTGCCCTCACATGCCTCTCTTATAAAACTAGTCATAATATGAATTAGGGCTCTTGAGTTTTGTTGAGTTTTGTGCCTATTTGTTCAATGCAACCCTTTGAAGGTAAGAATCCAGAGTTTTATTGGTTTTGTATCATATGCACCTAAGTCTGGCCTAATACATAATAAATGTTCAGTAAATGTTGGGTGAAAAGAAAAATGAATGTTGTTTCAAGTGGCTGAGTCTTTTGCATCTTCTTCACATATTTTTTTTATCTGGTCAAATGTCTCCACATAGGTTCTGAAGGGAGGAAGAGGGTAAAACAAGTGTAATATGGGGACATTTTTGGGATTCAGGAATTGTCCTGAATGTTATTGCAATGACAGGTACAAGGTAGAGATACATACCTTGTCATAACTTACAAAATTGTGGGGGAGAGATTGTAAACTGCAATGTAAACCATGAACCATGCTTAGTGACAATGCTCCAAAATGTGTTCATTAATTGTAATAAATGTACCACACTAATGAAGGATATTGTTAATGTGGGAAAGTGTGAGAGGGGTAGGAAGTGGGGCATGAGAATCCCCTATATTTTTTATGCAACATTTGTGTTATATAAGTATCTTTTCACAAAATTAAAAAGTATGTTAAAAAAGTGTCTCCAGATCAGACATCTCTGACAACTTTATCTAAAACTGTACCATCAAGCTCCAGCCCTTTAACTTGCTTTATTTTGTTCTTTAGCATATACCATTACCTGAACTTACATTTTATAATTAAATCTCTATCCCTATATTATGTGTCTCCTTTGCTAGGATCTAATCTTCATAATGGCAGGGTCGTGTCTGCTTCCTCAGTAGTGAATCTCCAGTACCTAGAACACAAAATATCCTCTCAATATATACTTGTTGAGGAATGTATCAACAGCTCAAGAACATCCTGCCAAATAGTTTTACCAGATTAATTTTTGTCAAGTTTGGATCCCAAAAGAGTATCAGATAAGTTTGGAAGATATTATTAAACATAGACAATTAGGGAGAGAAATATCTCTTCTAATTCTAAATTTTATTGCTCCAAAGTGTCAATAAAATGATGAGTACAAAAGTAAAGCCATTGGGAAACATCAGTATATTATTTTCCATACTATCAGGGGAAGGTGGCTTTTGTAAGTACTTATTTATTTCAAAAGGGTGATATTCTTTGAAATCATTCACTAGTTTCAACCCTCAGTGTCTAAAAGTGATTTTTCCTCTTTAAATTATCTTCGTATTCTGAAATATTTTCAAGGGCAGCGACTTCATGCTGAGGACAGAGAACATACTTGATAAGCCATAAATAGCTCAAGGTTAACTGAAACTTTGTGAAAGAGACTCTTCATGTATATTGCAATCACTAAGCATCTTTAAAATAAGATGTGAAGGACAGGAAGAGTATTTTACAACTAATAGGAGTGTTTGCCTAGTTTTATTGCATATCTTCCCTCTAGCAGGTCACTTAGTAAATACAGTCTCATGTGTGAAATTCAAATTCTCTTTTAGCACTTTTCCCAGTCTTCCTACCCATCATAACAGTTATGTCTTAAAGAATCTTGGCAATGGAAAATAGAGGGAGAGTCAAACCCTGCTTTAAATCTGGTACTAGAAACAGTCCTTTTATCTTCCATGTGGATCTTTAGATGATATATATGTGATACTTTCATTTATAAAAGTCTGCTTTCTGGAATTAGCTATGATAATTATCAAGTGTAGACAGATATGGGCATAATTTCTTACAATGGTTAAAGTAGCACAAGAGAAGACAGTAGTGTAGGACCATGATGTCAACAGGAATCCTTCCATGAAATTCTGTAGGTGGATTAGAAAAAATAATCAAATAAATGAAAAATGAAGTCGCGAGAATCGAAGCATGGCTTAGAGATTTTTAAAATTAGAAGCAGGTGAGAAGTGGTAGTAATAACAAAGACTGAGTGTGAAAATTAGATGTTGCTTCTTTTGATGTTGTTAGAGGTGAGTGACAGTTTTTGCAAGTTTCACTAGTTGAGCAGAGGGGTGTTATTCTATGAACAAAAGAAAAAGAAAAATCATGGCCATTAACTGGCAAACTTTTACAACTTTATGTCCATTTTCTCCATAACATGTAGCTTCTGGGCGGTGTGTCAAGTGGTGTTCAATTAAAAAGATGGCATAATTGTGTTGATAGAGATGTGGCTGTTAGAAATTTCTTTTAACTTCTTTCCAGCTTCTGCTTTGTGAGTGAAGTTTCTATGTTGTTTTTCACATGTTCCCTCTGCTTTTCTTTAGTAGCAGTGATGATATCATTTTTTTATGGAAATGCATTTTCTATGCCTACTGATATCAAGTCAGGCTTTTACTTTCCCAACCATTTTCTCTGTAGTGACATTTAAAAATGAACTTGCAATGTTTTCCACTGTTTATTGTAGGAGGATTATAGCCAAAATCCTTTTAAGATGTCTTGTTTTGTTCCTTTTTAGAACTATTATCAGTTTCACACACTCTTTAGTCTTCTTGTCTTTAGGAAGGATTGAACAAGAAAAGAGAGGAGTTTCAAAATAATTTTTTTCTATTTCTCGCTTACTGTTTATAATTACAGGAAAAAGTCAAACTTCCTTAAAACAAGTAAATCCTTTTTAATATGATTTTATTTGAAAGCTTATAGGTCTAATTATTGGGCAAGCCATGTCAGGACCACTTTTTGTAAAACAGGATTGAATTTGAAACCATTTATTTTACCATCTTATCTAGCTAGGTTGCTGCACTTAACTCAAGCAGTAAGACAACCAGACTTTATCTCTGACTTCCGCTAATTTTGCCCTGCCCCTAAATGCCAAACTAATCTTAAAAGCCCATAAGACTAATGTTGCAAATTGTCCTACTATTTTTATTAGTTCAGCAGTACTGTAAAATACCCCTCTTTTCTTCTTTCTGGGTATAAGGTGGTAAATTTGGATCAATTTCTTAAAGGATTATAGAGCTATCTTGATCACAACATGAAATGTATTAGATTATGTTACTTCAAAAGAAAATTATAAAACAGCATTGGAAAAAGGCTTTCAAAAATTATATACCAGGCAAAATCATTCATTAGTGATTCTCAGCATTGCCAGTTCTCAGTACTTCTTGTAGTCCCTCCTTTTTTAGGAATCCATTAAGAAACACAACCTTCTTTTAGTCAGATTTCTTTTACTTTGTAAAAGGAAAGAGTGTTTAAATAACTGCAGCTGTTTCTGTAGTAAAGGCGGGAGGAAGAACAAAGTAAGCTGTTTGGTTTTGGGAGACATATTAATGAACCTTTCAGTGTAGAGGAAAGATCTTGGGCTAAGAGTAGAGTTTGAGACAAATGGAAGCTAAATTGCTTCTAATAAGAAAACAGCATTTTGAATTTTCCACCATGCGTCCAAAGATATAGCCAAAGCCAAGTTAGGATCGTCAATCTGTGGAAAGGAGTTGATAGGAGAAAGGGCTCCAGAATCATGGCAGCTGGCCAGTAATAGAACAAGACCATGGCAAGAACAGGTATCTGATAGGCAATTTAACAAGTTGTTTCTTGCCTTGTGCAGGAATCTCCCTCCACTAGCCTAACCTTTAGTAAAAGTCTGTTACATACCAGAGCATTATGTTAGTGGTACCTGGAGGAGCCACGAGGTGTAGCTTATATCTAAACTTGGATTGAGTCAGTGTTCAGAGAAAAGAGTTGTCAGGAATTATGATCCCAAGATAGTCAAAGCCGATCAAGAATTGAGCTGGAAGCTGGAATTTAGAATTAAAGATATCTAAAACAACCAGGAAATACAAGGTTATATTGAGGACAGTGCTGGATTTCCTGCAATTATACAATAAGGACTTGAGTCCTATTCTTCAGATTTAAAAATAAAGAGTGAATAGAGCAGGTTAGAAAACTGCAGAAAATTCACTTTATGCATGTTGGAGGGCACATGTATAAACACATTCATTTAGGGCAAGGTAAATTTATGAATACTTGGATATTCAGATTTTACATATTTGTCATTCTTGTAATTGGTTGGTTTTGATGTCTTTGTACAAAGCTCTACAAGATCTATTTAAAGTCCCTATATATTTTCCTTGATGGTCCAGTTTATATTTTAGAGTTATAAAGCCTAATTATTATTCTATGTCTTTGCTTAAGCCCCAAACCTCTTTTGCTAGTTGTCCTTTAGCTTAATTTCCAAGTTAATGGTTATAATACTGCCATGTTTTAATGTAAAGTGCATTATTAAAAACTGCATTTGTGGGAATAGATAAAACATAAGCACAGATAAATCAACCATAAGCATGCAGGAAGTGAAGTGGAGAGACAGGAGCCAGGTGCAGATGACAGCCAGAAGGGTAAAAGTGCCCCTCCAGGCATGTATAGGCAAAGAGTTCACTGAAACATCTACTTCCTATTCAAGAAAGAATAAAAGACCTTTAAGACCAAGAATGTATGCCTGTTACCACCATCTGACGGAGACAGTGAATAAAAAAGAGACAGAAGGAGCCAGAGCAGGAACAAGACACCATGGAGAATTCCACCACTACCAAGTAACACCCTATGCATTGTGAAGACCAGAGACCTAGAACTTTCTGCTGTGTCTACAGAAGAGCACATGGAGGAATGCTCAGTCATATAAAGACCAAATCTTACTTCAACATGGAACTTGGATGATGACAATAAGATAAAAAAGTTGCAAAATGCCCCTCCTTTCAGGAAAAAAAAATGCTTCATTTCCTAGAGTGTTCTGTAACACATTAGTCCTCTACAGAAAAGGAATCATATTTTAAAAATTTGGAAAACACTATAAGCCAGAATCCACAATAAGCAGATCATCACTTCACATCAACGAAGTAATGGTTCTGAGAGTTCCCACAAAAAAAAAAAAGTTCCCACAGAAAATACTATTTAATGTGGTTTAATACAGCTTTATTTGACCATTTCAACTCACTTTTTATCTAACACCTCTTTATGTCTCATGTAATAATGTTCAATAAACCAAAATAATCCAAATTATTATATTCTCTCCTTCATTCTCACAGATATTATATAAAAAAAGGATATACTGGTCGAAGGGAGAAAAAATCCCTAACTCCATTTATGTTAATGGAATGTTTATATATAAAATTGTTTAGACAATAAACAATATATGCCTTTTATTACATGAGAAAATTAAATTCAATCTGACTTCCTCCATATTATGCTCTACATATGTTTACTGAGCACTTCATTCTCTTTCTTTATTCTCCTCAATACAGTGTTAAATATGTTGCACTGAACAAATATTAAGTGTTGCTATGATGCTTTAATATACTTTCTTTTTTTGTATATGAGTCCCTAATTCCTGAATTTAACATCTCATATAATCTATATAGCTCCCCTCCACCAACCATGGCCTCTGTGGAAGATCATGGGACAGCATTAGCGTTCTTTTGTTTGAAAGACAATAGCAAGGGAAGAGGATGTGGCTCAAGGTTTTGGGTTCCCATCTGCCATATAGGAGGTCCAGGGTTTGATGCGCAGGGCTTCCTGGTGAAGGCACACTGACCTGTGTGGCAAGCTGGCATATGCAGAGTACTGCCCCATGCAGGAGTACTTACCCATGCTGGAGTGCTGGCCCATGAGGAGAGCTGGCATAGTAAGATGATACAACTAAAAGAGACAAAGAGGAGAGAGAATAGGAGATGCAGCAGATCAGGGAGTTGAGGTGGCACAAAAGAATGATTGCCTCTCTCCCACTCCAGAAGGTACCAGGATCGGTTCCCAGAGTTGCCTAACGAGAACACAAGCAGACACAGAGGAACACAGAGAGCAGACAGCAGGGGGGAGAATAATTTATTTTAAAAGGACAACAGCAAATGTAGCTAAAAGTTATTTGACCAAGTCTGTGACAAATGCACTTTACCTTAACTTAGGACTTATTAGTTATAAATCTATGGTCAACTCATTACCCCACACCCTACCATTATCCCCAGCACAGGCATCTGAAATATCCTGGGGCATAGACAAACATTTAGCCAAGATCACACAGCTGTATAGTTATAAGGTAGAAACAATAAGTCATTCGACCTAGTCCTGGCTTTCTTTTATAACAATTCCAGGCATTTTGGAGTTTCAAAATCTAATGGCTACTATCCATGACATACATACTTACACAAACACACAAGCCAAATAGATACTATACCTGGAAAAGGTATCAGTGAGATATCTTATTGAGTTATTTATTAAAATGAAAGTAAATTGCCAGAAACACTTCCCCTTGGAAAATTCAGTAAGAGGTTTTACTTTCAAACAAGGATTTACTGAGCAGATTTGCCTATATGTCCAATACCTGCCTTGAAACAATAGCACACCTGGAACAGGCTGTCGATGTCAAGAACCCACAAGTTCAAGGATTGCTGAAATTCCATTAATTTTACAAACTACAATGCTTTTATGGCATAAATTTAAGTTCTCAATATAGTAACAAAAATTGACCATAACAGTGCTTTTGGAGCTTTTTGCAGCTGAACATGATAATAATATACAACATAAAGGGAGAAAATCCAAGGCCCATGGATGTTCTATATGATTAAACCTTTTACTCAGTATTACTATATTTTATATTGACCATAGAGATCTGTCAGAGATAATGGAGGACCTTAATCTTAACTCAAAAGTTAATTTGCATATGCTTCCAGGAAACACAAAAATCTAGAAAAATTAGCAAGATGAATAGGAAATCCACAAATAGAGAGTAGACTGAAAGGGCTGACTGGGAACTTTTTGGGATGCTGCTCATTACCTGAATATCAAAATTGAACATTGGTTTCGAAGGGAAAAAAGAGAAACAAAGGGGAGGGTGGTGATGTTACTTGAGAGATGCTTACCAGGAAAGGTATGACTAACTGAAATAGGGCGGAGCCTTAATTCAGAATTCCGGTGGCTTTTTAAAGAGGAGACACAGAAACTAGTCAAAATCTGGAAGTCTGGGGAAATAGAAAACCAGACCAAAAGGAGAGAACATTGCCATATGTTGGGAAGAGAAATAAAAACCAAGGAACCCCAAAGATTGCAGACAGCCAAACCTGAATGCTATAATCTTCAGAAAGAAAGAAATCCTTGTCGGTATTTTGATTTTGGACTTTTTCTAGCTTCAAAACTCTGAGTCAATAAATTCCTGTTGTTTAACCCAATCCACTGTGTGGTACATGTGATAGCAGCTCAGGTAAAATAAGATACTCCCTACTCAGGCCTGGACCCACTCAGAACCTTAAGTTGAGCTTCTGTTCAGTCCACTCCAATTTGGCCTCTGTCCACACCAATCTACTGAAAGAGCTCTTGTTAAAGTTATTAGTGGCCACAGATTTGCAAAATCCGGTGGTAACTTTTCTACCCTTGTCTTACTCAACTTCTCAGTTGTTTCTGGTACTGTTGTTCATGTCTTCTTTAAACATGATTTCTCCTGGATTGCTAGACATTATACTCTGCTTGCATTTCTCCTAGTTTACTGACCTATCCTTCTTACCCTCCTTTAATTGTTCCTCTTTGTCTACCTGATTTCTTTTTGCAAAAATATGAACTTTAATTCAGGCCCTTGCATTATGCAAAAATGAATTTAAAAATGTATCCTAGGCCAAAATACACAAAATAAAACTGTAAAATTATTTAAAATATAGGAGAAAAATTAGGTTAGACTAAAAATTTCTTATATGACTATAAAATCATGATCCATAATGAAAAAAATTAATAATTGTACTTCATAAAAATTAAAAATTTCAGTGGGAAAATGAAAATAGAGCCACAGACTGGGAGAAAGTGTTTGCAAATTTTGTATCTGATAAAAGAATTGTATCCAGAATATATTAAAATTCAAAATTCTATAAGAAAAATAAACATAATTTTTTTGAAGATTGGAAAAACATTTTATTTTATCTATTATAATGATATATTTTTACTTTAAAAATATACATAGATCACACAAAACATTGCATTAAAAATAGAGGAGGTTCCCAAATAACCCAACTCCCCACACATCTATTTTTCCCATATCTACAACTTCTCTCATTAGTGTGGTACATTCATTGCATTTGATGAATACATTTTGGGGCTGCTATACAGCATGAATTATAGTCTACGTTGTAGTTTTCACTCTCTCCCAGTCCATTCAGTGGGTTATGGCAGGATATATCATGTCCTGCATCTGTCCCTGCAATATCATTCAAGAAAACTCCACTTCTCAAAAATGCCCCCATATCACACCTCCTTTTCCCCTCTCCCTGCTTCAGCAGTTCATATTGTCACTGTCTCCACATCAAAAATATATTTTCTTCCATTGCTAGAGTCACAATAATTCTATAGTAGAATATCAGTAAGCACACTCTAATCCATATTTTATTCCTCCATCCTGAGGGCCCTGAGATGGCGATGCGCACTCCATCTCTCAATTGAGAGGAGGCTTCGACCACACATGGGTGGTGGATGGGACTCTCATGCCCATAGATATAGTCTCTCATTTCCTTGGTGTGATGGTTGCCCATCCTTACCTCCTTGTCAGCTGACCTAGGTAAGTCCAACGATCAGGAGAGTAGATGCTGCATCACTCCGGAGGCTCAGGGCCAGGTGGCACATGGACAACCCAGAGACTGAAGTCTCCTGGGCATCCACCAACCCCAGCACCAAGCACAGATTCAATAAAAGGGACACAAGAGGCATGTGTAGAGAAGTCACATCTGAGTCCAAACCCCTCACACTCAGGAGCTCGAATACCAAAGTAGGGTCCATTGGCAAGGCACCAAACTCCAGAGCCATCCACCATGACTGTAGGATCTGGGTGTTTCTGTAATCCTCAGGAGTACCATTACTTGGGGATCTATCTACTTTGACTGTCTCTGAGATCCTGCCAAAATATGCAACCCCTCTGATGACCTCCTAACTCATTCTGAAGTCTCTTATACATATAAAGTCATTGTCTTTACCATTTCCCCCTTTTATTCATGGTCTTTTTCTAGGTGCATCATCAGCCAGTGCTGATGTAAGCCCTTGGCACCAGGGAGGCTCATCTTCAGATGTCATATCCCATGCTGAGGGGAATGTAATGCTTTTATACAGTGTGTTTGGCTTAGAGAGTGGCCACATTTGAGCAATATGGAGGTTCTCAGGAGGTAGCTCTTAGGCACCATGCAACACTAGGCCAAGTCAAAATTCCAAGCTCAGCAGTCTCATAAGCATAGTCATCGGTATCAAGGGCCCATCATTGCACCATCCTTCCTTACTAGTCATTACCCTTGCATTTGGGGGATTGTTGCTGTTCCATTGGGAAATGCGGCAGAGCTCCCCAGGATGGGAACACACACACCCTCAGTTGGCATGCGAATCTCTGCCACTGTGTCAGTACCCAACAAACATCTGAATGTATCTATATACCCTATATGCATGCCTAGGCAAACTCCCTCAATGCATCCCCCATTAATGACACCCCACAACAATGCTTCCCCCACCATAGTTGAGCAACTCTGTGATCCAAAACTTCTTAAAAAATGAAGCCTAATATATTGCCAAATTCAAATAATAGGAAAATAAAATAGAAATGATAGGTATAAACATTAGAAATAAAATACATAATAATTTAGGAAAACTAACATAAAGTAAAAAAAAAACAGGTATTAAAAATGAAAAAACATCATAATTTTTTTTTGATGTCTTGCTTTTCATCACTGTTATGGGTATTGTTCTGTATGTACAGAGACGGGGCAATCTCTTCCATTTCTTCCTCGGTGTCCTACCTCTTTCTTTTCCTTAGTATGTCTTCAAAGAAGTTTTAGGTCACAGTAAAGTCACACAGAGAATATTGGAGACACCCATATACCCAACATCCTCCTCCTTTTCCCCCTTCCCCAAAAATGATATTTTTACATTGGATGCAAATGGATGTTACATTTCATAACTCTGATGTACAAATATTGAAACACAGCTACTGACCATGGTCAGTAGTTTACATTGTGATTTACACTTTAGACCATATACTTTTTATAAATTTTTGGTGAAATTTAAAATAGCCTGCACGCATCATTGCACAATCATGCAGAAAATTTCCATTGCCCCCAATTACCTCCCCTTCCACCTATTCTATTTGTCTCTTCCCCTCCCCTCAGGGCCCACATTGACCACCAAGCTTCGCTGCTTGAAGGACAAGATTCATAGATACTTGCAATAATGCTGAGGCCTTGACATACTGGTCTGTCTTTCCCTATTAGGAGCCACCCGTGCTCTTGGGATACACCCTCCTCTCCATTTGAGAACATCGAACCTCCTTAGGATGGGGTTACAACACCTTCCTGCTCATTGTATGGGTTTCCACCCACTGATATAACACTCTATGATAAGATGAGCACACACACAATTCCTAGAAGCCTGCCCCAGGTGCACCCTGTGTCAAATGTTCCCCCTCCAACACCTCATACCAGCAACTCTTCCATACTAGATTGTCTAAAAAATTTTCTCAACATAATAGTTTCATCCATGTACCAGCCAATCTCTCATCTTCACCTACTCCCCTCCAACTCTGCCCCAAATTCCATGGACCTTCCAACCCCTCCTCCCAGCCCTAACCTCCATCAAGCCTGAACAGCCCTACCCAATAGTATTCCTATATGCCCATTACATCCCTTCACTGCACAACCACTTAATTCCACTTTATAATAGATTCACCCATGCGGGCATTGGCTCAAACCTTCCTCTCCCTGCATGTTTCCTGTGAGCCTATCTTCCAGATTCTAGCTCTCTGAGATGGCTCAATTAGCTTAATTCATATCAGAGAGGTCATGTAGTATTTGTTCTTCAATGCCTGACTTGCATCACACAACATAAAGTCCTCAAGATAAATCCACGTTATCCCAACTAGTAGTTTGATATGGTTATGAATTCCAAAAAGAAATATTAGATTATTCTTGTAAACTGATCTGTACCTGGGCATGATTCAGTTATGATTAGGGCATTGAGTCCCCACCCCTTGGTGGGTGGAAACACACAGATAAAAGGCATGGTAAAGAACAGCATTGAGAGTTTCTGATATTGGAGATTTGGTGTTGGAGATTGATGCTGAAAACTTAAGCTGGAGTCCTGGGAAGTAAGCTCACAGAGGAAAGAGAAGCTAACCCAACGAAGAAAGGAACCTTGAACCCAGAGAAAAGCAAGCAGCAGGAACATAGGAAGCCAGGAAACCTGAACCATCACAGACGTTGCTCCAACACATGACTATAGACTTTGGTGAGGGAAGTAACTTATGCTTTATGGACTGGTATCTGTAAGCTCCTACCCCAAATAAATACCCTTTATAACACCCAGAAGATTTCTGGTATTTTGCATCAGCACCCCTTTGGCTGACTAATACATCCCATATGTTTTGTACTGTATTCCTTCTTACAGCTGAGTAGTATTCCATTGTATCATAGATTTCACCTGTGTGGGCATTGGTTCACAACCTTCCTCTCCTCCCTTATTTCCTTTAAGCATATTTTCCAGTCTCTTGCTCTCTGAGACAGCTTGATTTGCTTAATTCATATCAGAGAGGTCATGTAGCATTTTTCTTTCAATGCCTTGGTTGCTTCGCTTAACATAAATTCTTCAAGATTGATCTATGTTATCTCATGTGTTAGTACTATATTCTTTCTTGCAGCTTAGTATTCCCTTATATATATATACACACCATATTTCTTTTATCCATTCATCTGTTGATGGGCATTTGGATTAATTCCATCTTTTGGCTATGGTCAATAATGCTGCAATGAACATTGGTGTACATATATCATTTCATGTCCTTGTTTTCAGTTCTTCTGGGTATACACCCAGTAGTGGAATTGCTGGGTCTTATGGCAAATCTATATCTAGTTTTTTAAGGGACTGCCAAACTGTCCTCCACAATGGCTGGACCCTTCTACATTCCCACCAGCAGTGGATGAGGGTTCCCATTCCTCCACGTTCTCTCTGACATTTGTAGTCCTCTGTTTTTTTAATAGCCAGTTATCTAATGAGTGTAAGATGTTATCTCGTTTTAGTTTTTATTTACATTTCCCTAATAGCTAGTTACTTTGAGCATTTTTTCATGTGCGTTTAAGCCATTTATATTTCTTCTTGGAGAAGCGTCTATTCAGATCTCTTGCTGATTTTTTTAATGGATTGTTTGTCTTTTTATTTTCAAGTTATAGGATTTCTTTATATATACTGTATATTAGGCTCCTATCTGATATGTGGTTACCAAATATTTCTCCCATTGGGTAGGCTGTCTTTTCACTTTCTTGAAAAACTCCTTTGAGTTGCAAAGTTTTTAATTTTGAGGAGGTCCCATTTATCTATTTTTTTCTTTTGCTGCTTGTGCTTTAGGTGTGAAGTTCATGAAGTCATTTCCTATTACAAGGTTCTGTAGATGCTTCCCTACATTGTCTTCCAAGGTCTTTATGATCTTGGCTTTTGTATTTAGATTTTTGACCCATCTTGAATTGATTTTTGTGTAAGGTTGTAAGATGGTATTCCTCTCTCATTCTTTTGCATATGGATATAGTTCTACAAGCAACATTTCTTAAAAAGGACATTTTGTTCCACTTGAGTGGAGTTGGTGGCTTTATCGAATATCAAATGACTGTATATGTGAGCATCTATATCAGAGTTCTCAGTTCAGTTCCATTGGTCAATATGTATATCCTTGTACCAATAGCATGCAGTTTTGACCACTATAGATTTGTAGTATGTTTTAAAGTCAGGTAGTGTGATTTCTCCAATTTGATTTTTCTTTTTCAATATGTCTTTGGCTATTTAGGGCCACTTTCCCTTCCAAATAAATTTCATAGTTAGTTTTTCCAGTTCATTAAAAAATGCTGTGCTGATTTTTATTGGGATTGCATTAAATCTGTAGATCAGTTTGTGTAGGATAGACATCTTAATGATATTTAGTCTGCCTGTCCATGAATAGGGAATATTCTTCTATTTATTTAAGTCTTCTTTGATTTCTTTTAACAGTCTTGTGTATTTTTCTGTGTATACGTCATTTACATCTGTAGTTAAATTTATTCCTAGGTATTTGATTTTTTATTTACTATTGTAAATGGTAATTTTTTCTTGATTTCCTCCTCGGATTGTTCGATGTTGGTATACAGAAATGCTACTGATTTTGTGCATTGATCTTATAACCTGTGACTTTACTGAACTCATCTATAAGTTCTAGAAGTTTGTTGTAGATTTCTCAAGGCTTTCTAAGTGTAGGATCATGTCTGCAGACAATGAAATTTTGAATACTTCCTTTTGAATTTGGATGCCTCTGATATCTTTTTCTTGCCTCATTGCTTGAGGAAGTACTTCTAATACTATGTTAAATAGGAGGGGTGATGGTGGGCATCCTTGTCTTGTTCTCGATCTTAGAGGGAAAGATTTTGTGATTTCACCATTGTATATGATGTTAGCTGTGGGTTTTTTATATATACCTTTTGTCATATTCATAATGTTTCCTTCTGTTCCTATCACTTGCAGTGTTTTTCTCAGGAAACTGTGTTGTATTTCAAGGAATTACTTTTTCTGCATCTATAGATATGATCATGTGATTATTTTCTTTTGATAGTTTATGTGGTGTATTACGTTGATTGATTTTCTTAATGTTGAACCTTCCTTGCATAGCTGGGACAAATTCCAATTGGTCATGGTGGATAATTCATTCAATGTGTTGTTGAATATGATTAGCAAGTATTTTGTTGAGAATTTTAGCATCTAGGTTCATTAGAGAGATTGATTTGTAATATTCCTTTCTTGTGGCATCTTTGTTTGGCTTTGGTATTAGGGTAATGTTGGCCTCATAGAATGTAGTAGGTAATGTTCCTTCTACTTTGATTTTTTTGTAAGAGTTTAAGTTTTAGAGTTCTGTCTTGAATGTTTGTTTGAATACACCTGTGAAGCCGTCTGGTCCTGAACTCTTCTTAGTTGGTAGGTTTTTAATGACTGATACTATCTCTTTCTTGAGATTGGTCTGTTGATATCATCAGTTTCTTCTTCTGTCAATGTAGGCCACTTACGTGTTTCTAGGAATTTGTCCATTTCCTCTAAATTGTCCTTCCTGTTGCTGTATAGTTTTTCAAAGTATCCTTTTATGATATTCTTTACTTATGGTGGATCAGTGGTGATATTCCCTTCTGCATTTCATATTTTTTGTATTGTCATCTTCTCTTTTTTTCTTAGTCTAGTTAAGGTTTTGTCAATTTTATTCATCTTCTCAAAGAACCAGTGCTTGGTTTTGTTTATTTTTTCTAATGGTTTCCTATTTTCTATTTCATTTAGTTCTGATCTGATCTTTGTTATTTCTTTCTTTCTACTTCCTTTTGGGTTAGTTGGTTGTGGTTTTCTTTATTGTTTTTTGTGTGTTTTTTTTTTTTTTTTGCTAATTCCTCCAAGTGAGCAATTATGTCTTTGATTTTAACACTTTCCTCTTTTTTTGACATATGATTTTATGGTTATGAATTTCCCTCTCTGTGCACCTTTTGCTGCATCACATAGGTTTTGATATGTTTTGATGTCATTTTCATTAATTTCAAGGTAGTTACTGATTTCTTTTGTCATTGCCTCTTGACCCACTCCTTGTCTAAGAGTGTGTTGCTTAACATCCATATCTTTGTTCCTAATCTGGTTCTCCGGCCCTTGGGAGATTTCCAGCTTCATACCATTGTGGTCAGAGAAATTACTTGTATGATTTTAGTCTTTCTCAATTCATTGAGACTTCTTCTGTGGCCTAGCATGTGGTCTATCTTGGAGAATGATCCATGTGCACTTGAGAAGAATGTATATCCTGCTGTATTTGGGTTTAGTGTTCTGTATATGTCTATTAAGTTCAAATCCTCTAACATATTATTCCGACTTTCTTTATCGATTCTTTGTTGAGATGTTCTATGTAAAGTGATAGTGGTGTATTAAAGTCCCCTTCCATAATTGTAGAGGTATCATTTCTCCACTTACTTTTTCCCATGTTTGACTCATGTATTTTGACATGCCCTGGTTAGGTTCATAAATGCTTATGATTGCTCTTTCTTCTTGAAAGATAATCCCTTTTACTATTATATAGTGTCCATCTTTATATCTCACTATAATTTTGCATTAAAATATTTTTTTGTCCAATATTAGTATAGGTACTCCTGCCCTTTTTTGGTTATTGTTTGATTGTCAGATTGTTTTCCAGCCATTCGCTTTCCACCTCCTTGAATCCCTGGGTCTAAGGTGGGTTTCTTGTAGACAGCATATAGTTGAGTCAAATTACCTTATCCATTCTATCAATCTATGTCTCTTGACTACTGAGTTTAATCCATTAACATTCAGTGTTATTACTCCCAAGGAATTATTTACATTAGCCATATTTTATTTGGGTTTATGTATGTCATATGTTGTTTTTATTTACCTTTTTGTCTTTTTAGTTGTTCTTACACTCTCCTCCAACTCTCTTTCTTCGTTTTTCTTTCAACCAGCAAAATGCCCTTTAATATTTCTTAAAGTACAGATTTCTTATTGACATACTTTCTTAGTTTCTGTATATCTAGAATATTTTGAACTCCAGCTTTGCTGGATAGAGAATTCTTGGCTGGAAATGTTTTTCTTTAGTACCTTGACCATGTCATACCATTTCCTTCTTGCCTCCATCTTTTCAGATGAGAAATCAGCACTTAATCTTATTGAGTTCCCCTTGTATGTGATGGTTCTCTTTTCTCTTGCTGCCTCCAGTATTTTCTCTTTGTCTTGAGCGTTGGAAAATTTGATAAGTTTATGTCTTGGAGTAGGCCTTTTGGTATTTATACTGTTTGAGGTGCACTGCACTTCCTGGACATGTACATCCATCTCCCTCAATAGGGTTGGGAAGTTTTCTGCCATTATTTCCTCCAACATTCCTCCTGTCCCCTTTCCCTTCTCTTCTCCTCCTTGGATGCTTATAATGCATATATTTGTGCAATTTGTGTTGTCATTTAAATCCCTAAATTCCTGCTGGATTTTTTTCTCGTTTTAGCTATCAGTTCCATTATTTGTTTCATTTCAGATGTACTTTCTTCCACATCACTAATTCTTTTCTCTGCCTGTACAAATTTGCTGTTATTTGCTGAGAGTGTTTTTTTGAATTTTTTTGAATTGTGCCATTCATCCCATCTTATCCATTATCTTTATGTGTATATTTACAATTTCTTCAGTATGCTATCCTAGTGTTTTCTTAATATCCTTTATCTCTTCCTTCGCTTCATTAAGTTGGTACATGATGTTTGTTTGGACAGCTTTGATAAGTTGTTCGATGTACTGCTTCTCTTCCTGGTTTTCAGTTTGTTCATTGCACTGGGCCATGTCTTCCTGTTTCCTAGTATGATTTGTAATTTTTTGTTGCTGTCTGGTCATCTCTTTATCTTCACGTGTTTATTCAGTTGATTAGCTTCTCCCTCTAGTCTAGGGTTTTATATAATTGCTGTTTTTGTGTGTTTTAGTTTTCTCTTTGACATTTTGTTATTCTTATTCTATTTCCTTGTTCTTGTCTAAGTTCTTTTGAACAATTCATCTTTTTGTTGTGCTTCCTCCATATTGATGCCCCGAAGTTTCCTGCTTTGTGGGTTCCCAAAACACCTCACTCAGGCAGGATTTTGTCCCCACTCAATCTCTCTAAGAGAAATTGTGTGGGTGTGCTTAATTCGACACCTCTTGCCCCTTTCCTCTACCTGACTTTTAAATCTTGGAATGTCATGCACAGGGGCAGAGGAAGCATGTCCTGTAGTGCATGTTGTTTGGTATAATGAAATACCACTTCAGTGGAAGAGCACAGTGACTGTAGAACCTCTTTCTATGTACATGATTAGTGCCCTTTCTCCTAATGCTGGAGTATTAGTTATCTATATCTTGAATTAATTTATAGTTCCTTCTTTGCCTCTCTGCCTTCTCTCTGCATTTTATGTCTTTACATAAATAAACCCTTTGAAATTTATCCTTCTGAATTCACTTGTTACTTAACTAAAATAGCAGATTAGAGGGTCAGAGAGGAAATATAATGCAGGGTTCATATCTATAAAGTTATATTGTCACATCAAGAAAAAATGTCATGCTTCAATATTATGAAGAAATGGATTTTCACTTGTCTAAGGGCTGAGAGGGAGTAATTTAAAAAGGAAGACTAAAGGAATAAAATTCATATAACTTGGCTTGTGGGGAGGTCTGAATATATGTACATAACTCATACTGTGGCTACTTTAGCAAGAAAAAAAATATTTACTTAGCTTAGTACAAGGCATAAAGGCTATAACTAAGAATAATGTAGTTAAACTTGAAACCAGAGAGGATGCAAAATAAATATTAGAATAAACAGATAGTGTAAACTATGGGATGATATTTAAAGGGAGCTTACTCCGCTAAAAGAAAACCAATTCTGTGAGGTAAAACAAATGACTAATATGCAAATTAGTGACATCTTCAACTCCAAGTTTATGCATCAGCAAGGAGCACTAGTCTAGTGTGGCCTTGATGGGAGTGATGGTTCTTGTGCTTCTCAACATACCTATAAATAGGTTCTGGGTCAAATTCTTACTGTAGACTTTCCTTGATCCTTAAAGATAATAATTTCCAACTTTTTCACATCAACACACATAAAAATGGACAATATATTTTGGCACAATGTCTATCAGAGGAGACTAGGCAGGAGCTCAGCCTGCCTCAGGCTCTGCTCCACCTCCCCAAGGGCTAAGGAAATCAATATATTGCCTTTCTTGGAACCTATTCTTGACAAACCAGTGTCCTTCAACATACTAGTTAGGAAGCACTGCTTTAAACCTTTTTTTTTTTTTAAAGATTTATTTATTTATTTCTCACCCCTCCCTCCATTGTCTGTTCTCTGTGTCCATTCACTGTGTGTTCTTCTGTGTCTGCTTGTATTCTCATTAGGTGGCTCCAGGAACTGATCCTGAGACCTCCCAGGGTGGGAGAGAGGCGAGCATTCTCTTGCACCACCTCAGCTCCGTGGTCTGTTGTGTCTCTTATTGTCTCTTCTCTGTGACTTTTTTTGTTGTGTCATCTTGCTGCGCCAGCTCTCTAGATGGGTCTGCACTCCTGCATGGGGCAGCAATCCTTGCACAGGGCAGCACTCCATGTGGGCCAGCTTGCTTTCACCAGGAGGCACTGGGTATCAAGCCCTGGACCTCCTATATGGTAGATGTGTGCCCAATTGCTTGAGCCACATCCGTTTTCCTGCTCTAAAACCTTTTGTTTAAATATAGAAGGCTGCCACTGTCAAACCCTGTTGTGATTGAATCATGTCCCTCGCAAAAGGTATGTTCAGGTCCTAATCCCTGTTCTTGTGGATATGAACCCATTTGTAAATAGGACCTTGCAAGATGTAATTAAAGGTGTGCTCAAATGGAATTAGGGCAGGCTTTAATCCAATATATATGAAGTTCTTGTAAGCAAAAGGAATTGGACACAGAGAAAGGAGCCATGGGGAGCAGCTGGAAGTCAGTGAAAGCCAGAGGAGAAAATGAGAAGATACCATCATGTGCATTATCATGTGACAAGAAAGCCAAAGATTAAGGATCAGCAGCAGCAAGCCCCAAAATGCCACAGTCCTTGAGAAGAAAGTATCATCTTGCTGATGCCTTGATTGTGGACTTCCAGCCTCAAAACACTGAGCTAACACATTCCCATTATTTAAGCCACCCCATTAAATGTTATTTGTTTTAGCAGGAGGAAAATAAACCAAGCCCCCAATCATCTCTTCCATTCTTCCTCTTTCATTATCTTCATATGTCTGCACTCAGATAAGCCCCTCTCCCCTTTCCCATCCCTTGCCCACTTCTCTTTCCAGTTATTGCTTTGATATAATAACCCAAATGCTTTTTCCTAAGATCCTTACAATGTGGAAACATAGCCATCATCAATATATTCTCAGGAGGTAGGTAGGCATATTTTAAATTCTCTGAGAGACATCTGAGTTTATCACTACATTTCACAAGTTTGAATAGAAGGGAAGCAGCTGCTATGAACTCCTGATATGAGTTTTCCCAGTCCCTATTTAGGTTGTTCTTTTAACCCGGAATAGACTCCTGGTTTACTAATCACCAGTAAAGATCTATAATCTCTTTGAAGTTGCCAAATTTAAATATCAACAACAAAATAAGTGCTTAAGATTTTCTGGCTACAAAAATAAATACCATGCAATGGCTTGGCTTAAAAAATGGAAATTTCTTTGCTTCGGGTTTTGAGGCTAGGAGAAGTCCAAAATCGAGGCATCATAAAGGTGATGCTTTATTTTAGAAGATTGTGGGGTTCTAGTGCTGGCTGCCAGCAATCCTTGGTACTTGGATTTCCTATCATGACTATGCACATGGTAACTTATCCTGACTTCTTTGGATTCTGTTGACTTCTGGTAATTAGCTGCTCTCTGTCACTTTCTCTCTCTGTGACCTTCCCTATAAGGCCTTCAGTAATAGAATTAAGACTTATTCTGGACGGCGGACTTGGTCCAGTGGTTAGGGTGTCCGTCTACCATACGGAAGGTCCAGCAGTTCAAACCCCAGGCCTCCTTGACCTGTGTGGAGCTGGCCCATGTGCAGTGCTGATGCGCACAAGGAGTGCCCTGCCATGCAGGGGAGTCCCCCGTGTAGGGGATCCCCAAGCGCAAGGAGTGCGCCCAGTAAAGGAGAGCCACCCAGTGCAAAAGAAATTGCAGCCTGCCCAGGAATGGCGCCGCACACAAGGAGAGTTGACACAACAGGGTGATTCAACAAAAAGAAACACAGATTCCCGTGCCGCTGACGACAACAGACACGGACAAAGAAGACGCAGCAAATAGACACACAGAACAGACAACTGGGATGGGGGGGGGAGGGGAGAGAAATAAATAAATAAATCTTTAAAAAGAAAAAAAAAAAAGGCTCATTCTGTTTCAGCTGGCCACACAGTAACTGAAGTAACCTCATCAAAAGGTCTTATTTACAAGGAGTTAATACTCACAGGAATGGATTAAGTTTAAGATCGTGTATTTCTGTAGTACATAGCTCCAAGCCACAATACTAAGATTGTGGGGTTATAGAGTCTGATTTTATGAGTATCACCTATAATGCTTTAAGTATGTATTTTCTAACATACCTAAGGCTGAGTCCTGTTTAAAAGTTGGCAAAATAAGAAAAGTTAAAACTATGAAAGGAGAGAATCACAGGTGCAGGGTGTCAGTGGGAGGGGGGATGTGTGGGGAAGGGTGCACCTGGGGCATGACTCTGTGGAATATGAATGTGTTCATGAGATTATGGGGTGTTATCTTAGTGGGTGGAGACCCACACAAATAAACAAAAAGTATTAAATTCCCATCCTTGGAAGTCCTGCTACATTCTCAAATAGAGTGGCAAGAATCTTTAGAGTACATAAGCAGTGCTTAATAAAAGAAGACAGATCAATATGCCAAGCCCTTGTTATTAATGCTTGTGTTTATGAACCATATTCTGCTAAAATTGAAACTTAGCCTAATAATGTCTATTGCCTAAGAGTTACCTCTTGAAAACCTCCTTGGTACTCAAATGTGGCCTCTCTCTAAGCCAAACTCAGCATATAAACTCATTACCTTCCCCCTAGAGTAGAACAAGACTCCTGGTGTTGAGCTTCCCTGACAACAAGAGATTATTACCAAGGGCCAACTAGTGATGCATTTGGAGATAGATCTTGACTAAAAAGGGGGAATATTAACTACAAAAGAGTTTTTATCGCTAAGAGATTTTGAAATGAGTCAAGATATCATTCCAGAAGTTACGCTTATGCACATCTCAGGAGGATCTCACTAACTGCCATAGTACACAAAGTCTCAAAAAGGGGCACTCCCGATGGCTTTAGAGACATCCAGACACTATAGGCAAGGCACACAACCCCATGAAATCAGCACCCCATAGGTGGGCCTTACATTGGAATATATGTTAACCTATTTCCCCAATGTCACGGAGTTAGACTCATTTACTATTTCCCTACACTTGATTCTTCTACCCCTTTTTAATATATTTTTTTAATATTTTTTAAAAATACTTGGATTACATAAAGGTTACATGAAAAATATAGGGGATTTCCATATGCTGAACTCCCTATCACTCCCACATATTCCCACATTAACAACATCCTTCATTAGTGTGGTATATTTGTTAAAATTGATGAAAACATTTTGCAGCATTGCCACTAAGCATGGATTATAGTTTCCGTAGCTTACACTCTCTCCCACACAATTTTGTAAGTTATGACTAGATATATAATGGCCTGTATCTGTCATTGCAATGTCGTTCAGGACAAATCCACTGTCCCCAAAATGTCCCATATTACACCTATTCTTTTCCTCTCCCTCCCCTCAGAACCTCAAGTGGCCACTGCTTCCACATCAATGATAAAAGTTCTTGCATTGCTAGAAACACAATAAGTCTATAGTAGAATAACAGTAAGTTAACTCTAGTCCATAGTTCATTCCTTAATCCTGAGGATTCTGGGATGATAATACCTACTCTGGCACTAAAGGAGAAGGGACTTAAATCCCATGGGGCAGATGGATGAGACTATCTTGGTTGGATTTGCAGACTCTCTTGGTTCCTTGGGATGGCTCTTGCCCATCTTTATCACATTGCTCGTTGTCCTGGGTGAGTCCAATGAACTGGAGAGTAGGTTTTGCAATGCTTTTGATATTCAGGGTCCAAATGGCACATGGAGAGCCCAAAGATTTACATCTCTTGGACATACACCTATCAACTCTAGTACTAACTATAGGTTCAAAAAGAAGGGGGAGAAGAGCCATGTGCAGAGAAACCACAACTGAGTCCACTCTGTCACACTGGGGAACATAATCCAAAGTAGGGCCCACTGGCAGGGTGCCAAACTCCTGAGCTGTCTGCCCTGCCTATAGTGTCTGGATGTCTCCAGAGCCTCAGGAGTCCCACTATTTGAGGCAATATTTACTTTGGCAGTCAAAGAGATCCTGCTGAGATGTCCATAAGCGTAACCTCTGGAATGACCTCCCAACTCACTTTGAAGTCTCTTAGCCATATAAATGCATTTTTCTTCACCTTTTTTCCCTTTTGGTCAAGGTCCTTTTCCAGTTGTATTGGTAAGTAGTGCTTGGCCTGCTATCCCTTTTATTTGAACCTACAATTAGCACTATACCTGTCAAATATATGTCCAAGAGGCATCAATCTTTTATTTGTTCATATGCCCATTGAGCCCAGCATAGTTCCAGACAAAACCTACTGTCCAGTTCATTGGACTCATACAGACAACTAACAAAATGATGATGGTGGGCAATGTCCTTCCCAAAAAATGGAGACTATCTACAACTTCAAGCAAGACAGTTCCTTCCATCTGCCCCCATAAAATCTAAGCCCCCTGTCAATCTAAAGCAGAGTGGACATCACCATCCCAAAGTCATCAAGACTGAGGAATGAGCAAACATAAGGGGAATGCGACCATGGACCAAAGTAGAGTTATTATTGTAGTAATGGGAAAACTTGTAACATTGATATAAAGGCAGTGGTCACCAGAGGTTCTGAGGGGAGGAAAGGGAGGAATAAGTGGAGCATGGGGCATTTTTAGGGCACTGGGAGTGCTCTGCACAATCTTGCAATGATAGATACAGGCCATTTTAAATGTTGCCAAAATCTGTAGAAGTGTACAGTGAAAAATGTAAACCATAATGTATACTATTGACCATGGTTAGTGCATGCTTCAATATGTGGACACCAATTCTAGCAAATGTATCATACATATGTAAAAAGGTATTTATAGGAGAGAGTGGGAGAGGGGGAGTTGATTGAGTATATGGGAACCCCTATATTTTCTATGTGACTTTTCTGTAACCTAAAGCTTCTTTGAAGATAAATTTTAAAAAAAATAAGACAGTGGGGGAACATACAGAAGAAATTGTCACTGTACATGAAAGATAACAGAAAGACACAATGAATTTTTTTCATTTTTATTATTTTATTATTTTATTTATTTTTTATTTTTATTTTATTATTATTTCTATTTGATTATTTTTTTTACTTTGTTTTTGGGGAAATTTTGGATTACAGAAATCAAGTACCTTTTCATGCAGGGCAGTAGGGTGATACTGAAAACATGACAACTGTTGAAATGTCTTTAAAGCAAGGAGTTAAAAAAAACCCTGATCCTTTTCCCATCCTGTATACCCAAACAACTGCTTCCCCCACTCCCAAAGAAACAGGACATTTACTTTTTAGAAAGGCTTAAACACCCAGGTTTTGAGATCATGGACACCAGGTCCTACTCAGGTACAAGGAAAGGCTCTGTTCCGATAATAGGGAAAATAAGTGAAATTCTACATATTGAACAGTAAAAGCCTCAGACCACTTTCCATACTTGACTTCCAGAAACTGGGAGCCAGGATTCTACCCCAGTATAGATTTGAGCAGAATGACAGAGCTCTAAGAGGGGTATCTCCAAGATGAAAATGAGCCTGATAGCATACTATCTTTGAATATTTATTTAGAGAAGGTTTTCAATTCTTTAGAGATTCTGGGGATGAATTAGTTATTGGTACATAGAAAATTAAGCACATGAAGAACTGAGCAAATTAGTGAGCTCTAGAAAATTTTAAAAATAGTTGTACAATAAAGGAAATGCAATCATTATAATATGGGTAGTTCAGCTGTAAATAATACATGTTACATGGTCATAATAATGTAAACACTGAACGGATTTAACCAAATATGGTATAAGTGTGAAGGAGAGGGCACTTAGAAAAACTGAATTCTTATTTCATTGTAGGAAGTCAGAAGATATCACTTAAAAGTGAAAAAATAATAATTTAGATATGTCGAAGTAAACAGCATAAGAAATAAAGAAAAGATTTGGATGTGATTTGCCCTTGGGGAGCAGGTATCAGCATTTGGAAGGGATAGAGCAGGGGCATACTCTTTTCATTAAAAGTCTCACAATACTACTTGACTTTTTATGTGCGCGTATTTATTACTTATATTAAAAGTTTTCAAAAGTGTTTACTTCAACTTAATAACATTTGCTTTTTTTTCTAACAGAAAATTTGATGACTGTGAGAAACATAAATGCTTTCTTCTCCTGAGATCTTGAGACTCTCTCCCTGTATTAGTCAGCCAAAGGAGTACTCATGCAAAAATACCAGAAATTGGTTGGTTTTTATAAAGGGTAATTGTTTGGGGTAGGAGCTTACAGATACCAGTCCATAAAGCATAAGTTACTTCCCTCACCAAAGTCTATTTTCACATGTTGGAGCAAGATGGCTGTTAACAGATGTAAGGGTTTAGGCTTCCTGGGTTCCTCCCTTCCAGGGTCTTGCTTCTATCTGGATTCAAGGTTCCTTTCTTCCCAGGGCTTACTTCTCCCTGGGCTCAGGGTTCCTCTCTTCCTGGGACTGGCTTTTCTTTCCTCTATGAGCTTACTTCCTGGGGCTTCAGCTTAAGGCTTCAGCATCAAACTCCAACATCAAAAACTCCAACATTAAAAACCCTCAACTCTGTCCTTTGCCTTGACTTTTATCTGTAAAATAAAAGTCCCCACCCCTTAATGACATAGCCCAATCAAAGCCTCAATCATAACTCAATCTTGCCCAGGTACAGATCAGATTACAAACATAATGCAATAGCTATTTTTGGAATTCATAATCATATCAAATTGCTATACTCCCCTTCATTAAATTAGGTACTACTTAGGTCATGTACCCTTAAAGAGGACGCATTATGTCTTCCAGGCCCTCACACACTGCTTAGCTGTCCAGTTTTCCATCCTGTTTGTATGAAGTGTTCAAGCTACTCATGTGGGTAGTTTACACTGTTCTTAAAACTGTGCTTCATGAGTGTACTACCTGCGACAGGTGTGTAGCTATTTTTACTTTGTTTATTTCATGACCTTCACATATGTACTAAATCTGAGAAGTAGATGGAGCTCAAAGGACTTATTAAAGCAACCAAGTATTTAAAGTCACCACCAGAAATATTAGCCTGACCTAGGAGAGAATTGTGTCCCATGACTAAATTTTACCTCATCTCCTAATATAGACTGCTCTCTTTGCTTCCTGATCGTCTCTTCTCTCTGGATTACAACTTTTGTTACCTTCTTTTTGCTTGGTTCTTAGTGTTTATCTCTAAACTACATTTGCCAGTTCTTAGAGACATCACTAGCAATAACCCTCAAATTCCAGACTGTTTCTACCTCTTGCTTATTGGCGAATCCAAGTGCTGATCCATTCTCTCTCTCTCTTTCTCTCAACCTGTCTTTGTCCAGTTCCTGCATTGTATACAGTGAACTGCATTCCAACAATAAATAAATGATATCTGACTACGAATTTCAGTTGTTATTTTAAATATACAAGGTTCGTGGAGATCAAAATAATGTATGAATCTTGTTTAGTGGTAGATTTGATCACAGTGTTTATTCTTTTATTCTTACTAATTCCTACTCTGTTAGACACCATCAATCTTTCATTATTCATTTTCCATATTGCTTCCTCTAACCTCACCAGTAAAAGATTTTTTCAGTGCCAGGCCTAGTAAAAGTTTCAACACAAACAATATGTCTTGGGCATTTCTTCATCTTCCAAACTCTGTTCCCTCCCTCCCATTTGGGAGATCTACTCCTTTGCCATGATCTTTAACCCCATGCTGCCCTCTCCTTTCATCACTGAATATCTAAAGATTCCCATTAAGGCTCCTTCCACATGTGGAAATGCACCCCATATCCAGGCATCTCCAAGTTTCCATCCCTTTTTGGTTATGTTCTCTGCCAGGGGATTGGTACAGAGAAACTGATTGAAGTAGTAAGGGTTGAGATTAATACAATTGCTTTTCCCGGTAGGTAGTAGCTGTACCTTCAACAGGCTACTTCACTCTGTATTATCCTAAGAATGTGCAGTTGTGTGTATGGAGCAGGGACTGGAGAATAACAGATGGAAGGGGAGGCAAGACAATTGGGGGTTAGTAGAGTTCTTCTGGTGTATTCACTTCTCACCATGTGGAGGGGTTTACATATTTTCCTTACATGTAGCATTCCTTCTTCCAAGGTGGACTTAATTTGAATATTTGAGTCTTGATTTGGAGGAGGACACACATTTAATATGCATCATTGATTATTTTTGTTTTGTTTTGTTTTATTTCATTTGTTTTGGATTTTTTCTTCTTTATTTTCTTTTAAATGTTACATTAAAAAATATGAGGTCCCCATATACCCCTCATCCCAACCACCCCACCCCTTCCACATCAACAACCTCTTCAAGGGCAACACCTATGGTAGTGATGAAAGGGAAAGTGTCAAAAACAAAGCTTTTTCATTTTTTGATTTTTTGATGCCCCAATTTACTTTTTCCTTCATTTAATTTTTCTAAATTACTATGTAATCTATATCTAACCTTTAAAACCATCACTATATTCCATTTTACTATTAATGGAACCTGACAATATATTGGGCTTCCTTTTTGAAGAAGTTTTGGACTACAGAGAGGTTCAACTATGGTGGGGGAGGAGCACTTGTGTGGGAAGTTATTGTTGGGGGGCACATAGTTGGGAGGGAGTTCTCCAGGGCATGTATATAGGGTACATAGAAAGGTTTGGATACTCTCATAGTGGTATCAACTGGAAACGACAGCTGAGAGGGTGCTGCGTTCCTGGCCAGGGGAGCTCTACTGCATTCCCCAGTGGAACAGCAACAATCCCCCAAGTGCAATGGTAAAGACCAGTAAAGATGGATAGCCCAATGATGCGCCCTTGATACTGATGGCTTCGATTATGAGCCTGTGTGCCTGAAATATGAACTAGGCCTAAAGCTGTGGGGTGCCTAAGAGTTACCTCCTGAGAGCCTCCGTGTTGCTCAAATGTGGCCACTCTCTAAGGAAATCTCAGCATATACATGCATTGCCTTACCCCCAGTGTGGGACATGACTCCTAGGGATGAGCTTTCCTGGTTCTGAGGGATTACTACCAAGCACCAACTGATGATGTATCTAGACAAAGACTTTGAATAAAGGAGTCAACTCAGACCAGCAGAACATCTCAGCCTATATGTAATATCAGGTATTAAAAATTGCTTTTTGACTTTGGTTAAAAGGGGAAATTGGAAAGGACAAGTGAGTTTATATGGCTATGAGTCTCCAAAAAGAATCAGGAGGTCATCAGAGGGTTGATGCTTATGCATGCCCAGCAGAGTACCAGAGACAGCTAAGGTAAATGGAAACCCAGGTGCTGGTTCTCTGAGGGCTGCAGAGACCCACAGGTTCTATGGTCATTGCAGATGGCTCTGGAGTTCAGGGCTATGTCAGTTGCCCCTACTTTGGAATTTGTGTTCCTGAGTGTGATGGAGCTGGACTCAGATATGGACTTCCTACACATGCCTCTTCTGTCACTTTTACTGGACCTGTGTTTTTCTCTGGGGTTGATGTATACTCAAGAGACCTGAATCTCTGGACTATCCATATGACGGCCAGGCCCTAGGCCTCAGCAGACTTGTCACTCTTACTCTCTGGTTTGTTGGTATCATTGGTTATTAATCCCAAATTTACCACAGCTTTGCTAACAGGTATTTCCTTCAGGTTTCAGTTTTCTTCCAGATTTCTAAGAATTTTGAACCATCTGTGTAAGATATATGCTGTTTTAGACAATGAAAAATTTTGTTTTAATTAATCTATTTAGTTATTCATTTTTCTTTTGGTAATAAGAGTATTTCACTTATCTGAAATATTCCCTTATGATTGAAGATACTGACATTAGCTTGAGTGTTATTGTTTTTAGTCCAGCTACTAATGATACAGCATTCCTATCTCTAGAGAGATTTAAAAAATAATTAAGTGTGACTGCCTCCTCATCAGCTTGTCTTCTATTCTAACAAGAACTTTGCTTACTTAAAAGTACCATCTCTATTCTCATTCTTATCAGCATGAGCACTTTAAGATTTTGTGAGCAAGCCAAGCAGTCTCTGATTCAATCCTTTTATTTTGGAAGAGAGAGAGAATATGATGGAAAATTGGGATACTAACTGAAAAACAACTCTCAGTTGCTAACACCATGAAAGATTGGATAGCATCATAGGAAATCTTGGGTGTGAAACCATGCTTAAAACATGACAAGTCTTGGAAAAGAACTTCTCTTTCTGGGAGTCAATAGATTGAGAGAAAAGAGGAGAGAAAAATAGATGGCATGTATACAGCAAACACAATAAAAGAATGGTAACTAAAACAGCATCTGTTTTAGAAATAACTTCACTGACCACTTCTGAGACTACTGCTAATGCAGAAATGAGGAGGTAACCAAACAACTAGAGGGAAGAAGAAAGAATGGAGATAACACACCAGAAAGAGTGGCATTGTGAGTCTAGGAAGAGGAGGGAGAGGAACCATTGCTGTGAGGGAAAGGTTAGTTTGCCATAATACATTAAAGGGTTTTTATGACATCGGTCATGAAAAATATGGCAAGGGATGTGTCTGTTTAACAATGGAGTGATCAAAGAACTGCATATTTTAGTCACACTCTTTCAATGATTTTCATTGACTTGATTTATTTTCATGCTTAGTGCTCTGGGCAAGTACTATCCACTGGAAATACAATGTGAGTTACACATGTAATTTTAGTAGTCAAATTATTTTAATTTAATTTCTAGTAACCAAATTAAAAATGATCTTCAATTAAATATTTTATTTAACCCAATATATCAAAAATGTATTATTTCAACAAGTAATCAATTTAACTAGTATTAATGTGATATGATACATTCTTTTTTCATATTAATACTTCAAAACCCAGTGTGCATTTTACACTTACAGCATATCTTAATTTGAGCTAGCTACATTTCATGTATTAAATACCATATGTGGCTATTGGGTGCCAGATTGAACAGAGCAGGATTAAAAGAACCCATCTTTGCATTGCACCTATAAAGTAATCTTGAAAACAAAACAAATCAAAATGGAATCTGATCAAGTCTCTAGATCTGCACTGTACAACACATAGCCACTAGCAACCTGTGGCACTTTAATTTTAATTAAAATAGGGAAGCGGATGTGGCTCAATAGGTAGAGTGTCTGCCTACCATAGAGGAGGTCTAAGGATTCGAAACCCAGGGCCTCCTGACTCATGTGTTGAGCTGGCCTACATGCAGTGCTGTGGAGCACAAGGAGTGCTGGCCCATGCAGGTATGCCCATGCATAAGGGTGCCCCCTATACAAGGAGTGGTCCCTGCACTAGGAAAACTACCTCATGTGAAAACGCAGCCCACCAAGGAGTGGTGCCATACACACAGCGAGAGCTGACGCCACAAGATGACACAACAAAAAAGAGAAACAGATCCCCAGTGCCACCTGATGAGAATACAAGTGGACATAGAAGAGCATACAGTGAATGGATACAGAAAGTAGACAATGGTGGGGGGAAGAAATAAATAAATATTTTTAAATTAATTAAAGTAAAATAAAATTAAAAATCCAATTCCATTGTTCCACTAGACACATATCAAGTTCTCAATAGCAGCATGTGGCTAGTGGCTACCCAACTAGACACTACAGGTTTACAGCCTTCTTTAGTTAGGGTTCTCTAGGGAAACAGAACTGACAGGAGATATCTATAAATTGTATAAGATTTTATAAAATTGTCTCATGCACAAATGGGGATGCACAAGTTCAAATTCTGAAGGGAAGGCTGCAAACCAGGGCCTCCAATGAAGGTCTTTGATGAATTCCCAGGAGACACTGGCTGTCTGAAGTAAAGATGGAAATTCTCTCTTTGAATGGTGAAATCACTTCACCTTTAAGGCCTTCAACTAATTGGATGAGACATCACTCATTGTTGAGGGCACTCTCCTCAACTGATTGTAGATGGAATCAGCCATCTATGCATTCAATTCACTGATGATTAAAATCCATGAAATGCCCTTGTATTACAATTAGCCCAGTGTTTGATTGAACAAACAACTGGGCACCATTACCTGGCCAGTTGAAACATTAGCCTAACCATCAAAAGGCCTAATGCTACTTTCCTCTAAATTGAAAACAAAGAGAAAAATCATAGCTAAATCATAGGAAATTTGTATTACTCTCAATGAAAGCAAAATTTCTGTTTGCATTTCATTCAAAAATCCTTTTACCTTGAGAATCTGCTCCCCTCATCTCCCAAAAAATTTACCATAATATTGTCTACAGGATACAAAATTTTCCCAGAAAATACTGAAAAAACACAATTATGTGGATAGCCCTTCTTTCTAAATAATTGCATTTTTCCAGTTTCATAAAGGTACTTAGCATCTTGTGTTTGGACTATGTGGCACACCTGGAAAAAAGTGGTGAGTTGTGGACTTCTAAAAGTGCTGATATACCTTTTAAAATGTTATCTTCTTAGCTTGCTATTATAAAATGTGCTTTTGGAAATTTTTTTAATAATGTGAACATACAGCGGTACTCCTCCCCCTCTACCCCTACATTTTAGTTGTTGTTTTTTTTTTTTTCCTCTTGTCAATGCTCTGGGCAGTGTTCTAACTTGGTATTTGCAAGTCAATGGCAAGGCCTTCTCAGTGCGGAAGGAATTGCACAGTCACAGACAATTAGTCTTTTAAACGGTCTACAGCTTGGAAGTTTGCCAGTAAACTCAGTATAGCCTCAGCACATAAGGTAAATTTTTAATGATTGTAACTTTTCTAAATTCAGCCTTTAACAAATCTTATAGCAGTGTTTTGAAGCTTTTAAATCAAACATAATCCAATTAGTTTGGTATTTGATTAAACCGAACTGCCACTTCACTGAAGTGTTTAAATAAATCAACATTAATATGCTTTTACTACAGTAAATAAAGTTATGTCTATATAGTTAAAATGTCAATATTCACACATGGCTCTTGAAAATTAAGTGTTCCCTGCATTCTGAATAATGAATCTAGTATTGTTTTGGGGAAACTATTGATTTCTTTTTTAAGCCTGTGGAAATACTTTACCCCAAAACTTTACAAGTTCTTCATTAAGAAAAAATAAACCAAATATTTGTTGAATTCTAAAGCCATTATCAGAGTTATCCTATAATAATGGTTCTGATTAGTGATCTTTTCTCTTTACATTGCAATACTGATTGATTCTAAAAAGAATAGATATATCAAGAATCTTTTTCATTCTAATAGAATAAAATTGATAGGAGATATTTGGCTGCATTGCTTCCCCATTCTACCAAGAAATACTTGCATTGTTTGCCCAATAATAGATTTTTTTATAGCAGATAGTCTTTTTTTTCTTTATTTTCTTTTAAATGTTACATTCAAAAAATATGAGGTCCCCATATACCCCCCACCCTACCCACCCTACCCTTTCCACATTATCAAAGGTTAATGAGAATCAGGTGAAAGAAAAAAATCCTGTGTATTTGTGATTAAAAGCACAATAAGATGACTTTCAATATCTCATGTAAAGGTAAAGGATGTTTTTTGGAAGTAGTACTTAGTACACTGAAAAACCCTGCTTTCTATTTGCCATTTTTGTTCTATTCAATAGATAGATAATGTAAAATAATGCAACAGGTTTTGTGACATTCATAGTTCTACATTTTTAGTGGCATTCCCTCTTTATGCACTCTTTACCAGTCCTTTTTATTCTTGACTGGTCCCCTGTAGCCTGTACAGGATGAGTCTCAATGCACATTAAATTCTTATACTCTGATGGTATATCTCTCACTTTAAAAAGTTAAGGCTAAAGCAGGTCTACCTCGTTCAGTAGAAAAATGTTTACACAGTCTCAGCTAGAATAACTATGATTAGGTAGAGTTAGATTTGGCAAAGAGTGATAGTAAATCTTAAAGAAGAGTGACTTAAACAGATCAGTTATTTCTATCATGCACTCAAGTGCAGAGGTCCATAGCAGGATTAGTATGGTCTAGTCCTTTGATCAAAAGGACTCTACCATGCCTAGTGTTCATTTTGAAGGATCCTCATGGTCAGAAATGGCTTCTTTCATCTATCCCATCAACGTTCTAGCCAGAAAGAGGGAGGAAATGGAAGAGAAGGGCAAACTCTTTAAGGATATTTCCTATAAGAAGCATACTCTATTTCCACTTACATCCCATTGACCTTGACTTCATCTCATGGGCACAATTAGCTGCATGAAAGACTGGAAAATACAATCTTTGTACTTGATCATGGACTCAGGAAAAAATTGGGAATTCTGTTATTATAGAACAAAGGGAATAGTGGAAGGAACTAAGTGTCTATACTGTTCTCTGACATGAAACTCTTGGACAGCTAAGGAGAATTTCATGAGCTTGGAAGTGACTACTATAAAAATAATGGAAGCAACTAAGTTTACTTGAAATACTTTTTCTTTTTGGCTTGCTGTATTTTCAGAACTGCCCTCACCACAGCATATTAAAACTTCTCCTATCATATGTCTTGAAATCTTTTGGATTTCAGTGGTTTCTTCTGTATTAGTCAGCCAAAGGGGTGCTGATACAAAGCACCAGAAATCTGTTAGCTTTTTATTCGGGGTAAAAGCTTATAGTAATAAGGCCTTAAAGAGTCCAACTCAAGGTACCTTAAGAGGTACTTTTTCACCCAATTCTCTTGTCACATGTTGAAATGAGATGGCAGATGATGTCTACCTGGTCTCTCCTTTCCTCTTCCTCTTAAGGCTCCATGGGCTCAGCTTCTTCCAATATCAACTGTAGGCTGGCATAGAGCTCAGCTGCTCTGTTCTCTTCAGCTGCAAACTTTCAGGTGAATGACTCATCTCTCTTCCTGGGGCCACAGGATAAAATTCTCTCCTCTTCCTGTGTATCTTCCTCTGTACATCTTCTTGAGTATCTGTTTCTATCAACCCACCAAGGGGATGGGAACTCAACCCCCTACTGACATGGTTGAATCAAAGCCCTAATCTTGATTTAATCAAGTAAATGTAAAACCTTTGAATTTAATACAAAGGGTGTCATGCCCAGAAGAACAAACATAATCAGTATCTTTTTTGTAATTCATAAATAATATCAAACTGCTACATTCCCATACTGCCATGATAAAATATCACTTTCCAAGTCCCCACCCTCATACACTATGTCATGGAGAAGGAAAAAATGTTGATTTTTTCCCCTGAAATTCCTAAACCTTTTTATGTTTGTTTTCCTTTCTTTCAGCAGACACATTGAAACACTGTACCAAAACTAAAACTGTGTACAATCCAAAATTAATTTATGTTTCAGAGTTGATCAATTAATAATACTAACAGCCACTATATTTTAAGTGTTTATGCTAGGCACTGTACTATGGGTTTTACATGCATTATTTCATTAAGTCCTCAGAACATCACTATGAAGATGTACTATTATTTTTTGTCTTTATTTTTTTTAGTATTACATTCAAAAAATATGAGGTCCCCATTTACCCCCCACCCCCTAACCCCACTCCTCCCCCCATAACAACATTCTCCTCCATCATCATGAGACATTCATTGCATTTGGTGAATACATCTCTGAGCACCGCTGCACCTCATGGTCAATGGTCCAAGATGTAGTATTATTAACTGCACTTTCTAGATGAGGAAACTAAAACTCACAGAGGTTACCCAAATCCCACCATTAAAGAATGATGGAGGCGGCGGACTTGGCCCAGTGGTTAGGGCATCCGTCTACCACATGGGAGGTCCGTGGTTCAGACCTCAGGCCTCCTTGACCTGTGTGCAGCTGGCCCATGCGCAGTGCTGATGTGGTGCAAGGAGTGCCATGCCACACAGGGGTGACCCCCGCGTAGGGGAGCCCCACGCGCAAGGAGTGCACCCCGGAAGGAGAGCCGACCAGCGGGAAAGAAAATGCAGCCTGCCCAGGAATGGTGCCGAACACACGGAGAGCTGACACAACAAGATATGCAACAAAAAGAAACACAGATTCCCATGCCACTGACAACAACAGAAGCAGACAAAGAAGATGAAGCAAATAGACACAAAGAACAGACAACTGAGGTGGGGGGAAAGGGGAGAGAAATAATAAATAAATAAATCTTAAAAAAAAAATAGTGGAGTCCTAGACTCATAACTAGGAAAACCAAATCCAGACTCTCCTCCCTCCACCACCACCACAACAAAGTGCCCTGATTGTTTGACAGATCTGTGCTGTCCATTATAATATCCAATAGCCATATACAGCTATTTACATTTAAATTACTTAATTAAAACAATCAAAATCTCAGTTCTTCAGTCACACTAACCACATATCAAGGCACATTAGACACCTATGACTGTTGGCTACCATATTGGACAGTGAAGATATGAAATATTTCCATCATCACATGAAGTTCTGGTGGACAGCGCTGATCTAGATAATTCTGGTACTGACCTAGATTCCTTTTTAATATGAATTATCTGAGTGTAGACATGGCCAAAGAAAAATAGGTAAAACCTCTTTAAGAAGATATCGGTTCTTTTAATTTATCATTTTGCCCCTTAAATTCCACATTTGTGAATAAAATTTTGAGTGAAAATGTGAATAGTCCTTGAATATTATCTCTGAAATCATCACCAACACATTATCATTTCTTCATTAAAACCCTACTCATTGTTATAAAATTTTGAATATTCCACCATTGAAATCATGTCAGAAATATAATAGTAATGTTGTATAGTTAATATATGATATAACTACGCAGCCTTCAACATGATAATGTAATAACTTTTCCTATCATTTTCTGTGGTATAAAGTGAATGTTTTGACAATGGTAAAAATGAAAAAATGAAAAATACAAAGCTACATATCTGTGTGTAGGAACTAAATACAATCACTTCTAATTGTACTTAATTTGCTATTTTATGATTTAATATTTTAGTTAAAGACAGAAAGGTGGATACTTAGAAAAGAACTTTTACCTGTAGATTTTATGCACAGTGGAATGCAAAATCTCGTTCTTCAGAATTTCTAATAGTTACAACTTCAAAACCTTTGTGTGAAAAGTGTTTCAGTCCCACTAAATCAATGCAGCTTTTACTGAAAAAGCCCAGTGGGTTTACCTATTTGAAAATGGTATAATAAGAGAGTGCTCTGGTAGCTGGTCAGGGAAAGAGCAACCAAAATGACTAAATATACTACTGCATTCAATTAAGCCCACTCTTCTTTTTTCAATGGTGAAAGGAAAAACTTTTAACTTTAGAAAGAAACCTTTTCCTATAATTTGAATATCTATTTTTTTCTTGTGCTTAAGAAAACATATTCAGAAGATAAATTAGCAAATACCTCTGTTATTTTGATTTTGAAAGAAAAAATGACAAGTTTCTTCTAGTGAGCATCACAGTCAGATCAGTCATTTTCTTATCTATATTCCTTTGGAATTAAATAGCTCCAACTGAAATATTTTTTTAAAAATGTCATATGAAGGAAGCATATATTCTCACTTCCGTATACTGGAATTCTTCTTAGCAATAATAGATATTCTGGGAAAAAAAAATAGATTTGCTTCAATCAAAGAACATCAGTAACTGGACAGAGCAGACTGATGATTTCCCAGTTTCATTTTAATGCACCTCTGATATTAAAGTAGATTTATAATTTTCAGCAGCCTGTGTTGCATTGTCTAATTTGAGATACTATGTAACATCCAATAATGTGCTTTTCCAATATAATACTCATACCTCTCGCCAGTTAAAAACATTCTGATGTAAATATAATAATTACAGTCCTGATTTGAAGAAAATAAGAAATTTAGGATTGAGGGAAATATTTAAGAGCATCTGAACTAATTATTTTGCTTGAGAGAAAAGGAAATAGAACCCAGAGAATTTATTATTGAAAGTGTGTATAAGATCAAATCCTGAAATCTGAGAGAGGAAGTCTGGATGTACGGCTCAGCTCTGAGAGTAAATGTAGAACTTTGGCTAAGTCATTTTCACTTCCCCTGAATCTCTGTTTCTTCCTCTGTAAAAAGAAGTTAAGCCCATTTCTGATTTTAGGTTTTATGTATTTTTTGTCATTTGACAAATGTTAAGCAGCTGATTAGTATTTTAAAAAACTCTATTTCACTAAACATCTAAATAATCAAGATATTATTATTACTATAATTTAACATTTAATTTTAAGGAGAAAAAGGCTAAAACCTAAGAAAATAGTCCCCAGAATTCATTTGAAAATTGACTTCCAGGAAATGTCTTAGGTCAAACCACTCTTATATATTCCCATTTCCCATCTCCAACTCTGTAGAATGAGTGTTGAAGTAAACAATGATAATCATGAAGTTCTGATCTATTTCGTAGATTGCACTCATTTGAACTGGAAATTTGCCTTGGCCGTTTTAAAATAATTTTCAGCAAGAGTTAAAAACAATGAAAATATTTTCTGCTCAACTTTCGGTTAGACAATTCAGTTACCCACAGATTCCTATTCTTAAAGCATACCAATTAATTAAGATTTTACTGTGCATTCTTTAAACTAGCTAGTAAGTTCATTAATTACAGCAAGTGATTTCTTGTTGGCCAGGCTAGATATCTGCACTGATGTGACTGTTTGAATTTTATTGTTCTGTTTAGTAAAGAGCAAAATTGCATATACAATAACATATTTAGTCTTGAATAAGGCAAAAGACACTTTATGATGAGTATGCTCAGGCTTTAGCAGAAGCAGTTGAAATTCCTGTATGGTACCCTAATCATTCAAAATTCCCCAGCCAACTCAGCCAAGAAAACTTAGGCCCCATTACCTACTTCTAGGAATAGTTATTAGTCAGTTCTCGACTTTAACCATTCTTCCTATGCCAAGCCATAGTCTAGAAATCTCCATCTAACAAATTTCCCTGGCTGTGAACTGAGCTGCAAGGTATCTGCATTGTGAGAAAGGAACTGGGGCTTTCCATCTTTATATTTCCAGCACAGAACACAGTGTCTAGCACATATTAGATACTCTTCAAATGATTAATGTTCTAAAAAATGGAACAGCAAGTGACAATTATTTTTCGACTAGTAAGTTATTTAAGTGGTAGGGTAGTAGTTGCTCTTTGAAGGCCAGTTTTGTAGCTATCTTAAATTAGGACCCTCGCATAAATTTTAACTGAGATGAAATAGCATGTTATCAGAATGCATTTGGAAACTTGCCTCTCCCTCCCCCTCCACCAGATGTCAATAAGAGAAAATTATCAAAATTGTTGAAAATAAAGTCTTTCACAGTATCCACACAGGGTAGGGACTCAATTAAATTTGTTGAATGAATATTTTAGAAACCAGGGCAGCTTAGAAATCAAAGGTAGAGCCATTTTGCAGATTTTTTCACTTTGCTCCAGAGAAAAATTAATGTTTAACATAGAATTAACTCAATTTAGATTACAGCACTTACAAAGTAGAGAAAGTGTGCACAAGAAAGGCAAGAGCTGACACATCAACAAATTATTTTCTCGTAAATATAAACATAATTCAACATTAAGTGAGGGTACTACCATGTCCGTTTCCATGATGAAAGCCAAATATTTTAATGAGGGTAATCACACAGGCAGTTTTCTGCCTAATTACTTCTAATATTAAATATCCAACAGTAGGATCAAGGCCATTTTATCTTCAAGTAGAATCTGACAACTAAGAGGGAAGATGTTTGTAAACTGTTGGCAGATAATTATCAACAGTTGTCTGCTCCAGATGTAAATGGAAATTGCATGCCAGGGACATGCTTCATGACTGACTGTTGACTGACCAAAAACTGAGGTGCTGAAGGCACCTTCATGTTGGAAGGGCTTGGTTTTTGTTTTATTACTGGTAAAGACGAAGCATGTGCTTTTTTTGTTTTTTGTTTTTAGTCATCCCTCCCTCTTGTGGCTTTTGCGTGCTGTCTGAGTTCTGTGCCCATTTGCTGCGCGCTTTTCTGTGTTTTCGCTTGTCTCCCTTTTTTGTTGCGTCACCATGCTTAGTCGGGTCCCCGCGGTGTTTACAGGCCGGGCAGCGCTCCGTGGCATGCGGGCAAGCATGCCTTCACAAGGAGGCCCGGAGACATGAACCCAGGGCCTCCCATATGATAGATGAGATCCCAACTGATTGAGCCCCAGCTGCTGCTTCTGCTTTTTTTTAATATCAGTTAAATGTCAGCCTTTCACTCTGTGGTAAACAATTATAGCAGGCTCTCACCTACATCAGCAAAAAACAAACTAGGCCCTTTTGCCAGCAGAATTCAGGGCTGGTCTTTGCAGACTTCATGTCTCCATCTGTGCTCTCTGTGCCAGTTTCTGATTAAGGAGCTGACTTTATTTTCCTTCATTATGTATTTAGCAAGCCCATTGCAATTAAATGCAGAGAGGCCTTCAATATATTTCATGGAAAGTTTCAGACAATGTTCAGCTTCAACCATCCTGACAAAGGCTTGGAGCCATCTTGTCTGAGTAGCTACTAAATGGGTGTGAATTTACCCTACAGATCACCAGTCTGCCAGTTTCCTTTGACTGAAAGGAAAGGTAAATCTAATGAGCTTCTAAAATCTACAGCCCATATATACTGACACTGTAAGTGAGGAAAGCACTTTGGAATGGTTTAGGGGTTTGCATGTTTTATGTTATATAATTTTCTGGGAACAAAGCTATGAAGATGAAGCAGCAGCTCAGATATAGGAATTGCATTTGACTGAAAAAATAAAACCAAAATTTGCTTGTAATGGAATGTCTGGCTCCTGAAGAGTATTGAGTGCAATCTAAAGAACTAGAAAAGTCAACCATCTGGTAACTGTTTGAGGGTTCAAATGACACACGTATGGAAGCAAAGTTTGATTTTTACTTTGACATTTACTATGGCTTCTCTAATTGGATTTGGTGAAAACTGGCAGTAAAAAAAATGTCTTCTGGGTGGCTTGAGACAAGATCAAACCCTCATAGTATAATATTAATGCACACAGGGTTATTTTAATTAATATATTTCTCTTGGGCTCACATAAATAACTCTTACTGACATCTCATTCTGTAAAGCATTACTTTCTCACTCTGATTGGGCACCCTGCCGCTGCAGTCCATTATAAGTAGTGGGCAAGGTATGAGGGGGGGCAAGGAGTTAGGTCAAAAACTATTTTGAAAACACCAAAAACCCAGAATATGGTCTCCAACAGAATAACCTACTTTGAAGACTTGGAAAAGAGCTAGAACTGAAGGATATAAACAACATTGCAAAAAAGAATATATTCTTAATGTTCAAATAACTAAAATGTATACTTTTATTTAAAATACTGGCCGTGGGATTATGTTGCCATTGTTTTTTAAAGAAATGTTTTTTATTACACTTTAATAGAATTTAATCATTACTTGACAAGTTGCAGTGATCAAGACCTACTATATAGAAGGTATTACCATAGACAGAAGTTGTACTAAATTGGATAACCAAGATAGTATACCTGACTGTTGGGAGATTATTTTTTCAGGTTTACCTGTGTGTTTGTTTCTCCCCCTTTCCCAACCTCTCTTCCCTCCAACCCCTTCCCAACTTTGGAGGGGAAATTCTCTGAGGTGGCTTCCAAAGTAGGCTTGATTTTACACAGGAAGTAAAAGGGAGGTTGGAACTAGCTGAACACTGCAAGTTATTGGTGGTAGGAGATATGGGAAATGAAGCTGAAGGGATGTTTGAAGACTGAATGAAAGGCAGGTTGAAAAGCATTGGCACAGAAACCTGAAAAACTTTTTATTGTTTTGAAACACTGATGCAAAAACTTACCTTTGTTTCCTCACTCTTAGAATTAGATGTCTTCTTTGCTTTTTCTTAGTACTTCAATGAGATGGTTGCCTCTGTTCTGATCTCAGAATGTCTTTATCACTTTCCCTAGCCAGCCTGACTGCCCACCACAAGCAAACCTTGTTGTCTTTAAATTTTTAGCCACTTTATATCCAAAATTATCTTTCATTTCCTGAGTAACGGTTCAGTTAGGAAAATCCTTTCCATAGCAACTGTGATGCTGACTAAACTCAAATGTCTCCTAGAAGCTACTGCTGTGGTTTGGCTGACAAATATGATGGGTTGTGAGAGATAAAGCAGGTGTATTTTGTCAGTAACAAAAATGCCTGGCCATGCTTTTGCCCAACATGATTTTGGACAAAGACTAATCAGATTGGATTGTGCTCCCAGCCCCATCCAAATTTATTTTTGGTTGGAGTCATAAGAATGTGAAACTCAGCAAGGACTAACATGAATTTAATATCAATGTGCCTTTTTGGAAGAATTGGGGATTCTAAATTCTGTATACTCTGTATAGTCAAAGGATAAGTATTTTATTGTGGGTGGCATTTCCTTGACTAAAACGGCCCCCCTTTCTCCATCAACGTGCATTTTTAATTGGCTTTTACTAAATATACTTCAGTGCAAAGAAGGCAAATTAGAGAAGGGTGTGAATATATAGCACCAGGAATATTACAGTTAACATTTTTTTCAGCTAAGGCAGAAGCAGCAACAGAGTTCTAAGTGATGTGCCAAAACTCTCCCTTCCTAGAACCCTCTTTGTAATGCTGCCTGAGTTAATGCCTTATCTCTTTAAGTATCATCTAGAAGTGGGGTTAGATGGCATTTCAAGAATTTTGCACTTGGGATAAGTTGAGAGGATTGGTTGGTGCTGGTGAATTAACAATGTATAATAATTTGCTAAGTTCAGGTCTTATCATCCCACAGAAAGTTAGAAAGAGGCTCACTCAGTCACCAAGGTCACCAATGTTCTTAACCAGACATATCTGGGAAACTTTAAGTTGTATATACTCAACATGCACAGAATACATACATACATACAAGAACCTCTTCCCCAAAACTGCTCCACTGTACATTCAGATTCAGTAGGTCTGTCTGAATTTACTTAGTCTCTCTTAGTCTTAGTTATAAAATCTACACAATGGGGCTTATAACACTTTCCTTCTCTTTACCATCAATGGGAAATGCACTAAAATATCATATGTGCTTTATCTTCTTCCATCATATCAACAATGTTTGCTTTGAGGGAATGACTACATATATTTGGGAATGTTGTCATTGGCCATGAAACATATTAAAATTAAGTGAGATTAAAACTAAGCACATGCATTGATCCTTGTGGGCCAGATCACATAAGCACAGAATTCTAGCAGTTGATATAATTGAGGATTTACACCCAAGGGAGATACAGAAGTCTCCTAAACTACCATATAAGCCAGGGAAAGTTTGATCTATGGGAGATAAATTTGCTATAGCCTACGGTTTGTAGTCATACTAGTTTGGATCAAGTACCAATGCCAATGGTTACTACCTGTGTGACCTCGGGAAAGTCATCTAGCCTCTTTCCTCTCCAGTTTCCTCATCTATAAAAGGGGGTTGATAACAGCAACTACCTGGTATGTGAAAATTTAATGAAAAGTATATGTAAAGTACTTAGGGTCTAAATTTACAGGGGTTCTTAACAAAGGATCCATGAGCTCGAATTGAAATTTAAAAAACCATATTCTTGTGGGGACATGTTGGTGCAGGTGTGATATATTTAGTAAATAATACACAGTACTGTGTGGACTTAGTAAGGGGTCCACGGTTTTCTCCTGGCTGGCAAAGCAGTCCATGAAACAAAAAAGGTTTAGAACCCCTGGTCTCATATATGGTATGCAGCAGCTGCTGCCATAATCACCTCCTAGGAGCAGTCACTGCAGTAGGTTAATTATCCCCAACAACCACAACCAGAGAACGTAGATTCTAATGACTTAGGTTCTGAACCAAACTCTGCAACACCCTTGGAAACAGAGGGCTGTGTCCCCGAACCCTGTGTGCTTCAGGTGTTTACTCTGTCCAATCAGGGATAATGATAGCGCTTCCTACAGGACTGCTGTGATGATAAATTAGAAACACTTAAGTCTCTTGCATACTTAGGATATGCAGTTCCTTCCAGTTGAAAGTGTTTCTTTACAGTGAGTAAAGGTGACAGGTTTTTTTTTTGTTTGTTTGTTTTTTTGATGTACTGGGAGTGTCCTGACTGTAGTCTGAAATTCATGAGATATCTAGTTTCTCCACTTGGCCCTCTTTCACCCTTAATCTTACCTCCAGTTACATGGTGGCTTATAAAACATGAGGCAAGATAATATTTAAAGCCTATTTCCCTGAGTTTCAGTGTGGAGGTTGCTTTTGTATTCTTGGTTACCCCTTCATTTTCTAAGCTCTGAAAGAAATGTAAGAACTTCTGCTCATGTGATTTATGAACCTTGCCATGGTCCAATTGTTGTAAAGTGTTTTTTGTAACACATTTTGGACACATGGCTATGACATGTTCCATTGCACATTATGGAAATGTCAGAGACATCTTAAAAGAAGTTGTTAAACTGTTAACATAGGAATGCTTATGGAATTCTTCCAGAAAATGATACTGTATAGAGCATAACATCACTCCAAATGGTCAATCACCATTAATTACTTCAGACTAATTTGGGAAAGACCAGGCTGAACTGCTGTTGGAGCTAAACAATAGAATATGTGTAAAAGAATGCTGGGTAGTTGGTGATGAGTAAGAACCATACTGGGTCTGCTCTAATGAAAGATAAGATTAATTTGTAATTGTCATCACTTTAGTAATGGAATAGAATTAAAGTAATTGAAAGTATAGTTTGATCTATTAAGTAGTTTGAGTGTTCCTCCAGTATTAATGTTTATTCACTAAATTAGCTTAGCAAAGCCTTTCTTCATAGAAAATGCAAGGTTAACTTAAACTTATCCTGAGTCCGACTAAGCACAAACCTAAGTTTATGAGTTCCACATTAATGAGAATTTATTCTAATAATAAATCTAGAATGATCAAAACCCAGAGCAGGGTATAATTTATATTGTCTTTTATTATATTAAATTTCTTTGTTATTTTACTATTGTAAGTTTTACCTTTAGGGTCACTACATGCGATGTAGGGATTAACAGTCCCCTGAAAACACCAGAACTAAGTATGTATTTTTAAATAGAGAGCCACCTGCTGGAGTCAGTTAATCTTCAATGAATTCAGCATCAATAAAGTAAGTAGATAATACAAAAAGATTAAATTTTATTGCTAATCTTAAATCCTGCTTTAAAGAGAAGAAAACTTTAATACTGTGGTTACAGAGCCAAATCACACTAGATTATCATTTTTTGTAGCTTAATAATGAGAATAGCTGAGCCCGATTAGTGTCACTTAAAGTTTGTGAAACAGAGATTTTAGCCTTGCAAATTAAACAGCTTGAATATCAGACAAAGAGTCTAGAGGAAAAAGTCTTATTAAAATGTTAGATCCTTCGCTTCCCCCTTCTAAAGGAAAATATATCATTGGTGTAGAATTACATACTATTCACTTTACAGTATGCAAAGGATGAAACTTTGAAGAACATAAAATGTATAATAAAGGAACCAGTAAAATTCATTTTCATTTAAGTACATTACCAGTGTTTTCTTCCTTAACTGAAAGAAGTATTCTATACTCTTGCCAACCTATTTTCAGCCATGATACTCTTTCTACATGCACCAGTAGACACTGGCTCATTTAGATGCTTAAGTGTCCCTTGTTAACCCCATTTTCAATTCCAAAATCTTTTACTATTTTGCAAAAGAAGGGAAATGTACAGAAATGAATGTGAATTTTTTTTCCAACAAGTGTACAGATACACCAAATTGTGAGGAAGGAGAAATGAGTCCTCATTACTCTTCTTACTCTCTGAACCTTCTCCCTGTTCAACCCTGATGTGACAGTGGTCTCCTCTCTAGCCTAGTATCTTCTATTACAATGTTTCAAGCCATCCTGCACTCCTCTTACCTGCTGGGCCTTCAGAAAATTTACCGATTCTGTAATCCATTTTCTCCAACCCATGCCTGTCAAGAGTGTTAGTAGTAATAGTAATAGTAGTGGAAGGAATAGTAATATAATGATGAAAACAATAGCCAGTGTTGAGTATAATGACTGCTTCATTATGCTACAGGTAATTTACAAAGCATTTTACAATTAGTACTTCATTTAATCCTCACTTTTACAGATGATGAAACTAAGGCTTAGAAAAAGTAAGTGACTTGTCTAAGGTCTTACAGTGAGTAAGAGAAAGATCTGGGAGTAAGTTTTGTTTCTTTAACTCCAAAGGCCCAAGCTCTTAACCATTACTATTCTATATAGCCTTATTAGTTTTAAGAAGAGCAATAAGAGTTGACATCCCAGAAAGTGTTTTGAAAAATGTCATTAATGGTTGTGACCTCCTAACCATTTATAGCTTGTAATCAGCCTTTGATAAATTCTGCATTATTAAAACTGAAGGGGAAGAGAAAGGGAAATAAGGAAAGGAGAAGAAGATAAAGGAGAAGAACAATTGACTCACAGCCTGGAGTGGACATTTAGCCTCAAGTAGATGCCCAACTGAATAAACTTTTGTTTTCTCATTCTCCTTGGTGAAGTGCAGGCCACCCAAGCTGAGGTGATGCAGTGAAACTGGCATAAAAGTATTCCCCATCTCTCTTCTCCATCCACGCACAAATTCCTGGTCCTAACATTTATGGCTATGGTAGCCAGGATGATACCATTCAAAAAAAGTAATAGCAACTTACATGAAAAATGACTCCTTTAGCACAGTTTCTTTAAAAGGTCTATAGACACAGCCATAGCAAGTCACTGAGTCTACCTCAACTTCTCTTAGATCCTATCAAGTATAAATGGTTCTCCTAGGTTTCTATCAATGTGTGGATGATATAAAAATTGGGGACAGTCTCCAGATTACTAGAAGACTAGCCTTATCTCAGGTGTGGAAGTTCTTCCAACCCCATGACTGTTTTGCATCATTTGCTGTTATAATTTTGCTTCCTTCCCACTTCCAAAATTAGTACTCTCTTACTTGTACTATCTGGGGTCTTACAAGTTTCAACTCCTATTCGTAATTAGCCACTTGAATGCAAAAATTATTTTGTTTTCTTTAATATGAATGGTGAGGACTAAGGATCCAGCTGGACCTAGATACTTAGGGGAACTTTTCAGCTCTAATTTGGTGGTAATTGCCCTTGCTGACAGAAAGTTCTGTTTTGCTCCCCAACTGTATGTGCATGTATGTGCAACTTATAGAAACTAAATCCTTTCGGAACTGAAATTGATTTGAATAGAAAACTTTTCATTCTAATAAATACAAACATGAAAGCCACAACTTTTGAGACTGTACTGAAGTAAGTACTCATGTATCTGCTTCTGGACCACACTCGCATTCTTCTCCAACTGAAGCAGCCTTTTACAAGAGACAGCCTAGAGCTCGTTGCAAAGAAAGCCTCTTCTCTGAAGTGCTCCTAACAGTGGGATTTCCATCAATGGCCTTTGATGCTAATAATCTCAGGATCATCTGCCTTCTAAATCTCTTCTGTTATTAACTCACTACACATGCTCCATTACAAAGTCCACAGCAATAGGAATTGACCTTAGAATAGGAAGAACCAAGGCATTGGATACTAGATGTTGGTCTTTGCCATTGCACTTGGGGGACTGTTGCTGTTCCACTGGGGAATGTGGCAGAGCTCCCCTGGCCAGGAACCCAGCACCTTTCTATGTACCCTATATACATGCTCTGAAGATCTCCCTCCTAATCATTTGCCCCCCACCAATAACACCCCACACAAGTGCTCCTCCCCCACCATAGTTGAACCTCTCTGTAGTCCAAAATTTCTTTTAAAAGGAAGCTCAGTATATTGCCAAATCACATTAATAGTAAAATGGAATATAGTGATGGGTTTAAAGGTTAGATATAGAATACATATTAGTTTAGAAAAATTAAATAAAGGAATAAATTGGGGTATCAAAAAATGAAAAAAATGAAAAAGCTTTGGTTTTCATGTTTTGTCTTTCATCACTTCTATAGGTGTTGCCCTGTATGTACAGTGGCAAGGCAATTTTTTTCATTTCTTCCTCAGTGTCTACATCCTTTCTTTTTTTCCTAATTATTAAGTTTGTCTTCACATATGTTTTAGATCACAGTAATTCACATATACAATATATGATACTCCCACATATCCAATATCAAATCCTTTGTCCCTGCCCCAGCAATGATCTTTCTACATGTTCATATTATATTTGCTGCAGCTGATGTACAGATATTGAAACAATATCTTTCAAACATGGTTCCATTTGGGTTTACATTATGGTTTGCATTTTAGATTATACCATTTTCTAAAATTTTATTTATCTTATGTTTTACATTATGGTTTACATTTTAGCCTATAGACTTTTACACACTTTTTGTGTAATTTAACCTGTCCTATATCCATCATTGCAAAATCTTGTGGAACGCTTCCATTGACCCACAGTTACACTGATTCCATGTATTCAACACCTCTTTCCCCCTCTCCTCTGGGCCCACCATGACAATCGATCTTCACTACTTTGAAGGACCATATTCAGAGATACTTGCAACAATGTCAAGGCTTGACATACTTGACTGTCCTGACCCACTGCAAGCCACCAGTTCTCTCGAGAGATACAATTCCCTCTGTTTGAGAACATCAGTCCTCCCCAGGCTGTGGGTACACCTTCACTCTCATTGTATGGGTCTCCATCCAATTATATAACCCACTATGACAAAATGAGCAATCACACATTTCCTAGAAACTTGCCCTGTGTCAGATGCCCACCCCCCTTATGCATCTTAAACAGGTAATCTTCCGTATTATATTTTCAAAAGAGTTTTCTCAACATTATAATTTCAACCACATAACTGACAATCTCCTATATTCAAATGTTCCCCCTACTCTCCCTCCAGTTTCTTGGGCCATCTGACCCATCCTCTGAGCCCTAGTCCCGCTCAAGCCCACAAAGCTCCACTGAAAGGTATCCCTATGCCCCCAGTTTATCCCTTCCCTGTCCAAATACTTACCTCCAGGTTATCATAGATTTGACCCATGTAGGTGTCAGCTTGCAACCTTCCTCTACCCTCCAACTTCCTTGAAGTTTATCTTCCAGTCCCTAGCTCTCTGAGACAGATTACTTATTCACATCAGAGAGGTCATGTGGTATTTGTCCTTCAATGCCTCGGTTGCTTCACTCAACATAACGTTCTCAAGATTCATCCATGTTATCACATGTGTTTGTACTTTATTTGTTCATATAGCTGAGTAATATTCCATTGTATGTATATACCACATTTTAATTATCCATTCATCTGTTGATGGGCATTTGGGTTGATTCCAACCTTTGGCAATAGTGAATAGTGCTGCTATGAACATTGGTGTGCATTTATCAGTTTCTGTCCTTGTTTTCAGTTCTACTGGGTTTATACCCAGCAGTGCAATTGCTGGGTCATATGGCAAATCTATAGCTAGTTTTTTGAGAAACCACCAAACTGTCTTCCAAAATGGCTGAATCCTTCTGCATTCCCACCAGCCGTGGATGAGTGTTCCCATTACTCCATATCCTCTCCAACAATTGCTGTCTTCTGATTTTTTGATAATTGCCACTCTTATGGGAATTAGATGGTATCTCATTGTTGTTTTGATTTGCATTTCCCTAATAGCTAGTGATTTTTAGCACTTTTTCATGTGCTTTTTAGTCATTTGTGTATCTTCTTTGGAGAAGTGTCTGTTCAAATCTTTTTCCCATTTTTTAAATGACCTGTCTGTCTTTTTATGTTCAAGATATAGGAGTTCTTTATACATGCAAGATAAAAGTCTCCTATCAGATATATGGTTATCAAATATTTTCTCCCATTGTGTTGGCTCTCTTTTCACTTTCTTGACAAACTCCTTTGAGGTGTAGAAGGCTTTAGTTTTGGGGAAGTTCCATTCATCTATTTTTTCTTTTGCTGCTCATGCTTTTGTTGTGAAGTTCATGAAGACTTTTCCTATTACAAGGCCCTGTAGAGGCTTCCCTACATTGCTTTCCAAGGTCTTTACAGTCTTGGCCCTTATATTTAGATCTTTGATCCATCTTGACTTGATTTTTTATATAAGCTGTGAGTTGGTAATCCTCTTTCATTCTTTTACATATGGATATCCAGTTCTCCAGGCACCATTTGTTGAAGAGGCCATTCTCTCCCAGTTGAGAAGGTTTGGTGGCCTTGTCAAATACCATATGACTGTCTATATGAGGATCTATATCAGAACTCTCAATTCGGTTCCATCGGTCAGTGTATCTATCCTTGTGCCAAATACCATGCTGTTTATACTACTGTAGCTTTGTAGTATATTTTGAAGTCAGGTAGTATGACTCCTCCAAGTTCATTTTTCTTTTTCAATAAGTCTCTGGCTATTCAGGGCCTCTTTCCTTTCCAAATAAATTTCATAGTTTGTTTCTCTAGTTCATTAAAGAAAGCTGTGTTGATTTTTATTGGGATTGCATTGAATGTGTAGAACAGTTTTGATAAGATAGACATCTTAATAATATTTAGTCTTCCTATCCATGAACAGGGAATATTCTTCCATTTTTAGGTCTTCTTTGATTTCCTTGAACAGTGTTGTGTAGTTTTCTGTGTATAGTATTTTATATCTTTAGTTATATTTATTCCTAGGTATTTGATTTTTTATTTACTATTGTGAATGGTATTTGATTCCTGATTTCCTCCTCAGATTGCTCATTATTGGTGTACAGAAATGCTACTGATTTTTGTGCATTGATCTTTTAACCTGCAACTTTACTGAACTCATTTATAAGTTCTAGAAGCTTTGTTGTAGACTTCTCAGGGTTTTCTATGTATAGGATCATATCATCTGCAAATAGTGAAATTTTGACTTCTTCCTTTCCAATATGAATGCCTTTTATATCTGCTTCTTGTCTCAGTGCTCAAGCAAGTACTTCTAAGACTATGTTAAATAGGACGGGTAATAGTGGTCATACTTGTCTTGTTCCTGAACTTAGAGGGAAAGATTTTAGGATTTTACCATTGTAAATAATGTTAGCTGTGGGTTTTTCATATATACTATTTATCATGTTCAGAAAGTTACCTTCTATTCCAATCTTTTGCAGTGTTTATATCAAGAAACTGTGCTGTATTTTGTCGAATACCTTTTTCTGCATCTATAGATATGATCATGTGATTTTTTCCCTTCAATCTGTTTATATGGTTTATTACATTAATTAATTTTCCTATGTTGTACCCTCCTTGAATATGAGGAATTAATCCCACTTGGTCATGGTCTATAATTTTGTTATATGTGTTGTTGAATATGATTAGCAAGCATTTCATGAGGATTTTCATGTCTAGGTTCATAAGAGAGAGATCGGTCTGTAATTTTCCTTTCTTGTGGTATCTTTGTTTGGCTTTGTTACTATAGTAATGTTGCATCATAGAATGAGTTAGGCAATCTTTCTTCTTTTTCAATTTTTTTGAAGAGTTTAAGCAAGATTGGTGTTAGTTCTTCCGGAATGTTTGGTAGAATTCACCTGTGAAACTGTCTGGCACAGGGCTCTTCTTAGTTGGGAGATTTTTAATGACTGATTCGATCTCTTTACTTGTGTCTTGTTGTGATCATCAAAGTTTTCTTTTTTCAATATAGGCTGCTTATGTGTTTCTAGGAATTTGTCCATTACCTCTAAGTTGTCATTTTTGTTGGAATATAGTTTTTTTAAACTATCTTCTTATGATAGTCTTTGTTTCTGTGGGGTCAATGGTGATATCTCCTTTCTCATTTATTATTTTGTGTATTTACATCTTCTCTCTTTTATCCCCTGTTAGTCTACCTAAGGGTTTGTCAATTTTATTGATCTTCTCAAAGAACCAGCTTTTGGTTTTGTTCATTTTTTTTCAAGTGCTTTCTTATTTTCTGTTTCATTTAGTTGTGCTCTGATCTTTATTATTTCTTTCTCTCTTCTTCCTTTGGAGTTAGTTTGTTGTTTTTTTAGTAATTTCTCCAAGTATGCAGTTAATTCTTCAATTTTAGCTCGCTCTTCTTTTTTGATGTATGGATTTATGGCTATAAATTTCCTTTTCAGTACTGCTTTTGCTACTTCCCATAAGTTTGGATATGTTTTATTATCATTTACATTAGTTTCATGGTAGTTATTAATTTCTTTTGAGATTTCTTCCTTGACCCACTGTTTTTCTAGGAGTGTGTTGTTTAACTTCCAAATCTTGGTGCTGAATCTGGGTCTCTGGCCCTTGCAGTTTTCCAGCTTCATTCCACTGTGGTCATAGAAATTATTTTGTATGATTTCAATCTTTCTGAATTCATTGAGACTTTTTCTGTGGCCTAGCATGTGGTTTGTCTTGGAGAATGATCCATGTGCACTTGAGAAAAATGTATATCGTGCTGTATTTGGGTGTAATGTTCTGTATATGTCTATTAGATCCAGCTCCTCTAATATACTGTGCAAAGTCTTTGTTTCTTTATTGATTCTCTTTTGAGATGTTCTGTCCAAAGTTGATAGTGGTGTATTAAAGTACCCCATTATAATTGTAAAGGCATCTATTATTTCACTTAATTTTTCCAGTGTTTGCCTCACGTATTTGGAGGCACCCTTGTTAGGATCATAAATGCTTATGATTGTTCTTTCCTCTTGAAAGATTATCTCTTTCACTAATATGTAGTATCCATCTTTGTCTCTCACAATTGTTTTGCATTTAAAGTCTCTTTTGTCTGATATAAATATAGCTACTCCTGCCCTTTTTTGGTTATTGTTTGCTTGTAAGATTGTTTTCCAGCCATTCACTTTCAACCTCCTTGAATCCCTGGGTCTAAGATATGTTTCTTATAGACAGCATATAGCTGGATCATATTTCCTTATCCAATCTTCCAGTATGAGTGTCTTGACAGGGGATTAATTCATTGACATTTGGTGCCATTACTTTCAAGGAATTACTTGTATTAGCCATATTTGCTTTGGATTTGTGTTTGTCATATTTTGTTTGATTTTCTTTTTCTGTTTTTGTCTTTTTTATTGCTCTTACACTCTCCTCCAACTCTGCCTCTCCTGTTTTTTTTTTCTTTCTTCCTGCAGAACTCCCTTTAGTATTTCTTGAAGGGAACGATTGTTATTGGCATACTCTCTTAGTATCTGTTTATCTGTGAATATTTTGAACTCTCCATCATTTTTGAATAGTAACTTTGCTGGATATTCTTGGTTGGTAATTTTTTTCTTTTAGTACCTTGTCTATGTCATACCCCTACCTTCTTGCCTCCATGGTTTCAGATGAGAAATCAACACTTAATCTTATGGAGCCTCCTTTGTATGTGATGGTTCTCTTTTCTCTTGCTTTCAATATTTTCTCTTTGTCTTGAGCATTGGATAATTTGACAAGTTTATGTCTTGGGGTAGGCCTGTTGGGATCTGTGCTGTTTGGGGTGCGTTGTGCTTCCTCAACATGTACATCCATCTCTCTCAGTAGATTTGGGAAGTTTTCAGCCATTATTTCCTGCAACACCCCTTCTGTTCCCTTTCCCTTCTCTTCTCCTTCTGGGATGCATATAATGCCTATGTTTGTGCATTTTGCTTTATCATTCAGGTCTCTATGTCCCTGCTGGATTTTTTCTAACTTTTTATCGATCATTTCTATTATCTGTTTGATTTCAGATGTACTGTCATCCACATCACTAATTCTTTCCTCTGCATCTTCAAATCTGCTGTTATTTGCTGAGAGTGTATTTTTGATTTCTTGAATTGTGCTGTTCATCACCATCATATCTGTTATATTTTTGCTTATGATTGCAATTTCTTCTGTATTCTATCCAAGTGTTTTCTTCATATTCTTAATCTCTTCCTTCACTTCATCAAATTGGTCCCTAATATATGTTTTGAGAGCTTTAATTGCTTGTTCAATGTTCTGTTCCTCTTCCTGGTTTTTAGTTTGTTCATTTTATGGGGGCATGTTTTCCTGATTATTGGTTTGGTTTGTAGTTTTTTGTTGCTGTCTGCACATCATTTTATCTTGACAGGTTTAATCAATTGCTTAGCTTCTTTGTCTAGTTTGGGGTTTAATTAGTTGTTTTTGAGTGCATGTTAATTCTTCTCTTGGTCACTTTGTTCTTCTTATTCTATTTCTTTTTGTTGGCTAAGTTTACTGGAAGGAAAATATTAGGTCCAGAGAAAACAAAAGGAATAAGTAAAGAAAATGAGTAATAGTGGTATTGATAGTAAATATTTACAGAGGCACCATGTGAAATCTAGGAGAATGGATAATAGACTCACGTAAGTTATGTAGAGTTAGAACAGTAAGAAAATGAGACAGTAAACTGAATATAGAGAGGAATATAGTGTGAATTAAAAGGCCAGTGTCTTCAGGAGAGTGGGAAAGAGAAAAGAAAGGACAATAATATAAAGAGTGAATATATGACAGAAAACAGAATTAAGGTGTTAGAAATAAAAAGTAAGAAATATAGGTGGACAAACAAGGAAAGGTGTAATGTAGGAGAAATTATAAATGATGGAGGATAGAAAGTTGTAGAGGAAAGGGGATAGTGTTGGTGGCCAAAATTAATACATTCAGAAAAGAGGAAATGGAGGATGAGGGAAATACAGCAAATGTGAAGCTCTCCCTACAGCTCCTAATGTAAAAAGAATAAAAAAAAGAGAAAGAAAGAAAGAAAAAACAGGTACAAAAGGGAGGGGGCAAACAAGCAAGTAAAAGAAACAGATAAAAAAGAAAAAAGAAAGGAACAAGGGCTTTCCGGGGATAAAGAGGAAGGAAAAACAAGAAGACAAACCAACAAAACACTAGACAAAATTGTAAGCAAGGAATCCTCTTTGTAGTTAAATTAAATGCTTAGGGATCTGATGTTCCCCATTTTTCCCTTCCTCGTTTCCCTCTCTCCCAATTTGCAAGAAAGATTCCTGAGGGGTCTGGTAGGAGATTCAAGTGGGTCCTTGTTGAACAGCTCTGCACAGAAAACAATGATTCTTAATTTCCAGGGAGAGAGCACCCACGCCTCATGAGGAACCCTAAGTATGCTATTGGAAGCTTGGAAAGCACCTCCTACAGTCCCTCTCCTTTAGGTGTGCTACGAGAGGGCTAGTTGATTTTGTGACTCCACTTTCTCCCAGACCAAATTTCCTATCCCAGGATATTTAGGTGAATTGGGCTTTCTAAGGAGATTTGCCACTCTTCTCTTCCCAGGCTCTCCCCAAGGCAGCCAGTATGCTCCTCCAAGTGCAAAAAAAAAAAAAAAAAAAAAAATGGAGGGGGATCAGAAAATTGAACTCACACTTGCCCAGCCCCTCTGGTGCACCCCCCACCAAATCCCTCCTGCTCACTTATAGTCTGTCGAAAACCGGAGAGCTAGGGTAATCTCGGACAAGGAAGTTTATGTCCTTCAATAGGGGTTAGGAAATTTTCTACCATTATTTCTTCAAATATTTTTTCTGCCCATTTTCCTTTCTCTTCTCCTCCTAGGACACCCACATCACATATGTTTGCATGGTTCTTTCTGTTGTCTAGTTCCCTGAGACTTTGTTAAATTTTTTTATTCTTTTCTACAATTGTTTTTTGTTTGTTTGCTTTCAGAAGCCATTTCTTCAAGCTCACCAATCCTTACTTCTGCCTCTTCAAATCTGCTGTTATATGATTCCAGTGTTTTTAAAATTTTATTTATTGTATTTTTCATTCCCATAAGATTTGCTGTTTTTCTACATATGCTTTCAAATTTTTCTTTGTGTTCATCCAATGTCTTCTTAATATCCTTAATCTCTTTAGCCATCTCACTGAATTTATTAGCAGGATTTGTTTGAACATCTATGATTAGTTGTCTCAACTCCTTTATGTCATCTAGAGGTTTATCTTTTTCCTTTAACTGGGCTATATCTTCCTGTTTCTTGGCATGGATTGCAATTTTTTGTTGGTGGTTTGGCATCAGGCTTACTAGATGTATTTATTCTGTATGCAGTTTCACTCTTTACTTTAGGGCTTTCTTGTCCTTTATCCCTTGGTGGTTGTATAGTTAGGAGCTAAGGATGTAGTTGGTGCTGTAAACTCAGGAGGTTGAAGCTGCCCACATTTCTTCAGGAATCATTGAAGCTTCTCCCACCTTTCTCCTTTGCTGGGGGTAGGGACGGAGTCACAGCTGTGTGGTATAATCCAATTGGTGCAGGCCTAGACTCTAGTTGCCCAGAGAGACTGATGAAGCTTCACACCCCTCCTTCCCTGACTGGGTGGGGATGGAGCCACAGGTGTAGGCAGCTATCTATGCCTTGTGGGTCCAAAATGACCACATTTGCCCCAGTAGACTTCACACTATTCAGTGTGTGTTTGCCGAATGTACCTGCAGTTACCTGGAGAGGCTGGGCTGCAGTCTAATCTAGGAGATAGAAGCTGGTCCCTACCATCAGTGTCACTGTTATTTTCAGTCCACCGTGCTTCCCCTCATGCAGAGGGCAGAGTCAAAATGGTGTCTACCAACCTCTTTCTGGCTTGGATGGGTTCAAACTTTAGCTGTTCTTAAGGTTATACTTTAGCCAGTTGAATTTACTAATGAGTAGCAGAAGTTATTGCCTAACCATCTCTTCTTCCCCTGTTTTTGGGAAGTGGAGCTTCTAATTCCAATCACAGAATAGCTCTCGAGGTGGTTTATTCTGCCAGAGGAGGATGGGCACTGGCCTCTGAGGTGTGAAGTGCACTACTCACAAATCTTAACTGCAGATGGACAGTTTCCATCCAATATTTCAAGGATGTTGCAGGATGCTCTTCTGGTGTTCTGAAGCCCCCAAACATGTTTTAGAGAGTTGTTTATTACTAACTGCCCTGTAGCATGAGCTGACTCTAGGAGCTCCTTACTCTGCCTCCATCTTGCCAGTTGTCTCACCCCATTTGCTTTTTTATTTTCCTCTCTATTTTTTTAAAATATTACATGCAAAAAATATAAGAGGTCACCACATACCGCCCATCCCCCTCACCCCACTCCTCCCAAATCAACATCCTCTTTCATCATCATGGGACATTCATTGCATTTGGTAATTACATTTTGGAGCTAAGTATAAACATCTTGAAAGTGGAACAACCATAATGACTAAAAGGAATTAATATCATTTAATGACATTTCAAACAAGTGTTTGGAGGATTATCTAAATCTTCCTCATTCACTACAAACTACTGTATAGACACTTCTTCCGTGTGGTTGTCAGGACGTCTTGCAGCCAAAACCTACTCTCCAGTTCATCAGACTCACCCAGGAAAATGAACAAAAGGATGATGACGGACAATGCCCATCCCAAGAATCAGAGAGTATCTGCAACTGCAAGCAAGACAGTTCCATGCATCTGTCCCATAGGATCTAATCCTCTTTTCAATTAGAAACAGAGTGGGCATCACCATCACAAAATCTCCAAGATAGAGGGATGAACGATCATTAAGCGGGGGGAATGCAACTATGGACTAAAGTGGATTTATTATTATTCAGTAATGGAAGAACTAGTAATATTGATATAAAGACTGTAGTCACCAAAGTTACTGAGGCGAGGGAGAGGGAAGAATAGGTGTAACATAAAGCATTTTTGAGACATTGGAATTGTTCTGCATGATAATGCAGTGATGGATATAAGCCATTATACATTTTCTCAAAACTTCTGATATTGTATGGTACAAAGTGTAAACTATAGTGTAAACTATAGACCATGTTTAGTAGAACTTCTTCAATATGTGCTCATCATTTTTAACAAATATATACCAAATAAATGAAAGATGTTGTTAATGGGGGAAAGTGTGGGAGCATGAGGGGGTGGGGTATACGGGAATCTTCTATATTTTTTATGTAACATTTATGTAATCTAAAGCTCCTTTAAAACTAAAGAAAAAATTGGTCCTAAGGGTTGGAAGTGGGGGTGAAAAAATGATAAGAAATAAGTGAAGAGGTAAACAGGAAGGAAGGCAGGAGGAGTACTCCAAGCTCTGAAGTTCAGAAGTGGGAAAACAGAATTCAAAGGGTTGCCCACCACACAGAATAGGCTTAAGTAAACCAGAGCAAGCCTAGGAAAGACTTGAGAAAAGAAGGCAAAGACTTTGAATATAGCCAATTTTTTTCTTTTCTCTCTAGTGGAGAAGGAGAAAGAATGCAAAATTACAGCAAATCTACTACCCAGGGAAGCAGCAGTGACAGCACTGGCCACAGAATCAGACACACTTGTGTTTAAATCCCAACTGTGTTATTAGCTCTGCAACCATAGGGAAGTTATTTACCTTCTCTGATCCTCAGTTTTTTCACATGTAGAAATTGTGCTAATAATAGACCCTTCCTCTTATGACATTTACAGCGATTAAATAACATAAAGTGTGAATAGTATTTAATACATTGTCTTGAACAAGGTAAACGTCCAATAAATATTAGTCATAATAATGATCATGATGATACATATTTTTCATCTGTTAAATGGATATAACTGTCCTGGTTTTATCAAAGGTTTATGTGAGGGTCATTTACTATATTGAATGTGAAAGTGCTTGCCAAAATTGTATTGCAAAGTCTTTGAGGTCAGTGTTGACTCTAATCGTTTTTTGGCAATAAGCAATGGTGCATGAAAGGCTGATGATTGGAGTGTGCATGCTGAGACTTCTCCACAGGTATGACAAAAATGTTGGTAGAGCTTTGTCACCCTGTTTGATACAGTGCAAATATCTTGCACTTATGGAGTCACATATCCAAGTTTGAATCAAGGCTGTGCCACTTGCAAATTGTGTGGCCTAGAGAAAAATAATCTGCCTTCCTGAAACTTAGTTTCATTATCTGTGAAATATAGAGAAAAAAGAAACCCTGCTCCAAATGAGTTCCAAAAACAAACCAAAAACCACACACACAAACAATATTTTTAAAAATCTATCATCTGCAGTAAGATTTGCCAGATGTCTCTATACTAATTTAAACTGTCCAGCCAGTCCTTCACAAGCTGCAGCAGCTTAAAGGTGCCGGGGTCCTCTCAGGATAGTGGCTGAGGTCCAGACTAATCCAGGTCTGTATGGATCTGCCCTTCTTCCTTTACAATAGAAGTGAATGATGTTTCATTTCTATGAAAGAGACTAAGGAGCCAACTAAGGTCACTAAGTTCAACGAAGATGACACCTCAGTCTCAAGGTTAAGCAACATTTCATTTTAGCTGGAATTGCATATCTGTTTACATCCACTTTATAAAATGCCCCACTTAAGATGACATGAGAACCTGTTTATTCAATTGCACACACCATTAAAGTTTGAAAGTTTGACACACATATGCTGTTTGTTAGGTAACAGTAATTAACTGTAATTGGAAAATATCCCATTTTATGGTTCTCTAATTCTCAGTGATCTTTTCCTCCCTCCTCTCTCCTAACTTTGATTATTTTCCTATAGCTTATTCTCCGCCCCCACACACACACAGGCATAAACTGCATTGAGAAATATAAAGAGAAATTTAAGAAAAGTCTCTACCACAAGATTCTAAAAGTGGTAAGGCTCATACAGAATCTCCTAGCCTGGCCTATCTTTTAGATATGTGACTCTGTGCCTAAAACGGTGGAGAGGAGAGCTGGGAAATGTACCTATCACATTGGGAAAAGGGATTTCAAGAATGGATGTAAGCTGTTATTAACAGGGGAAAATGAGACAGGGGAAGAGGGAATTTATGGAAATCTCCTATATTTTCAATGTAACTTTTTTGTAATTTAAAACTACTTTAAAAATAAGAGTTAAAGAAAGAACGGCATACAATGCTCATTCCAGAAAGAAGATGTGAGTAGAATATTGATGAGGTAGAGGAAGCATCTGGACCTTTGTCAGAGCCCAGGGGAGACCAAATGTCCTTTTGTAATGCTGGGCAATTCTGAATTTTAATATCTCCCTCTTCATTGTATGATGTTCTCATGTATCTTTTATAGTTTTTTCTCCTTTAATGGCACCTTCAATTTCCTCCTTCTTATTCTTATTTTCTGTTTCTCTGTTCTTTCTTTCCTTGTTATGATAGACTCATGTTTCCTTGCTAAAGCCCAGATTATAAACCTTCTATGTTTTAAATTCTAGGTAGGATTTTCATAACTAGGTCTGCCAGCTTTTCTTAATCAATTCTCTGCCTTCTGACCAAACCCATCACCTCTCTGGTTCTGCCCATTATTCTTAACTGGATTCCCCAGGTGAGTCTATAGTTGATACCCCAGGAAAAATACTCAGGAGATATCTTTCACTTTGAAACACTTTCTATCTTGCATCAGAGTCCCAGAAATTTGGTCACCTAAGCAAGGAAAATGTATTTTCAGGTATTAATGGGGTCTCTACCTAGGTACAATTTGAAATGACTCCAACAAAAATCTATGATCTTGCATTCCCAAATATTTAGCTATGTTTTTATCCTCAGGCCTTCCCCCTTCTCTCCACATTCTTTATGAAAGGAGTATGCTTCATAAAGCATCGGAATGAATAGAAGAAAATCAATAAGCAATTTGTGTGATAATTAATTAAGGTGCCAGAGTGAATTACTGTTTCTTCCCCTCATGATTTAGGTCAGAGTCGCATTTGATTTAAGAAGTTGTCCATTTTCAATTATGGTTGGTTCTGTGTTCTTTTGATGTGACTGTAATGAATGACAGAAAATCATGTTATGGCAGAAAACGATGTGATAATATTTAAACATGGTGAGGATATGGTTTATAAAAAGGTATTTCCAGGAAGTGGATGTGGCTCAACAGATAGAGCATCTGCCTGCCATATGGGAAGTCCAAGGGTTTGATATCCAGGGCCTCCTGGCTTGTGTGGTGAGCTGGCTCACAAGCAGTGCTGCTATGAGCAAGGAGTGCCGGCCCACACAGGGATGCCCCTGCGTAAGGGTGCCTCCCCGCAAGGAGTGGCCCCTGCACAAGGAGAGCCGCCCTGCACAAAACTGTAGCCCACCCAGGAGTGGTGCCACACACACACAGAGCTGACACAGTGAGATGACCCAACAAAAAGAAACACAGATCTCCAGTGCCCCCTGATGAGAATACAAACAGACACAGAAGAACACACAGTGAATGGACACAGAGAACAGACAACGTTGGGGGCAGGGAGGAGAAATAAATAAATAAGTAAATCTTTAAGAAAAGAAAAGAAAAGAAAAGAAAAAGATACTTCCAAGCCAGAGTTGAAATCTGGGTGAAGCAAGGCAAGGGAAAGCTTTCTCTTCACATCTGTAGGCACAGACTGTGAGGGAACCAGCTTTATTCTTTGTGCAATATTCTTAATTTTTGTATATTCCTTTAGCAAACATGTAGTGAGCAATTACTGTATGCCAGGAATTGTACAATGCACTGGAGATACAGCTATGAACAAAAATATCATGGTCCTTGCACTCAGAGAGCTTTTAATCTAACAAGGGAGTCTAACATTAAACCAAGAATCATATGCATATTTTTAAAGATTTATTTTATTTATTTCTCCCCCCTCCTCATTGTTTGTGTTCTCTGTCTCCTCTCTGTTTGCCTTCTTTTTAGGAGGCCCTGGGTACTGAACCCAAGATTGCCTATGTGGGAGGGAGGCACCAATCACTTGAGCCACCTCGCCTCTCTGCTTGTTGTGTCTCTCATTGTGTTTCCTCACTGTGTCTCTTCGTTTCATCATCTTGCTGTGTCATCTTGTTGTGTCAGCTTGCTCTGCCAGCCTTCATGTCAGCTCATTGTCTTGCTCATCTTCTTTAGGAGGCACTGGGAACAGAAACTGGGATCTCCCATGTAATACGCAGGTACCCAAATCCTTGAACCACCCTCTGCTTCCCAAGAATTTTTAAAAGTGCTACAAAGGAGAAATACACCTTGTTCATCTGGATTCTCCCACAATCCCAAGGTTATTATCCAGGAAATATCCTGAAAGCTTTCTATGGTCTTCTGCACATGATGAAGTCTAAGGACATAAGTAAATATGTAAAACTCCTTCTCAGGGATGCTGTGAGAGGTCTGGGCTACCCCAGTTTGGGGTCCAGAGTATCAGGCAAAATGTCTCAGCAAAAGAAAGCCCTCAGTAGTGCAATGCAGCTCATTTTCTAGTCCTAATCTCAGCTTCTTTTATACTGCTTCTTTAATTGCCTTTTTTGTTTAAAGATACATAGATCACAAAAATGTTACATTAAAAAATGTAAGAGTTTCCCATATATCCCACAAGCCAGCCCACCCCACTCCTCCCATATCAACAACCTCTTTCATCATTGTGGCACATTCAGTGCATTTAGTGAATACATTTTGGAACACTGCTAGACAGCATGGATTATAGTTTACAATGTAGTTTATACTCTCCCCCAGTCCTTTCAGTGGGTTATGGCAGGATTTATAATGTCCTGCATCTGTCCCTGAAATATCATTCAGGACAACTTCAAGTCCTGAAAATGCCCCCATATCACACCTCTTCTTCCTTCTCCCTGCCCTCAGCAACTCCCATGGCCACTGTCTCCACATCAATCATACAATTTCTTCTACTGTAACAGTCACAATTGTTCTACAGTAGAATACCAGCAAGTCCACTCTAATCCATATTTTATTCTTCCATCCTGTGGACCCTGGGATTGTGATGTCCAGTCCACCTCTAAATTGAGAGGACCTTAGGTCCCATGTGGCTGATGTATGCATTTCTCCAGCTTACAGTTGTAGACACTCTCAGTTCCCTGGTGTGGTTGTTGAACATCTTCACCTCCCTGTTAGCTGATCTGGGTAAGCACAATGAACCAGAGCATAGGTGTTGCAACTCAAATAAGGCTCAGAGCCCAGCTGGCACATGGACAGTCCAGAGAGTCAAGTCTCCTGGGCATGCACCAATCCCAGCATGAACCAAACGTTCAGTAAAAGTGACAGAAGAGGCATGTGTAGAAAGGTCACATCTGAGTCCAACTCCATCACAGTCAGTAGCACAAATTTCAAAGTGGGCGCATTGGCAAGGCACTGAACTCCAAAGCCATCTGCCAGGACTGTAGAACCTGTGTGTCTCCATAGCTCTCAGGAGAACCAGTACCTGGGGTTGTACCTACTTTTGCTGTCTCTGGGATCCTGCCAAGACGTGCGTAAGTACAACCCCTCTGATGACCTCCCAACTCATTTTGAAGTCTCTAAGACATATAAACTCATTTGTCTTTACCATTTCCCCTTTTATTCAAGGTCTTTTTCTAGTTGCATCACTAGCTAGTGCTTGGTAGTAATCCCTCAGCTCCAGGGAGGTTAATCCCCGGCAGTCAGGTCCCATGCTGGAGGAAGGTAATGCATTTACATACTGAGTTTGGCTTAGAGAGTAACCACATTTGAGTAACATTGGCTCTCAGGAGTTAACTCTTATGCACCCTGCAGTTCTAGGCCCAGTTGGAATTTCCAGCACACAGGTTCATGAGTATAGTCATCGGTATCAAGGGCCAATCATTGGACCATTCTTCTTCACTGGTCTTTGCTTTTGCACTTGGGGGATTGTTGCTGTTCCATTGGGGAATGTGACAGAGCTCACAAGGCTAGGAACTCAGCACTCCCTTGGTTGTCATGTGTAATACTACCTACTATGACAATACCCAGTGAATATCCAAACATTTTTATATACCCTATTTTCATACCCTGGAGAACTCCCTCCCTAGCCTGTGTCCCCCATCAATGACACCCCATGCCTGTGCTCCTCCCCTGACATAGTTGAACCCCTCTGTGATCCAAAACTCTTCAAAAATGAAGCCTAATATATTGCCAAATTCAATTAATAGATAAATGAAATAGTAGGGATAGGTTTAAAGGTAGAGGTGCAATGGACACAATCAATCCAATGTCCACAGAGAAAAGGTGGCATTGGAGTGGGAAAAGTGGACATGGTGGCTAATGGGTATGGGGAATGGCAGGAAGAGACGAGATGTGGAGGCGTCTTAGGGACTTGGAGCTGCCCTGTATGGTGCTTCAGGGGCAATCACCGGACATTGTAAATCCTCACAGGGCCCACTGGATGGAATGGGGGAGAGTATGGGCCATGATGTGGACCATTGACCATGAGGTGCAGAGGTGCCCAGAGATGTACTTACCAAATGCAATGGATGTGTCATGATGATGGGAATGAGTGTTGCTGGGGGGGGGGGAGTGGTGGGGTGGGGGTGGTGGGGTTGAAGGTGTCCTCATATATATTTTTTTAATGTAATATTTTTACAAAATCAATTAAAAAAAGAAATAGAATACATACTAATTTGGAAAAACTAAAATAAAGTAAAGAATAAATTGGGGTATTAAAAAATGAAAAAGTATCACAAAAGTTTGTGATATTTTGCCTTTCATCACTGTAATAGATGTTGCCTTGTATGTGCTGTGGCAAGGCAATCTCTTCCATTCCTTCGTCAGTGTCTACATCCTTTTTATTTTTTAATTTTTAATTTTGTCTTCAGAAAAGTTTTAAATCACAGTAAAGTCATGTATACAATCATTTTTAAAGATCACACAAAATGCAATGTCTCATGATGATGGAGGAGGTTGTTGTTAGGGGGGGAGGAGTGGGGTGAGAGGGGTGAGAGTATATGGGAACCTCATATTTTTCTATTGTAACATTAAAAAAATAAAGACAAAAAATTTTAAAAATATAAGAGGTTCCCATATACCCCACTCCCCATGCCCCCCACTCCTCCCAAATTGACAACTTCTTTCATTAGTGCAATACATTCATTTCATTTGATGCTTCTTTTACTTGTATTAGAACTAGTCCTTATTCTAACTGACCTTAAGACGTCTGGTAATAGTGATCAGGCACAGGCTGTGTTAATGGTTAATGAATTCCAGAGGTGGAGAGAGACCCATTTCTCTGGCAAAAGTCTGTCCTTTGCAAAAATGATTTTTTAATTGCCTGGTATTTAAATTGTCAAACTGATTGAATGAAGGAGGTTGGAGAACTTCAAAAGGCCAACAGGATCTTATTTGTACTGGGTTGTATAGATATTATCAGCCTGAAGGCAGAGGACCTGGAACAGATCTCAGGTTTAGAATTCTGCGAAGTTTGACATGCTGAGACACTAGCATTTGGATAAGAATGGCTGAATGACAACTCCACTTTTCCATAAATGTACATTTAAGGAGCACTTGCTGGTGCCAATTCACTCTTAGCTCTGTTGGTCTTCCCATATATATGTTACATAGAGAGGAACATTATTTATATTTTGTTGCAAATATCACAGACTAAATGTGCTCATGCTTTCCATAACTCGATTTAGTGTAATTATACTCCACTTAGGGAAGGACTGCTCCTGTCTCTCCTCTAAGAACACATGATGGATTGATTTAGTAGTAAAAATGACTTCAACATTAGACCTAAGCTCCTGTGGTGTCCTACAAGTTTAGGTTTTAAATCTAGGTAGAGTTTACTTGGCCTTTCCCCATTAGACTTGGGTAAGTTAATTTTAAAATCTGAGACCTTTTCATATCAGCAAGGGCAGGAAAAACCTAAACTTAGCACTAGAGTTTGCCTAGACTCTATGCCAGACAGATGTCAAATTCTAGTTGATTAACACACCTTCATGCCAGAGGATGCTGTATTTTAATGATTTTGCCCCATTTTAGAATAAGTGACATTAATATCTTTCTGAGATCTTTTGGGGACAACAATAATTTTTTGGTCACTCTGACTTCACTTGCCCATAAGCCCTCATCATTATCTCTTTGGTCTGGAATGTAGTAAATGCCAATGATTTTAAGCATATTCAGGTATTTTTATAACCAGTATTATATGTACATGTACAGGGCAGGTAGGATATGGGAAAAGATACTACTATGTAAAGAGTCTCTATAGGGAATTCTTAGTTCCATCTAGTTTTCATGACCTTGTCATGCAGAAAGTAGAAAATAATACAATTAGCCTGACTTTGTTCCTAAGGGATCAGATTTAAAGTGTCTTTCTTCCATGTCACCCTAATCCATTTGAGCCAATAAATCTAATCCCTCATTCATACCAACCTCACTTTCTTGAAGATTCCAGTTTTTCTGCATGCAGGTAGTTGCTCGACCCCGAGGAAAAAGAAAGGTAGCTAGAGCTATGGCATGCAGTTGCCTCAGCTCATGAAGAGACTTGATTCTGATCCCACATATAGTTCTGCTAGAGCCTTCATTTATTTCCCCTCTTCTCCCTCTTGTGGGCTCTGTTCCTGTCAATCCCCATCTTCTCAACTGACTTCATGGTTCTTTAGCCACTGCTTTCCAATTTGTCTACCTGGTTGAAACTCACTGATCACCACCTCCAACCCTCTGGCTCCCTCTCCTGAACTGACTTTCCCAGGATTTACCTCAGGAATATTACCTGTAGTGATGATAGTTGTATTTCTCTATCCCTGGCAGTGACTGTACAAATACAAAACCTTAGGTATGGTGGCTTTCTTGCCTACCTGAAAAGAATTAAGAATTACTGTTTAAATGATGTGGCTAAGGAAGGGAAGTTGGAGGAGTCAAAGAACCTAATCATGGTTTTCTTTTGATATGGATCCTTTAGATTTAGACCTTCCTGTCATGCCTCATCTAGGAAATATCTTTCCTTTCTCTGTTATCTTTACTTCCCACCTCTAGTCTATGTATATTTAAGTTGTCCTTCCTGTTTTACCTTGTGTGATTGCATATCATGGTCGTTATGAGCAGGCCATATAGATAATAATAGGTCTTGTTAAAGTCTGTGGATTTTCTGGTGAATTAGATGAAGTGCCAATGGCTGATTTTGAACAGAGTAGTGACATGATCTAACTTATAAATTTTAGAAAGATCAATCTGACTTCTTGATATAAAATAAACATGGGAGTGCAAAAGTGGAAGTAGAAAGAAAAATTATAGACTGTTGAAGTAATTCAGAGTAGGAGAAGATAGTATTGTGGACCTGGCAGAAGCAGTGAAGGTAGTAAGAAGTGTTTATATTCTGTATATAGATATAAATATTTTTTTTATTTTTAAAGATATTTAGATTACATAAATGTTACATTAAAATATAGGATATTCCTATATGCCCTACTCCCTACACCTCCCACATGTTCCCACATTAACAACATCCTTCATTAATGTTGTACATTTGTTACAATTGATGGAAACATTTTGGGGCATTGCCCCTAAGTATGGATTATAGCTGACAGTATTTACTGATGGATTGGAATGAGGGATGTGAAAGAAATAGAGCAAAGATGAGATGATAATGTGACTTTTTGCCCTGAACAAATGCAAGGATAATGTTTCTGCTTAGTATATTGAAGATCACTGTGAAAGTTCCTGGGGGTAAAGGAATCATTAGCACAGTTTTAAACATGTTTAGGTTGATACCTTTTCAGCTTAAAAAAAAAAAAAGATTTATTTATTTATTTATTTCTCTCCCCTCCCCCCCACCCCGATTGTCTGTTCTCTGTGTCTATTTGCCGTGTCTTCTTCTTTGTCCACTTCTATTGTTGTCAGCGGCACGGGAATCTGTGTTTCTTTTTGTTGCATCATCTTGTGTCAGCTCTCTGTGTGTGCGGCACCATTCCTGGGCAGGCTGCACTTTCTTTTGCACTGGGCTGCTCTCCTTATGGAGCGCACTCCTTGCGTGTGGGGCTCCCCTACGCGGGGGACACCCATGCGTGGCACAGCACTCCTTGCACGCATCAGTACTGCACATGGACGAGCTCCACACGGGTCAAGTAGGCCCCAGGTTTGAACCATGGACCTCCCATGTGGTAGGCGGACGCCCTAACCACTGGGCCAATTCCGCCGCCCCTTTTCAGCTTTTTAAGATACAAATTAAATGTCTTCCATGCTGTAAAAGTGCCTAGCATGAGGGCAACACTCAAATATTTTTAACTGTGTGAAGAAATGCCTTTTAAGTTTCCTCTATTTCCTTTCAGTCAGAACCATGTCATCTTACCAAGTCATTCTGTTCCCTCTGCTCCCTCTCCATGACTGGTTTTCAAACTTGATCTCAGGTGAACTTAAGAACAATTGGTAATTTCCTTAAGCGTCTTCCTAAGTTATCTCTACTTAGTCTCATATATTTCTTGTTTTCTGGGAGTATTAAGAAGACCCTGTTTGCTCTGGTATTCCATCTGTGGGGATCTTCTTTCATTTGTCACAAAGAAGGCTAATTATACTGACTATACTAATGAACTCAGTATACAAGTGTTTCGTGTAATAAGATAATCAGTGCAACTTTCCCCTCCATTTGTTCAAATGCCTTCCCAAGTCAGATTTAAGCAAAATGACAAAGTTCCAGAAAATCATCATAAATCACTAATGTTAATAAATGTGTATTGTGTATGTGTCTATATGTGTAGGAATGTGGGCCTATGGGTACCTAAATATGTACAATTGGGTTCACATATCTTTCAAACTGATGGTGGGCAAAGCAGAATTGGAATGTTGGGACCAAGAAAGGCACTTAATGAAAGTGAGTTATCCTAGGTGAAGAGCAGCATTATATGACAGAGATTTACAAACCAGCACCAACAAAAAAAAAGTTATTACAACCTGAGGGAGGGTAGAGTGACCCATGAAAATTATTTCTGCCATACTGAGGATGAGCAAAATTAAGAAAGTTACTGATTTCTTAAAAAAAAATGTGATTAATTATTTTGAATAGGGTAGTTTTCAAATCCCTGGGTAAAAGTCCTCTGTGATGGCTTTCCTTCCTTAAGGGATGACCTTAATCACTAGAAGTTACCTAGCAATGCTAATAACTATGGTGGCTATAGTGAAAAAAATTGGTGAACAATATTTCAGAGAAGAGTGTGAGTTTCAGGCCCTCTGTTTTCATTGGTCGGTTCTAGTGCAGCTGTTAGTTGCATGCTGAGAAGAATTTCAAGCTTCCTGTGGGCCAGATATAGGCCCACAGAAAGTCATGTTCCAATAAATATGGATCATCGGCTATAACTGTTTTATGTCTACAAACAAAGAAGTATAACTCGGGTCCTCATCTCCCATGAATATGGCATTCTCTTTTGGATAAAAGTTCAGAAGAAGCTCCAAAGAGAGAAAGCTTTATAGAAGGTGTTGGGAGAAGAGAGTGTTTTATTCTTGTTGTATGTGTGTGTTTGTGTGTGTATATAAGCAAGAGTGTTGTAAGATCTAAAAATTAAATAAAAGGAAGATAAGAACAGTGTCATAGGGAAAGAAGGAGCAAATTTATTTTGAAAACTGATGAGCATAACTGGATATACAGTAGATGTAAATGTGAATAGCTTGTCATGACCAAACTAGGGCTAGAGCCTTTAGTTGGACCCTGGAGCAGTCAGGGGACAGCAAGAGCTCAATGGGCAGAAGCACAACTTTGTGCATATAATTAACACTACTGAATTGTATATTTGAAAAGGGATAAAAAGGGAAATTTTAGGTTTTATATAAATTACAAACCAAAAGAAAACTTAGAACTGTACAACACAAAGAGTGAACCCTAACATAAACAGTTGGCTAAAGTTAATAGCATAATTCTAATAATATTGTTTCATCAATTGTAACAAAGGTACCACACTAATGCTGAACATTAATAATATGAGAAACTGTATGTGTGAAGGGGGTATATGGAAACTCTGTACTTTCTGAATGTTTTTTCTGTAAACCTATAAATGCTATAATTAAAAAAGAAAGACCTCACTGGGTCCTGGACTATGGTCCATGGTCTAGGGAACCAGAAGGGAAGTCATTCATTCATCCATTACTCATTCATTTATTCATTCAACAAATATTTGCTGACCCCTCACTTTGTACTCTGTCAGGGCCTTAGTCTACATTGGTGAATCAAGCAGACATGGTCCGTGTTCTACCGGAAATTATATCCCTAGTGGCTGAGGCAAATAAATATGCAAGGAAGTAAATAAATAACAATTATAAGCTGTGATAAATGGTACTGAACTTTTTTGTGTGCCAGAAGCTCTGCAAGGCTATTTAATTTTTTTACTTCAAGGCAGGGTTGGACCCTGTCACTCATCACTCCCTAGCACATTTTCTCTACTTGATATCTTATTTATTTACATATTTGTTTTCTGTTTCCTCTGACTATCCACATATCTCCACAAGAGCAAGAGCTTTGCCTTTCTAGTTCACAGCTGAATCTACAGCATCTTGCACAGTGATGAATAAGTATTTGTTAGTTGATTGAGTGGATTAATCTTATGCTATATTCATACTAGTCCTGTTAGACCAAAAGTGCAGAAATTATTTTACCCATTTTATAGATGAACATATGAAGTTCTGGGATGGATACAGACTTGAGAATCAGCATCAAATAAAGCTACTGCTACTAATAATAATGATAATTTATGGAGTACTTAGTGTATCATATGTCAGACAGTGTGCTAGTTTCCCTACGTGAATTATGTTACTGAATCCTCACAACAATCCTATGAGATAAATACTATTAATATTCTGTTTTTATATATGAGGAGTCTGAAAATCAAAGAAGTGAAGTTATTCATTCATGGCCATAAAGTTAGGAGATGAAAGAGTACAGTATTAAATCAAATGTTTTTTCAAAGCCTAAGCTTTCTCTGCTACACCAGATTGCTTGCCTTAAGATGTAAGGGCTGCTTGGGCTTTATTTGTGTTGTAGGAGAATGCCAGATGGACAACGTATTTCTAACTTACTTCACTGTCATTTGGACTTGTGACAGTTTGAAACTGGGTGGATTCCAGAAAATCTTGTTATTAAAACTAATTCATTCATATGCATGTAAACTCACTGATGGAACCTTTTGACTAGATTCAGTTAAAGGACCTTCCTTTAGATTAGGTCACTTCAGTAGGGCGCGACCAATGGTGGATTTGATTGCTTTTATGGAAGTCCTTTATAAATGAAGGAATAAAAAGCCACGGACACAGAAAAAAGCTGCAGAGATAGAGAGGTACCCAGAAGCTGAGAGAGACAGCCCTGGGAACTGTGAAAGCCAATTTAGTCAGAAGCTGAGAGGATGGGAGGAGAAGGGAGAGATGAGCTGACGCCACCATGTGCCTGATCGCCTACAGCTGTAACTCAGTGAGAAAGCGTGCTGATGATGCCTTGATTTGAACACTTTCAAGGCCTCAGAACTGTAAGGCTTTAATGTAATAAATCTCATTATAAAAGCCAGCTCATTTTTGGTATATTGCTCCAAGCAGCTTTTAGCAAACTAAACAAGTCTTTTTAGTTTAGTTTGAGTACAAAGAAGGAAACTAGGACCAGTGGGGAAAAGTTAGATGTTCAAGATTACACTGTTTCTTATGGAAGAGCTAAGGCCAAAACTAGGTTCCTGAATTCCAGTTCAATTTACTTTGATACAACCATATTACCTCCTTAGGGACTTTTTAATTTTAGCCTTCCTAGAAATATTTGCTCTCTGAATGGGGCTATAAATAATAAAGATTCCTTTCAGCAAACACACATGAGTACATCTTGAACCTAAAGGAACATGCATTCCAATTGTATATCTGGGCAACTCCAACTCCATACTTGCTGTGCTTACTATTGAGAAAGAGGGAAATAAACTGAGTAAGGTAGAATCTAAGGTCTCCTCAGCCTAAAAACCTCACCTCAGCTTTTTAGTCTCCAAAATAAGTTCATAAATTTGGACGAGAGAAGTGGCCAAAAAGATCAAAATTAAATGCACACAGTGTAGACAGCTAAGGAAAATGGGCTCATAGAAGTTTCATTAGTACAGGTATATTGAGTAGGAAACCTCAATTTGGTGAGGATTTTAGGAGCTTCAAAACAGGAAGGTCCAATCATTTGCTGTTTAAAATTGTTTTTATGTGATTCCTATCAAGTCTGGAAATATAAGAATATATGCAGTAAAGAAATATAAAAAGGTAATGGCAACAAACATTTATCATTGGTTTATTTGCAAGTGCAGCTGTCACATAGAAAAATATGATGAATGCTACACAGAAAAAACAAATTCAGATGAGAGAAGATGGATTCATGGATAAGAGCTTGGCCTCTGGGGTCACTCTACCTGCATCTGAAGACAGCTCTACTGTCTACTAGCTTTGGAGCCATGGAGACACTTTATCTTTCTGAACCTCAGTTGCCCCACCTATAAAATGGGGAAAAAATAGTACCTACAATCTAGGGCTTTTAAAATACTGAGTGGGATTATACAAGTACATGGCTTAAAAACAATGTTTGGAGAATTACATCCATCAGCCATGTGGGATCTAAGCCCCTGTCAAGTTAGAGGCAGAGTGGGCATTGCCATCCCAGAGTCCTCAGGATGGAGGAATAAAATATGTATTAGAGTAGACTTCTGGTATTCTATTACTGAATTATTGTGACTCTAGTGATGGAAGAAACTAGATGTGGAAACAGTGGCCCCAGGAGTGGCTGAGGGTAGGGAGAGGGAAGAAGAGGTGTGATATGGGGGCATTTTCAGGACTCGGAGTTGTCCTGAATGATACTGCAGTGACAGATGCAGGACATCATATATCTTGCCATAACCCACTGAATGGACTGGAAAAGAGTGTAAACTACAATGTAAACTATAATCCATGTTGTGTAGCAGTGCTCCAAAATGTATTCATTGAATGCAATGAATGTGTTGGAGTCTAGGTCGGTGACCCAAGGTATCGGGAATGAAAGACAAAGAAAGATTGGGTTCAGGGGATCTGAGAGCATTGATTTCTCAAGCTCATCTTTATTGAGTTGAGGGGCTAGTATATATACCCCTAACATACGTGACATTCAGCACAAAATCAAGTTACCTATTACCCTTACCTCATTCTATATTAACTAGTGATTGATGAACACCAACAAAGTTTACTGGAACTATTATTATAAAAATCAGTAACTATGCTCATAAATCCTGTTACTCAGGTTGTTCTGTTCTATATGTATTGTTCTGCCTGCAGGTGTGCTTACCCAGTCAAGATTGTGATCCGCACCAATAATCATAAGGGACAGTTTGACTCAGTGGTCAAGGAAGTAACTTGCTTCCATGGAAACAACATGCCTTTGTTTCCCACAGAATGTGCCACACTGATGAAAAAACTTAGTGATGTGAGAGGAGTGGGGGTGGTGGGGAGTGGGGATATATGGGATCCTCTTATATTTTTTAAGGTAACATTTTCTATGATCTATGTATGTTTTTAAAAATTAAAAAAAAACAGTGTTTGGCATATTAGTAGCTGGTAGTAATGGTCATTGTTATGATGTGGGAGGAAAGATCAGAAAATTAAGGCTTGATTCCTTTATACTCTTATACTATACCATGTAATTCAGAAAACACTTAAGCTCTTTCTCTGGTCCATGCTCTATGCTAGGCACTGGAGAGAGGCATGAATTACACCCTCTACCATCAGGAGCATCCAGTTTAAGAGAATACAGGTTCATATACAACTAACTATAATGCCATATCTGTTCTCAGTAATCATTTCCAACCACAGGCGTTATTTACTACCATTTATCTCCTTCTCTTTATCACTTACCTATTCAGCATAGAGGTTGTTAAAGTCAAGATAGTATTAAGCTGCCAATTTTAGGGCTAGTTATAAAATCCATTCCTTATTTTACATTCAATGCACTATCTTAATGAGAATACCATTCACAAAGCATTTATGGAATACTTACTCATAGTGGGTGCATTGAGAAGGACAGAAAAAAAGGTAGCTGAGGGGCACTGGGAAAAGCACCAGACTTGAAGCCAGAATATTTGGGTTTGAGTCAGAGTTCTGCCACTGACCAGTCATGCGATCTTGGATAAGACCCTTAATATCTGGGTTACTGAGATTGTTAATTGAACTAGAAAATGAGAAAGCACCTGGCTTTCAAGAATTACCCAGGCTTTCTTTCATTCATTCCAGCATAAGCTATAAGGGTCTCTGTTTTTAATGAATCCATTCTCTTTGAGAATATTAAAAACACCTAATAGGCCATATCTGGCTTCCCACCCATTCCCCACCATGTCACTGAAATTCATTTTCCCAAGCTCACCAATGATTTTATTGATAATAAATCCAGAGACCACTTCTTGATCCTCATTTTGTTTGCCTTTTGTATAGCATTCTCATTCTCTATAGTTGACCATTCTCTCCTACTTGATAATTCTCTTCCTTTGGCTTCTGTGACACACTCTTCTGGTTTTCTTCTGTAGCTGCTCTTCCTCAGGGTCCTTTTTGAGTCTTCTCTATTAGCCAACAATTGAATGTTTAGTGTTTTACTTCCTCATTGGACTGTTTTGCGAAGGTGTGACTGTGTCTATCTTATTCACCAAGCATACCTGGAGCATAGAAGATAGGTTACAAATGAGTGAATATTACACAAATGTTGATAGCAGCATTATTCATAGAGTCAAATGGTGGAGAACAACCACATGTCCATAATCTGATGAATGGATCAGCCTACGTGGTATATCCATACAATGGAATACTATTCAGCCATATCAATGAATAAGGTACTGATTCATGCTTCAACATAAATGAAACTTGAAAACATTTTGCTAAATGAAAGAAGCTAGTTATAATAGGCCACATAATTATATGATTCCATTTATATGAAATGTCAAGAATAGGCAAATTCATACAGACAGAAAGTATATTATGATACCTAGGGTTGAGGGCCAGGTATAGAAGGAGAGTAACTCCAATTGGTGTGGGGTTTCTTTTAGGGGTGATGAAATATTCTAAAATTAGATAGTGGCAATGATTGCACAACTCTATGATTATAATAAAATCCACCGAATTGTACATTTTAAATGAATTTATTTTGTGATATGTAAATTACATCTCAATAAAGCTGTTCGAAAATGAATGAATGAGTATAAACAACGGAAACTACATATCTGCCAGTATAAAATAATACTGAGTGATTTTTAAATTACTACAGGGTATAGAAACAAGAAATTATAACACTTCATCTTATGAAGTACAAATGCCAGTTTCATGTCTCTGCCTTTACCTACTTAGGAACTGGCAACTGGGAGAGAAACAGAGTCCTAAATTTAGAAAGGACCTCAGAGACTATGTAATTCAACTATTTCCCTGTACATATGATAAAATGGAAATGAAGCAGGCTAGTAAGATAGGGAATCAATAGACACATCTGGAACCTGGCAAGAAGTCCACGTGGACAGCAGTAACCCCAAGATGGCTGCTGGAAGACCCTCCCCCAAGATTCTGCCACTCAGAAGAAGACTTCCTCTGGAAGGCAGGAGAAGCCCCGGATATTCCCCAAGAACTTTATCATTGGGCCTCCTGGGAGACTGATGGGGGAAATAATCAATCAAAACAGTAAACAGCTAGAATTCCTCTCCTGCCATTAGCAAAGGAATGGGATTATTAGCAGTTCAAAAGCCAGGCGCAAGACCTGAATGAGCTCTTTTGCTCTCTCATGCCCTCTTGCCTCTGGACCTGGACTCGAGCTGCCTCTCCCCAACTTGGATCACTAAGCAAGTAAACCTGGGCATTTATAGCCTATAATGGGAAATTGTAGCCTATAAATCAGCCCTCTTTATCTCTTTTCATCCCCTTCCTCTCTACCTGGGACCCCTGATCTGTTATTTTCTCCCATTTCTCTTCCCTCCTTACCTGAATAAATTACTGGCCTAACTCACGGGACGTGTTCTTGAAATTCATTTTTCCAACACAGTCAAAGAACATAAATGAAATCCGGTAACAGAAATGCATGGGGAAAGTGATTTACCAAGTTCACCCAGAAAATTAGTGACTGAATCTATACTAGAGCCTTTGTCTCCTGAATCTCACTGCAGAATTCTTGCCTAGCCAAGTCAACTTCCTTAAGAGTGTTCCCAGAAATCCTTCACAGAATTTCTATTTACAAATTATCATTCACCCCTATCTGCAAAAGAAGCTGAGAAATTCAATTTTTCTTAGTGAGGAAAAAACGGAAAATGGACTTTGGAGAGGCTAATGGTAGTTTCTGTCAAAGGTTTTTTTGCTGAGAACTTTGGATAGACCAGTGTTAGATCCAGAAGAATGCAGTGCTCTCTGGGTTACTTATGAAGGCAGTATCAACATTTCCAACAGAGTGTGACTACAATAGACACACATGGGAACCCTTTCATGATAAATATCTCTAGCCACAGTCAACAGACGCAGCAGTTCCTGAGTAAATTGCATTTGGCAGGGACTGCCTACAAGTCATCACCAGCTCAAATGAATGCAACTTTACTTTAGAAACTAATCAAGGGAACACTCACTATCCTGGAATGAAGAAGCAGAAGGTGAAGGGCCCTTTTAGAATGCAAATTACAACGTGTGATGAAAAAATAGAGTGAATTTTTTTGTTGCTGTCTTCTTTTAAAAATGATGTCTCAAAATATTTTCCTAATTTTCTTCTTTGATACCATGTATTTACAGCAGCTTGCAGAAAAGGGTTGAAAATGATGAATAATATTTCCATTTAAAGTCATTTTAGAATTTAACAAAAATCAGGAATTTAAATCTTTTTAATCATTCTCTTTACTCTTCCTTGTAGTAGATTTAATAAGATGTAACTGACAGCATTTTCCATATTTCTGTTTCTATTTGTTTTCTCTATCTGTTGGAAGCAACCACTCTGAATTAAGATTGTTTTGGGGAGGTCTAGATTGCAGATATACAGTGGTCTCTTTACCTGATCTGCAGAATCTCGTTATCTTTCTTGACTTCATTTCATATCAACCACCAAGAGTCAAGTAGTATTGTCCTTTGCAGGAAAGAGCAAACAATCACAACATTTCTTCTAGATAACTTAATTATTCGCCTTAAAGATTGCTTCAGGTTTCTTGATCTACTAATGATATTAGATAGCATGGGCTGTTCCTAAGCATTTTAATGAGTACCCATGCAACCACAGTCTTCAGGAAAATATTTCTGACTTCTAATTAACTTATAAAGTTTTCTTGAGGACTTTTTTGGTCAGTGTTTTGAAACTGAGAATGAAGGAAGGAAATTATATGGTAGATACTTAATGCATTCTTTCCAAATCTCTCTCTAGATGACATAAATTAATGGCTGGTCTCATTTTTCATGCTCCCATGCATGAAAAGAAAGAAATTAAGACAGTGATGCGATTTAAATATTACAGGAGAAATTCAGCTTTGATAGGAAATATCCAGAGCTTTCCAGCTCTGGCATCTATATACTTATTGAGCCACCTCCCCATCCAATGATCCAACTTCAGGCTCTGCCAAGTGAAACTTTAAATTTTAGTGATTCTGGTCCCACACCTTACTATCTGCATTCAGTGCATCGGGTCGGCACCCTTTTCTGAAGCATTAGGAATTCTATTACTCAACAGCCTGGGACAAGTAAACTTAGTCTACAGACAATTGAAATAAGAACATTTGCTTCTAGAAAACCGTTAATTTTGTTTAAAGTGACTCTATTGCAAATGGGGACTTTCCAAAATTTTTGTTGCCACAGAGCCTTGCTTGAAGAGAGGAATGGTGATTGACTACATGTATTTCCTTGCTTGCTTCCCCTCTAAAAAATCATATGGCCAAATTTGCAAATGTACAAAGATGTCTACCTAGTTTTAACTGAATTTTACATGGGTTTTCTTGACAATTAAAGTAGGGCTTTTATAGGTTACAAAGATATACAAGAAACTGGAACTAGATTTATGTTATGCTCTGCACTAATGAAAATGTCTAACAAAGAAGCATCATATAGAAAATTGAATGGAAAGGTATTGGAATAAGACATTTTGGAAAGTGTAAGGTGGAAGATACTTAGTTGCCAAAGTTGCTTCAAAGGAAACTGCTAAAATAGGTAAGTTATGCTTATAGATTTATAGGTAACGTTAGGACAAAAAAAATATTCTTGATGGGAGATCATATTAGAAGCAAGGGGCCCTATTGGTCGCAGGCCTACATTAGAAGTGGGGTTTTTTTTTGTTTGTTTGTTTTCTTTTTTTCCTTAACAAATCAATTTTATTGATACATATTAAAGCAGAAATCCACCCAAAGTGTACACAATGGTATTCAGTGTAATCACATATTTGTGCTTTCCTCATGTAAATCATTCTTAGAGTGCTTTCATTATTCCAATAATAATAATAATAATAAACAAACCTCATCACCTCTCAATCTCTCTATGCTTCCCCTGCCATACAGTGCTGCTATTCTTTTTTCTTCTTTCTAGTATATTAGTATTTATATTTTGTGAAAACAGTCTTATGTATGCAATATCACCCATACTTGTGTTTTACACAAGTTTTACTATTTTACAGAATCCTATGCTAGTTTTTAGCTTTCCTTCTAGTAATATACATGATCTTAGACTTTCCCTTTCAAGCAGTGTCATATCCATATTTTCAGGATTTGGAGTTGTCCTGAGTGGTACTGCAGGGACAGATGCTGGACATTGTATGTCCTGCCACGACCCACTGGGTAAAATGAGGGAGAGTGTAAACTACAATGTAAACCACTATCCATGTGGTGCAGCAGTGCTCCAAAATGTATTCACTAAATGCAATGAATGTGCCACGATAATGAAGGAGGTTGTTGATGTGGGAGGAGTGAGGTGAGGAGGGTGGGGGGTATATGGGGACCTCATATTTTTTTAATGTAACATTTAAAAAATAAAGAAGGAAAAACAAACAAACAGACAAATAAACAAACAACAACAAAAAACACCGTGAAATGCTTTAAGCACTTCGATTCATTTCCAAAGATTGACAAACATTTTACCAGTTCTGCACAGATTAACCCTTAGTTTTCCATTGTCTATCCTCCTTTTATTTTCTAGGGACATAATATTCTAATTATTAACTCCATGGGTTTACACAATATATTTGTGTCATAATAGCACAATCATGTAGTATTTGTCCTTTTGTCTCTGGCTTGTTTCACTCAATATAATGTCCTCCAGGTTCATCCATGTTGTCACATTCTTCACGACTTCATTTCTTTTTACTGCTGCATAATATTCCATCATATGTATATACCACAATTTGTTTATCCATTCTTCAGTTAATGAACAACTGGACTGTTTCCAACATTTGGCAATCATGAGAAATGCCATTATGAACATCAAGGTGCAGATGTCTCTTCGTGTCTATGCTCTCAGTTTTTCTGGGTATATCCCTAGTAATTTTATTGCCAGGTCCAATGGCAAGTCCATATTCAACTTCCTTAGGAACTGTCAAACAGCTCTCCGTGGTGGCTGTACTATTCTACATTACCACCAAGAGGGAATAAGTATTCATATCTTTCCACATCTCTCCAAAATTTACAGTTTTCCAACTTTTTAATATTGGCCAGTCTAATGGGTATGAAATGATATCCCATTGTATTTTTTTAGCAACTTTTTTATTGTCTTTTTTTTTTAAATACATAGATCACACAAAATGTTACATTAAAAAATATAAGAGGTTCCCATATATCCCACTTCCCAGCCCCAATCCTCCTATCAGCAACCTCTTTCATTAGAGTGGCACATTCATTGCATTTGATGAGTGCATTTTTGATCACGCTACTCTGCATGGATTATAGTTTACATTGTAGTTTACACTCTCCCCCAGTCCATTCAGTGGATTATGGCAGGATATATAATGTCCTGTAGCGATATGGCTAAGGAACTTCAAAATGTGTCAGGAGGTTATCAAAGAGGTCACACTTCGGCACGTCTCAGTAGGATCCCAGAGAGAACCAAAGTAGATACAACCCCAGGTACTAGTACTCCTGAGAGCTACAGAGACACACAGGTTTTACAGTCATGGCAGATGGCTCTGGAGTTCAGTGTCTTACCAGTGGACCCTACTTTGGAATTTGTGCTCCTGAGTATAATGGAGTTGGATTCAGGTGTGACCTCTCTACATATGCCTCTTCATTGTAGTTGTGAGTTGCTTTTCCCTAATCATTAGAGATATTGAACATTTTTCCATGTGTTTCTTTACCACTTGTATTTCTTCTATGGATAATCATCTTTTCAAGTCCTTCGTCCAGTTTTTAATAGGTAGTTTGTATTTTTATTGTTGAGTTTTATGATCTCTTTGTATATAATGGATATTAACCCTTATCAAATATGTGATTGCCAAATAATTTGTCCCATTAAGCAGGCTTCCTTTTCACCCTTTGGACAAAGTCCTTTGAGTTGCAAAAGTGTTGAATTTTGAGGAGGTCCCATTTATCTTTTTTTTTTTCTTTTGTTGCTATCACTTTGGGTGTAAGGTTTAAGAAATTACCACCTATCACAAAATTCAAAGATGTTTTCCTACATTTTCTTCTAGGAGTTTTATGGCTCTCTTTTTATATTTATGTCCTTCATTCATTTTGAGGTAATTGTTAGATGAGGTGTGAGATATTGGTCTTCTTTCTTTCTTTTGGATATGACTATCCAGTTCTTTCAGCACCATTTGTTGAATGGACTCTTCTGACCCAGCTGGGAGGGCTTGAGAACCTTGCCAAAATCACTTGACTGTAGATGTGAGAATCAATGTCTGAGTTCTCTATTTGATCCCATTGGTCAATGTGTCTATATTTATGCCAGTACCATGATGTTTTTACCACTGTAGGTAAATGAGAGTTTGCCAACTTTGCTCTTCTTTCTTAAGAACTTGTTGGCTATTCGAGGTCTCTTACCCTTACAAATAAATTTGATAATTGGCTTTTTCACTTCTGCAAAAAGTCCTTAGGAAATTTTTTGGGATTATGTTGAATATGTAAATCAGTTTGTGGAGAATTGACATCTTAACAATATTTATTCTTCCAAACCATGAACATGGAATATCCTTGCATTTAAGTCTTTTTTGGTTTGTTTTAGTAATGATTTGTAGTTTTCTGAATACAGGTCCTTTATATCCCTGGTTAAGTTTATTCCTAAATATTGATTGCTTTAGTTGCTATTATCAAGGAAATGTTTTAAAATTTCCTCCTCAGAATGCACATCAGTAGTGTATAGAAATGGTATTTTTGGCATATTAATCTTATATCTTGCCACTTTGCTGAACTCGACTATTAGTACTAATAGCTTTGTTTTGGATTTTTCAGGAGATTCTAGATTAGGATCAGATCATCAGCAAACAGTGAGAGTTTTAATTCTTCCTTTCCTATTTGGATACCTTTTATTTCTTTATCTGCCTAATTGCTCTAGCTTAAACCTCGAGCACAATATTGAATAACAATGGTGACAGGGAGCATCTTTGTCTTGTCCTGATCTCAGCAGGAAAGTTTTCAGCCATTCACCTTTGAGTACAATGCTAGCGGTAGGTTTTTCATATATTCACACTAACATATTGAGAAAGATTTCTTCTATTCCTATCTTTTGGAGGGTTTTTTTTTCAAGAATGGGTGCTGTGTTTTGTGAAATGCCTTTTCTGGACCAATGAAGAGGATCATGTGATTTTTCTTCTTCAATTTATCAACGTGTTGGGCTTTTTTTTACTCTTATTGATTTTTTTGTATTGAACCACTCATGCATAACTGGGATAAAAGCCACTTGATTGTGGTGTATAATTCTCTTTTTTCCACACTTTTTTATTGAAGTTAATAGATGACAAAGAACATTACATTAAACAACATTAAAAATCATGAAAAACATGAGGTTCCAATATACCCCACTCCTCACCCCCTCCCCATCATTTTTGTAAATTTTATTTTTTGAAGACATATACATCACGAAAAATACTACACTAAAAAATATAAGAGGTTCCCATATACCCGCACCCCCCCCACCCCACTCCTCCCACCTCAAAAACCTCCTCCATCATTGTGGCACATTCATTGCACTCGGTGAACACATTTTAGAGCACTGCTGCACCGCATGGATAATAGTTCACCCTGTAGTTCACACTCTCCCCCAGTACATTCAGTGGGTTATGGCAGAATATATAAAGTCTAGCATCTGCCCCTGCAATATCATGTAGGACAATTCAAGGTCCCAAAAATGCCCCCACATTCCATCTCTACCTGCCCTCAGCAACTGCTGTGGTTATTTTCTCCACCTCAGTGCTACAATTTCCTCTATTACTAGTCACAACAGTTTTATAGTAGACTATCAATGTGTCCACTCTAATCCATGTTTTATTCCTCCATTCTGTGGACCCTGGGATGGTGATGTCCACTCCACCTCTAGATCAAGAGGGGGCTTAGATTCCACTTGGTTGATGGATGCAATTCCTCTGCTTGCAGTTGTAGGCACTCTTGATTCCCTGGTGTGGTGGTTGACCATCTTCACCTCCCTGTTTGCTGTCCTGGGTAAGTCCAGTGAACCAGAGAGTAGGAGTTGCAACTCTGCTGAGGATCAGGGACCAGCTGCTGCATGGGAAATCCAGAGATTCAAGTCTCCCGCATATGCACCATCCCCAGCACCAACCACAGGTTCAGTAGAAGTGACAGAAGAGGCATGAGTAGGAAGGTCACATCTGAGTCCAGCTCCATCACACTCAGGAGTAGAAATTCCAAAGTAGGGCCCTCTGACATGGCACGGAACTCCAAATCCATCTGCCATGACCCTGTGGATCTCCAGCCTTCAGGAGAACCAGCACTTAGGGTTGTATCTACATTAGCTCTCTCTGGAGTCCTGCTGAGGTGTGCATAAGCATGACCCCTCTAATGACCTCCCGACTCTTTTTGGAAGACTCTTAGCCATATAAACTCATTTGTCCTTGCCATTTCCCCTTTTATTCAAGGTAAAAAAACAGTTTTTACACTTGATCCAACATGTAGGCTGAGATATTCTGCTAGTCTGAATTGATCCTTTTATTCAAGGTCTCTTTCTAGTTGCATCACCAGTTAGTGATTGGTAGTAATCCCTCCATGCTAGGGAGGCTCATCCCCAGGAGTCATGCCCCACACAGGGGAGAAGGTAATGCATTTACATGCTGAGTTTAGCTTAGAGAGTGGCCACATTTGAGCAACATGGAAGCTCTTAGGAGGTAAAACTTAGGCACCATGCAGCTCTAGGCCTAGTTTATATTTCAGGCACACAAACTCATAAGCATAGTCATCAAAATGAAGGGCTCATTATTGAACCATCCTTCCTTGTTGGTCTTTGCCATTGCACTTGTGGGATTATTGTTACTCCATTGGGGAATGTGACAGAGCTCCCCTGGGTAGGACCTCAGCACTCCCTCAGTTGTCATTTGTAACTGTAACTACTATAAAAATACCCAACATATATCAGAACATTTTTATGTCCCTTAATTCTTTTAATATGCTTTTGGATTCTGTTCGCAAGTATTTTGTTAAGGACTTTTGCATCTATATTAATTACAGATATTGGTTTGTAAATTAGTTTTTTGTAGTATCTTTATCTGGTTTTGGTATTAGGGCGACCTTGGCTTCATAGAATGAGTTTGGTAGCATTCTTTCCTGTTCAATATTTTGGAAGAGATTGAGCAAGATTGGTATTAGTTCATCTATGAATGATTGATACAATTCACCAGTGAAGCCATTAGGTTCTGGACATTTCATCTTTGGTAGATGTAATAGTCAGCCACAGGGATGCTGATGCAAAATCCCAGAAATCTGTTAGCTTTTATAAAAGGTATTTATTTGGGTAGAAACTTACAGTTACCAAGTCATAAAGTGTAAGTTACTTCCCTCACCAAAGTCTGTTGCCATGTGTTGGAGCAAGATGGCTGACAATGTGTGCAAGGCTTCCTCTTCCTCTTAAGACTACGTGGTCCCACCTTCTTCCAATATCAGCCAAAGGTCGACATCAGTCTTGTCTCTCTCCCAGGGCTCATTTCTCTCTGGACTTTTTTTTTTTAAAGATTTATTTATTTATTTAATTCCCGCCCCCCCCCCCATTGTCTGTTCTCTGTGTCTATTTGCTGTGTCTTGTTTCTTTTGTCCACTTCTGTTGTCGTCAGAGGCACAAGAAGTGTGGGCAGCGCCATTCCTGGGCAGGCTGCACTTTCTTTTGCGCTGGGCGGCTCTCCTTATGGGGTGCAATCCTTGTGCATGGGGCTCCCCTACGCGGGGGACACCCCTGCGTGGCACGGCACTCCTTGCGTGCATCAGCACTGTGCATGGGCCAGCTCCACATGGGTCAAGGAGGCCCGGGGTTTGAACCGTGGACCTCCCATGTGGTAGACGGACGCCCTAACCACTGGGCCAAGTCCGTTTCCCTCTCTCTGGACTTGGTTGCTCTATCTCCATAAGGCCAACTGTAGACTATAAGGGTAATGACTCATCTCTCTTCCTGGGGTCTCTGCTGTGTCTAATGGAGCCTTCTCTTCTTTTTCATGTATCTGCTTCTCTGTGTGTTTACTTCCTGGACATCCAATATCAAAATTCCAACAAAATCCTCTGCCTTGTCATGGCCCAATCAAAGCCTTAATCCTAATTTAATCAAGTAAGAGTGAAACCTCTGAATCCAATACAGTCTAATGCACCCAGAGGAGCATACCAATTTACAAACATAATCCAATATCTATTTTTGGAATTCATAAATAATACCAACTGCTACAGTAGGATTTTGATGACTGCTTCCATCTCTTCGCTTGTGATTGGTTTGTTAATGTCTTCTATTTCTTCTTGGGTAAGTGTAGGTGGTTTCTATGTTTCTAAGAATTTATCCATCTCCTCTACATTGTCTAGTTTTTTGGCATGCAGTTGTTCATAGTATCCTCTTATGATCTCTTTTATTTCTGCCAGTTTAGTGGTAATGTCTCTCTTCTCTTTTCTGATTTTATTTATTTGTGTCTTCTCACATTTTTTTTGTCAGTCTAGCTAAGGGTTTGTTAATTTTGTTACCTTCTCAAAGAAGCAATTTTTGGTATTGTTGATTCTCTCTGTTGTTTTTTGTTTGTTTGTTTGTTCTTTATTTCATTTAATTTTGCTCTGATCTTTAATATTTCTTTCCATCAGCTTGGTTTGAGTTTAGTTTGCTGTTCTGTCACATTCTCTAATGGGACAGCAAGAATCCCCTGAGTACAGGGTCTTTGGCTAGTGAAAGAAGATGGACCACTGACGGACCCTTGATATTGATAACTGTACTTATGAACCTTTTCTTTTGAAATTGAAACTTAGCCTAGTATTATAGGTTGCCTAAGATTTGCATCCTGAGAGCCTCCTTGTTGTTCAAACGTGGTCTGTCACTAAGCCAAACTCAGCATATAAATGCATTAGTTTCCCCTGGCATGGGGCAAGGTTCTTGGGGATGAGTCTCTGTGGCACCGAAGGATTACTACTAAGCACCAACTAGCAATGCAACTGGAAAAAGACCTTGACTAAAAGGGGGAAAGGGTAAAGACAAATGAGTTTATATTGCTAATAGTTTTCGAAATGAGTCGCCAGGTCATTCCAGAGGTATGCTTATGCACGTCTCAGCAGGAATTCATTGACTACCACAGTAAATATTGCCTTTATCTCCGATATTTGTCATTCTGAATAGTATATGTCTTGGGGTAGTTCTGTTTGGATTTTTTCTGTTCAGGCTGCAATGTCTTTCTTGTATGTTGATATTTATGTATTTCATAAGGGTTGGGGAATTTTTGTTCATTTTTTCCTCAAATATTCTTTTTCCCTTTTCCATTTTCTTCTCCCTCTGGGACACCAATAATGTGAATGTTTTTGCATTTCGCATTTTCATTCAATTCGCTGAGACCCTGTTCCATTTTTTTCCCTTCTCTAATCTTTCTGTTATCCCATCTATTCCAGTGCAGATGTTCTGTCTTCAAAATCATTACTTCTGTTTTTGAGCTATTCATAAATGTGCCTCTAATGTATTTATTTTTTATTTTAGGAAATTTTTATTGTCTTTTTTTAAAAAGACACATAGATCACAAAAAATGCAACATTGAAAAATAAAAGAAGTTCCCATATATGCTACGCCCCACCCCACCCCCACTCCTCCCACACGAACAACCTCTTTCATCAATGTGGCACATTCCTTGCATTGATGAGTACATTTTGGAGCACTGCTACTCCACATGAATTATAGTTTACATTGTAGTTTACACTCTTCCCCAGTCTAATGTATTTTTAATGTCATCCATCATGCCTTTCATTCCTGTATGGTCTTTTACTTTTCTTTGGATGCTTTAAAATTGTTCCTCATGCTCACCCAGTGACTTTTTAATAGCCTTTGTTTCTTTAGTCATATTTTCTTTAAATTCTTTGAAGTGATTCAGGAGCTTTGTGTGATTATCACTGATTCATTGTCTAAAACCCTGTATCTCTTCAGGATATTTGTTTAGCCCTTTTGGCTGGGCTATCTCTTCTTATTTCCTAGTATGGCTTGTAAATTTTTGCTGATTTCTAGGCATCTAAATTGGTGAATTTACTCTAAATGGCCAATTTTTCTCTCTTGCCTATTTTTTCCTTTTTGCACAGCTCTTCTTTGATACTTGGTTTAACTTATTCTAAGTCTTTAAAATTGCCCAGCTTAAGTTATCAAAATCAGGCCAGGGACTCACTAATGCAGCACGGATTTTCTCCCACAGTATGATACAGAGAGTAAATATAGTTTTTGTCCATGCAGTTTCCAGACTGGCCAGCAGATGGTGGTTGTCATCACCTTTCCATGGAGGTGTTTCAGTGTGGGTTTTTCCTGTTTTCCTGTGTCTTATCTCTGAAAAGGAGGCTCTGCTGGCTGGATTCACAGAAGAAATGCCCCAATTCCCCCTCCCTTTCCCCTTGAAACAGCTGACAGGGAGGATCATGTCTGTTCTCCTCTCAGTTGGCTGCTGTGACCCAGGGGTTTTACCCCAGCTTAATATCTTTAGCGTGGGGGAGGGAAGTCCTTCCTGGCCAACAGGGGCCTTGGTAACTCACATTTGTCTTTTCAGCTTCTTTAGTCTCCCTGTCCTTCACCCTCCTGCGAGGGTCAGCGTCCAGATCTGCTGACCTCCAAAGCAGGTCCCTTGGACACCTTTTGGCTCTTTCTCCATTGTTTTATAGAGCATTGAGCTCTGCTGGTTCGTCTGTCATCATCTTCCTTCAAAATAAGACATGGTTTTCAGAAGTATTTTGGATGTGCCAACAGTATGCTCATATCTCATCTCTGGTAACTAAAGGCAATATTCTTTTTACTAACCTCGTGTTTCAGTTTCCCAGGCTACTTAAAGCAGATACCATGAAATGGGTTGACTTAAACAATGGGAATTTATTAGTTTACAGTTTTAGGCCATGAAAATGTGCAAATTAAGGCATCAGCAAGGCTGTGCTCTCTTCCTGAAGACCTCCTATTGGTGATCCTTGGCTCCTCTGCACATGGCAAGACACATGGCTGTGTCTGCTGGTCTCTCCCTTTTCTTCCAGATTTCATTGGTTGGTTCTGACTTCAGTGACTTTCTTCCTTTCTCTCTCCATACTTATCCTATTTATAATGGACTCCAGTAAAATAATTAAGACCCACCCTGGACCAATCCATAACAGAAGTAACCTAATCAAAAAGTCCTACACCCAGAGGAATGGATTAGGTTTAAAAATATGTTTTTCTGGGGTACATAGCTTCAAATTGTCACAATGGATAATTGCATTATAATGCCTTGGGAGTTCTTGTAGAGCTGTAGGACCAAATAGTCCTCTGTGTGTGTATGCATGAACACACATTGGGTGAGGGAGGGGAGATTTGGAGGTTGAAGGTCTGGCCAAATATTATTAGTTTATTATTGATAAAGTATGTTTTTAACCAAGATCTTGTGTGTAGCAGAATGTGACTCTCTTTGTAGATAGTTTTCCAGAGATATGTTCCTATTTACTCTGCTTCAGGGTAGTGCTTATCAGAGTGGAACATTGTGCCTCCTCTGAGGACATCTTGCTTTGAATTCTGGCTATGATTATTTATCCCTACTACCTCTTCCCCAATCTTCCATCCACCTTCCCTGAATCCTCTCTGACATTCAGCTTTTTGTGAATTATATATGAAAATGAAAACTAACCAGATTTTGTCACTTGTTATTGTTGTTACCTGCCAGTTTCTTTTTCTTTCTCCCTCCCTTATTTTGACTTTGGATATGAGGAAATGGTTATAACTCTTGATTATCTATGTAATTTTCAGGAGCATAAATGCAGTTTATTCAAAGTACAGTATGGAGAGAGTGAGGTCCTTAGAGGGAGACAGACCTAGATTCATGTCCTATCTGTTTCATTTCCTAGTTTCTTGATCTTGGGGAAAAGTATCTTTAAGCCTTCTTTAGTTCCTCTGAAAAATGGAGCTAATAAGAATATATACCATTGGCATTTTATGACTGAAAATCATTTTCCTTTCCATATACTGAGTTAGAGCCACTCTTTGAGTCAGGCAAATGAAAATCAAAATGTCAATCTCATATTAATAAAGTTGATTTAAAACCAAGAGTAATTACTGCTAATACATTCCTACACCTTCACCTCAAAATAAATTTACCCAATCAGGTAGTTGCTGGCAGAATTAGACAACCATAGTCCTATCCTTCAAGGGTGAACCCTGCCCAAAAAGGTTTCCTAATAACTGAGCTGGGAATTTCTGGGTTCTTGGAAAGAATGACTGAAAAGTCATGTGATGGTTAGACTAATGTATCAACTCAGCCAGTGTATGGTGCCCAGTTGTCTGTTCAAGCATACACTGGGCTAATTGTAATACAAGGCATTTGATAGACTTTAGTCATCGGTGAGTTGATTGCATAGATGGCTGGTTACATCTACAATCAACTAAGGAGGTTGCCATCAACAATGAGTGACATTTCATCCAATCAGTCGAAGGCCTTAAAAGGGGAAGTGATTTCAACACTCAGAGAGAGCATTCCCACCTCTACTGGAGATAGCCAGCTTCTCCTGGGAACTCATCAAGGACCTTCATTGGAGCCCTGGTTTGCAACCTGCCTTGTAGAAATTGGACTTGTGCATCCCCATGGTCTCATGAGACAATTTTATAAAATCTCATACTATTTACAGATATCTGCTTTTGGTTCTGTTTCCCTATAGAACACTGACTAATGAATCATATTTACCTAGTTCCTTTTATCTGTATCACTAAGATGATACATCCTTTCTTCCTTAGGTAGGAATGATGAAGAATGGAGAAAGGCTGGAATTATTCCTCCCTGTATTAGTCAGCCAAAGGGGTGTAGATGCAGAGTATCAGAAATATTTTGACTTTTATAAAGGGTATTTATTTGGGGTAAAGCTTACAGTCACACGTCCATAAAGAGTAAGTTACTTCCCTCACCAAAATCTGTTGCCATGTATTGGAGCAAGATGGCTGCTGGTCTCTGCAACGTTTCAGGCTTCCTCTTCCTCTTAAGGCTCCATGGTCCCAGCTTCTTTGATCTCAGCTGTAGGTTGGCATCAAGGCTCATTTCTCTTTCCAGGGTTCATCTCTTTCCAGGCTCAACTTCTCTGCTCTCTCCACAAGGCCAGCTGTAAAGTATTAGGCAAATGGCTTGGCTCCAGCATCAAAAAATCTAAGCTCTCTCCTCTGCCATGTCATTTTCTGTGTGTCTGTGCCCACCAAGGAGGTGTGAACTCAATGTCCTTCTGACATGGTCAAATCAAAGCCTTAATCTTAATTTAATCAAGAAAAGTGAAACCTCTGAATTTAATACAGCCAAAGGATATCAAGCCCAGAGGAACAGAACAGTTTACAAACATAATCAATATTTATTTTGGAATTCATCAATATCAAACTGCAACACTCCCACCATCTGAATTCCAAAAAGACATTAAAATATTTTTTAAAAAACTTTAAATCAGTAACAATGCTAAGTACAAAATTTTCCTATTACAATCAGTTTAAAGAAATACCATTTGTCCTGGGCAAAGTCCCATCTGGCTATAGACTTCTGAAACTTACAAAACAATTTATCTGCTTCCAATATACAAAAGGACAGACAAACTATAAACATTTGTACTACCATAATGAGAAATTGGAAGGGAAACTTAAGTCACTGATCATCTACAGTTCCATAAACCTTCAGGGCATACTTCATTGTATTTCAAAGTCTGAGATCATTCTCAAGATGATGGTTTCTTCTCCCTGAGGTTTCATGGGGACCCACATTTTCCACAGGCTTGCCCAATGGCTTTTTTCTTGGTTCAACCCTCATCAAGCATCTAGGTGGTAACCAAGCTCCAGACCTCTCCCTCCAGGAACATTGGGGTGATGACCATATTTTACCCAATCTTCAGGGGTAGAGCATCAACCCCCACTGAAGGGATGGTAGCATGTTCCCTAATCTTTGGCCTAAAGGTCAAACCCTCTTGGAGCCATGAATTGGCAACCTGGACTTCCCTAATCTATGGGGTAGGCCCACCCCTCTCAGATCTATGAAGGGTCGACCTTACTCTCCCCAACCCTTGAGAAATGTTCTCCACTCTGTCTGTAGGCTGGAGAAACAAAGCTCTACCTGAACATCATGCTGGAACATCCACCCTCTTCAAATGCAGGGGCAAATTCACCCTCTCTATACACATAGATGGGGTCCTTCTCTTGACCCAAGGATATATCTTAATTTTAGATCTCAGTTTCCATGGATTTACTCTTAAAGCCATTTTTCCTTCCATGTTTCCCTTGACAGTCCCTTTTATTCCAAGCTGACAGTGATTTTGTTCATACAGCTCTCTCAAAAAGCTTGTTGGTTTAGCATGCAAGAAGCAGGCATCCAAGCTATCAGACAGTAAGACTTTCCACAAGTCCTTCCTGGATAACTGCCTTTTCAATCTTGATTTACAAGTTCCAAGTTTAGTTAAGTCCTCAAATGGTGCACTATCATCTGTGGGCTTGATTGCCAGAATCAGTTTCTGGTTTCATTGCACCCCACAATTCAGTTCTCAGTTAATCTCTCTTGTCTAGCATTTTACTACAAACTACCAGGAGAGCCAAGCGACATTCTCCACGTTTACTTAGGAAAGCTCTTCAGCTAAATACCCAGGCTCACCCTTTTCAAACTCTTCCTTCCCTAAACATCAGGAATAAACCTTGCTAAGTTCTCTGCAACTTTAAAACATGATTAGCCTTTTTTCTAGTTACCAATAATAATTTAATCATTTATTTCAAAGTCCTCTTTTCAAAATCTCTCTAACTTCCATATTCCTGCCAACAGTCTCTTCAAAGCTCTCTAGGCCTTTTACTACCAAGCTTCTCACAATTACTTCCTTCTAAGGCCCTGCCAAAAGTCTCTTTACCATCCATATTCCTACTAACAATCTCTTTAAAGCACTCTGGTCCTTTCCTATCAAGCATCTTGCAATCCTCCAAAAAATACTCTTCACCCATTTATAAAACTGTTCCAGCATTTTGGTAATTGCAAAAGCACCACCCCAGTTTCCTATATTTCCTCCCCTCAAGGGATGTACCCTTGTCTCTGGAAACATGAACAGTGAGACTTTAGAGGTCCCCTCTTAATAGTTGGGATTTTTATAAGGATTGAATGAGATACTACCCTAGTCAAGTATCTTACACAGTGACTGGCACATAATGGGAGTTCAGTTAGACAAATCTGGAATCAAAATCCAGCTCAACTCATTAGTCATGTGGCTTTTTACAAGTTACCAAACCTTTCAGAATGTTCCGTGTGTTATCTCTGAAGTGATGATCATAACAACTGCTTTGCACAGTTGCAAAAATTAGAGAAAATGTATATAAAAAGCTAAGCACATAGTAGGCAATTAGTAAAGGGCAACTATTATGCTTATTCCAGTTTCATAAATTTACTTGTAGAATGTGTTATGTAATTTTTTGCACAATAAATTGATGTTTCTAGTTGTAGTTGGATTTGGCTTGTATGGCTTAACAGCCACAATGCTCACATCATTGCTGGAACTAGTCAAGGGGGTGAATTTGTTTGAAAGTAGTGCAGAAGCAAATCCAAGAACCAAGGAATATATGCTGGGGAATGGAAGAAATGCTGTGCCTTATTCACAGAGGAGTAAAATACATGTAAATATTTGAGAGGTAACCTAAATCCTAATTGGCCTTTTTATTTACATAAACTTTTGTAGATTAAAAAGTTTATATATATATATATATATATATATATATATATATATATATTGCTAAAGACATTTTTCCAATTTCAAACTTATTCTTGTTATGAAATTGGAACTGAAGAGCAAAGGTTTTTACATCTTTCACTCTTTTTCAGGCTCACATAATATGCCCTACCTGGAACACCAGTTCTTGGCTGATTTAACATTGTTGACAAATATATCTGTAGGAAAACTTTAGTTTCACAAAGTTCTGTAGAATAATTGCCAAGATATTTCAGAAAGACTCCTTTAAAGAATTAAATTCGTCTCAAGTGAGTGATCTGCTAAAATGATATCTTCTTAAAATACAATTTGCAACCATTTTAAGTCCTTCCAGTTTGGTGAAATTATTAGTTATATTTAATTAGTGTGTATCCCTGGTATACCTTTCATATGAAAACCACTATTCAAAAAATTTTGTTAGCTGAAAGTAAGACGTTATTTTTTTAATGACACTCTCACAGATCAAGCACAAATGTATCTGAGAGTCCCAGCTATATTGTCTCATTGTCTGTGGAAAAAAATGTGGGTTTGATAAAGAGTGGATTGGGGAGATTGGTATAGTAGAGAGAAGGCAAAATTTTGTTTTGGAGTTTTGGGGTGTTTGGGGAGGGATATTTGGAAACATTGTTTAATTAACATTTTGATTCAAATGTAACAGCATAACTTTTTGGGATCATCCACAAAAATTACCAAATTTCCTTCCCAGGTTGACAAAGTAGGTATTCAATATGTGACTGAATGGGCTTTGACCTTGAGGCTGTACCTTTCATCCCAACCAGTTTATACTGCTCATAAAAGGAACTGAGTCACACACACAGTCCCTACCACACTCCTGGATAGACAAGTCAAAGCTCAAGGCTTTTTATTGAGATCATTTACATCACTTAGGTACATGAAAGACAGTCACCCACTTTCTACATTGCAAAACTTGCACAGAAAAGATAGAAATAAACTCCCCCTTTAAACTGTCTCTGTTAGTTGTTTGAGAGCCTTATAGTCAATGTTGGACCCATAAACTTCTGCAAACATTCCAATGGAAATGGTCAAATAGTTATTTAAAGTGACTAAGTTCTCAGACGATTGCGTAGAACAAAAGGATTTATGACCTTTCCACACATGCCTCTTCTGTCACTTTTACTGAACCTGTGGTTGGTGCTAGGGTTGGTGTATACTCAGGAGACTTGCATCTCTGGACTGGCCATGTGCCAGCTGGGCCCTGAGCCTCAGAAGAGTTGTAATTCCTACTCTCTGTTTCTTTGGACTTACCCAGGACAGCTAGCAGGGAGATGAAGATGGTCAACCAACACACCAGGGAACCGAGAGTGCCTACAACTGCAAGCAGGAGAATTACATTCATCATCCATGTGGGATTTAAGTCCCTTCTTCATACAGAGGTGGAGTGAACATCACCATCCCAGGGTACACAGGATAGAGGAATAAAATATGGATTAGAACAGACTTACTGATATTCCAGTGTAGAAATATTGTGACTAGTAATGGGAGAAAATGTAGCATTGATGTGGAGAAGGTTCCCATGGTAGTTGCTAAGGGCAGGAAGAGGGAAGAAGAGATGTAATGTGAGGTCATTTTGGGGACTTGGAGCTGTCCTAAATGATATTGCAGGGACAGATACTGGACATTATATATCTGGCCATTAACCACTGTGTGGACTGGTGGAGAGTGTAAACTACAATGTAAACCATTATCCATGTGGTACAGCAGTGCTACAAAATGTATTCACCAAATGCAATGAATGTGCCATGATGATGAAAGAGGTTGTTGATGTGGGAGGAGTGGGGTGGGGGTGTGTGGGGTTTATGGGAACCTTTTATATTTTTCGTGATCTATGTATCTTCAAAAAAATACAATTAAAAAATGTTGGGGGGTCGGGGGGTGGGTAGTGGTGGGAACCTCATGTTTTTTAATGTAACGTTTTGTGTAATCTACTAACTTAAAAAAAAAGATCATTAAAAAATAAAATAAAATAAAAAGTAAAATGTAACTGATTCAAGAAAATATTCAGGTGGCATCATCCAACAATTTAAGTGGGACATTTGGTGATGCAGAAACAATATCCTTCGGATAATGAGTTAATCCGTATTATCACCAAATGTTAGCACCATCATCCAAATAGCTGAGGAAAGGGTATAGTGCAAAGAGTCCATGGTAAGACTAAAGAGTAACTCTTTCTGGCCTCCTGGCCCTGGGGCTGGTGAGATGAGAGGACACTCCTCAGGCAGTTACACTCCCATGTTCTTATTCAGAGGCAGCTGGTAACACAATTACTCCATTCACAAATGTGCCAGTAAATTGAGGCCAATTTGCTTCAGGATTAAATTCACTGCAATGATGTGACTCACTTGAATAGTTTGAGCAAACCAGCCTTTTAGGTACTTTAGCTCTGTGGGTATGTTTAGGCATAAAGCTTACCAAATATAGAAAAGAAATAAAAAGGAAAACATATTACATAAGCCTAAAATCTCCACAATTGTGCACATTTTCTATTGTTCCTTTGAAACATCTTGCTTTCCCTTTATCTAGATTTGGTGCTTAAATAATAGCTAACTGTTCCTGTTTGGGGAAACTCATACACAGATAGCTATTCCCTGTAAGCAGAGATGCGTGATCAAATTATGAAATATCCATTATGTACAGTGTTTCAAAAAATATATAGTACAAAACCTTAATAACAAGTGAGATGCAGAAACTAAAATTAGTGAGTTCTTTTTTTTCCCTTTGTTATCTACAACTATGCAAATTTAAAACATGTGCTTTCCTTTTCTTTTTTCTTAATTGTTAAGTACTGTTTTATTTTTTTTAAAAATATCTTAGATTACATGAATGTTACTTAAAGATATAGGGAATTCCCATATGCCCATCCCCTCCCCCCTCCCACATTCTCACACATTAACAACATCCTTCATTAGTGTGGTACATTTGTTACAATTGATGAATACATAATGAAGCATTGCTACTAACCGCGGACTATAGTTTACATTATAGTTTACACCCTACCACACACAATCCAATGTCCTGTATCTGTCATTGCAATGTCATGCAGGACAATGTGCTTTTGCAGGTGTTTCTGATATATTGATAAGTCAAGCCAATATCTTGTGGACAAACCTTATGGATTCCAATCTTGCAGAGAAACCAGGTTTAATGCAATTGTTACATTTCCTAGGACCCTCTTTCTCCTGTCATAACAAAGTTCTGCTCTGTTTTATACAGTTCAGTGAATCAAACTTGAATTCATGTCTTCTGTTGGAAAGCTTAGGCCAGGTTTAAAAGAAATGAGGAAGCAAGCAAGAAGGATTTGAATATAAAGTGTGAAATAGCATTAACTGGCCTGATTGTCTGAGAGGTTAATTGATTTCAAGGAACAGAAACCCTCACCAGCTCAGCTGGAATAAAGGAAGATGCATTTAAAGTGTAAAGGTAATCTCAGAGAACCCCATCTTCATGGGATTCTTCATGGAACTAGAACTTGTCAGGAAGCTCTTTTCTCCACCTTGTGTTCTCTGTAGCCACACAATATGTCATCTCTGTCTCTTTCTGTATAGATGCTTGATCCTGTATTCTGCAGAATAACTTCTTATGCCTGGTTTTTAATTTTTACTTCCCCATACCTCCAGCTTACCCAGGGCTTCATGTTGTTGTCTTCCCTATTCTGGCTCCAAATTTTTGACCTTTCACTTCCAATGTTCAACAACATCTGAGCTATTTAGTGTTTGTTTCTTTTTGTTCAAATTCGTAAGAGAATTTCATTGGATATTGCCAGTCAGTTGATTGACTCCCAGAGCATCTGTGTCCACCCAGGAAGGAGGGAGTACAAAGAATATACAACTGTGAGCAATGTAGGTTAAGCTAGAAGAGTTAGTTAGGTACTGTGGGCATATTGACAAATTCATTAGATATAGCCATTATTATAATGATAACAGTATAGTGATTACTATAGCAACTTAATCACTATAGTAATTAAAACAACTACATTTATGGAGCTCTTGTCAAGGGTATTACATACATTGTTATTTAATCTTTACAATAACCTATGAAAGTAGGCATTGTTATTGTCCCCCGTTTATATTGACAGGAAAATTTAGGCACAAAGAAGTTAGATGACTTGCCTGAGGTCTGATAGCTATTAAATGTTTGAGCAAGACTCAAACCCAGACAGTCTGACACCAGAGCCTGGGCTCTTAACTCCTGTGCTCTACTGCTGTATCTGACATTGTCACAATGAATTAGTTAAGAGCGGGCTGCACCACATGTACTGGCTACATGTATTCAATTACCACAAAAGTCCGTACACAGGGAGAAAGGGATTAGTATCTCAAGAAGTATTTGTCTTTATGTAGGTGGAAAGAAAATAATTACTCTCATTTGAGTTTTTTAGTGATTTCCAATAAATGAAATAACCTTTAAATATTCGTGATCAGAGTATTAAACGTTTGTCCTATTGCTTTAATATTTATTTGAATTCAAATTAAATCTGCCTTTTAGTAAAGATCAGGAGTAAGATCCAACATTTTGTAGTGAAAACAGAAGTTGGTATACGTGATGTTACTGCCCCCTTCCTGAGCTACCATTTTATTGCTTTTCTGGGAAGCCAGTTAAATTACAGCTGCTGATATATTGTGGTCTGTGGATCTAAATTCTGGCTTTGACCAAGTCAGGGGCTGATTTCTTTGGGCTGCATTTCACCTCCTGTTTTATCTGTGCTGTCACCTAAATTTAGCACTCAGACTATACTCCTTGATGTCTGCACAAGTTTTAAATTATTTTTCAGTGATGCATACCGTGTCCATGCAGAGTTGCATGTGACAGATTTGCAGTAAAATACCAGAGCTCTTCAACTCCTTTTTAAATGAGTAAGATCAGTAGCTCCCATGAATTTGACTTTAGGATGGGTTGTAAGGTAATGTGTTTCCTGTGTAAATTATTGAGTTCTCTTCGGGATTTTTTCCCCAGCTGTGCATTTTACCATCTGGCAGACCAATCAGCTCCTTGAAAGTAAAAGATGCTTCTTGAAAGCACTCTCTCCTGTGCCTTAGGAAGTGTCAAATGCATGGTGCATTAAGACCCTTCACCCTAATTGCAGTTATGCCTCAGCTGTGTGCAGAGCTGTACTAGTGTCCTAAATTGAGGAATCTTGACTAGGACATAAATCCACATTCCACACCTTTTTTATATGTGCTTCAACAAGCATCAGCTGTAATTGGTAGGCTAGCCTGACCTATTAATCCACAGATAAAAATGATTCAATTAAAGTGAAATATAAATATTGAAGGTAACATAAAACCAAATGGAGCACATCACAGAATTTATGTGCAAATAAATTCACTGAATAAAACTTCTCCAATATATACAATGCCCATATGCTGTCTTGGTAATACTATAATTAAGTCAGAGAGTCATGTCATACTGGCCTTTTCCATCTGCTCTGTGATCTGTTAAGGGACTGATTCAAACAGAATGGCAGCTGACCTCAAAATGATACATTCTACTACTGCCCATTTTAACAAGGCTCTTGATTGTGCATAGTTTCTCTTCATTTATATTTGGCTATGAGTGGTTTTGCATTAAATTAAGTAAATCAGAGCATCTGGTTTTCTATTAAACGAATTTATTTAACCCGCTATTTTATTTTATGAATAAATTATTTTTTTAGTTTCCTCAGGCATTAGATTGTGTTGGAGGTTTTTTGTTTTGTTATATAAATTTGAGAAGTGTTAAACAAAAAAAGAAGACAGTGATTTAGAATAGCAATATAGAGGCACCTCTTTCTTTTTCTTTCTAAATTTTGGTATCTAATCAAGGCAAGGTGGTTAATACTTGAAGCCTCAAAATGTTGGATATATGTAATTGACATGAAAGACACCTGAAAGAGGAACTAGCATTTATTATATTAATTGATTTCATTTATTTTGCTACCCATGTGCATGCCTCACTGTCATTCTTGCCATTATCTTAATGTTGTTCTTTCTAATAACACTCAGAAAAGTCATTTTAAAGGCAGGGAATCTGAAGCACAGATGTGTCAGGTGTAAAGGCTTTCATCCTCAGAGACATTAAAATTGGCTAAAGGAAACCCTACAGAATGGTGCAGCTGAAGATCCAGCATTTGTCCATCAGTTTGTATCCAGATTACCTCGTGACAGACAATTTAATTTCTGGTCCCTGGAGTGTCTCTTTTTCAACAGTTCATGCATAATTTTTATTAGAACTGCACAATTGGGAAAGGTAACCCTTGGAACCAGGGTGACCTTTAGAAATTTATGGTTTTGTTTTGAACAAAGAATTCAAGTATTAATAAGAGGGTTTACACTAGTTAAACTCCTATTTTCTGAAAGGGAATTTTGAAATGTCTCCTCTTTGGCTTTGGAGGAAGAAAAGGAAGAATGAAAGAAATTTTATTCATATGATTTAACAGAGGGTACCTGGAAAACTGAGGTTTAAAATATGCACCAATTTTTAAAAATTAATAAAACCTGAACCACAACCAGGGACAGGCAGTGTCTATGGAGTAAACTAGACTCATTCCCTAAGAGACTAGAAAATTACAAAAAGATGGTAACCAGACAATGCCCATTGGTCTCTGGGGTGCAGGAGGAGACAGAGGGATGTGACCTTGGCATAGTGGTTTCTGAAACAAATGAGAGAACTACTTTACCAATGTAAAAGAGTTGCTTAATATGTGGGATCTTATTTATAAATAAAAATGCAAATGATATTTTCTAGCAAAATGCATTTGCGTTTGTCTACAGGAGGCAAAAAATACATTCATTCACTTACAGTTGAAAACATTTGTTGTACATGTAATAGGTTCCAGGCGTTGCTTTAGGTTCAAGAGTGGTGTCCATGAACAAAAGGAAGGAAGTACAGGCTCTCATAAATCTAACATTCCAGTGGGGATGTGATGGACATAGACAATAAACAAACACACTTATTATCTGTTTTGCAAAGTGCCCAGGACCCATTAATCAGCCTCGCATTTGAGTGTTGATCTGAAGATAAATATTTAATACTTTTTTGCAAGCTTTATACTTAATAGCATTCTGATGATTCAAACTTAAATGGAGCACTATATACTCATTTCAATGAAATAATGTTCATATTAGTCATTTACTTTGAAAAATCTCCTTTTGCTTTGCCAAATCAAATAACATTTGATTGTTGTATGTTGGGGAAGATACAGGATTTTGCTCTACCAAGACACCTTTACCTGTAATAGTTATATCCTTGTTGAGTGAAACAATGACTCCTAAGAAGAGGTAAGAATAGAAACAAGAAACAGAGCTAGAGAAAGAAAGACGGAGGGAGGAATCACTAAAACCTTGTTCCTCAGATCATATTTAAGGATTTACTGTATTTTCATATTGGGGCACTATTCAAGTAGTTTAGCCTATTTGGAGATGCTACGTTAGGATGGCATCATACATAAAGATTCAGTCCTTATTTGAAATTTGATTCATTTAGCTCTGATCTGTCCTATATCCTTACCCCAATCAGCCATCATAGAAGTACAAACCACAGATCAAAAGTAGGTATAGTCCTCCTTACTCAATGAAAGAATGAAAGAATGGATCAAACTCTCTACAAACCATTCTCACAGTGAGTAATAGTATCCTCTTTCTGTATGATCAGTACTGCATGGGAATAATCAGTAGACTGATGATCTGAGATTCTGTTGGTCAATAGAGGCTCATGAATTCTGCCAGACCTTTGGAAAAGAGAAAGTATTGAATAAGATTTCTTTGTGGGTGGTGATGGTAGTGGTAACTTGTAAGAGAAGTATTTAAATATTTATTTACATGTTCAAAACTACTCATACTGATATGTAAATAAACTGGTAATTCGTTTTACTTTAGTGACCTTGAGATAGGGCCGCATCTATCAAAGTTTTCATTTTATTTTCTGTTAGAATATTCCTTCTGACCTTACAGGCTTTTAGACAAAGGACCTTCATGACTCTAACAAACCTATCTGTTCCTCAGCCTCACCCTAGATGATTTAGAAATAAGTAGCCTTAGAACTGTCTTGGTTCAGTGCTATAATCATTTCTGTTCCTTTTGGAATTTTCATTAATCTTGTATCTAAATGTAGCACCATCAGGACAATTTCTAGATTTTTTTTTAAAGCACAACCTTCTTCCCCTCATTTGTAAATAGAATGCTATTAGCCTTTGCCCTCTGCCAATGTGCTTAACTTCTCATTTTTCCTCTACTACAAAGCCTTTGTGCTGCCAATAGCTCATCTGGCTTTTCTGGTATCTCTCACCATGTTACCCTTTTTTTTTTAACTTTAATGTTTGGAAGTGGTAAGGGTGGGAGTGGAAATTGAGTCCTAGGCCATTTTTGAGAATCTGGAGGACATTGTGAAATCTCTTTAGGGGAAAAAATTACACTTGCATACATGGTTTTGCATAAGTTTTCAGAGTAGTATAGAATTGTGAAGACCATCCATACTCCAGATTACAAGGTCTCAGTGTCAAGATTAGGAGTAACAAATATATTTAATTGAAACAAACCCTATCTATGCCTAATTATAAGCAAATGGATATTATAAAATTTTTAACAATATTTTATTGAGATGTGACTATTTCTGTTTTTTTCTTCTGTTTAAATTTCTCTATGAATTTTTTCACATCCTTCAAAATACTTGATTTTTCATTAAGTTAACCTCAATGATGAATGTATACAATTTGAATAAAATGCTCCTGGCATGCTTTTATGATACCTGAATGTATTTCTTATTTTATGTGTGTACTTACTTTTTTCTACCCAAATAATTTTTTAAAGTACTCCACACCTTATATAACCAAAAATATATTCAAGGACAATCTGAACTGTTTTGCCCCAATGACAGAGTTAGCTTTCTCTACCAGCTGTTTCTTGTTGATCTCCAGACATTTAAAAGAGGAAGTGTGTTTGTTGTTAAATCCATATGCATTTCTTTACCAAAGTTACAATGGTAAATGTTATAAATTCCATGACAGAAGATGTTATGTCTATATTATTTACCCCAGTGCTTTGTACAGTGCCTGGAAGACAGAAGATGCTCGAGAATTGAGTACCGAATGAATGATAAAGCACTAAACTTGCTACTTTGGAAAAAGCTTAATGTTTTAAAAAGTCATTTAATCATTCTAATCAAGCAAGCTTCTTAAATGCTCATCCTTTTTTCTCAAAGTCATGTGTTAACTCTTTACTAATTGTGACTGAATGGTGGTTATAGTGACAGGTATCCCAGTGGAAGAAGACCAGTCAAAATAGCAATATTTTTTGAAGGAATGCGATTTTATTTCACTCACAATGGAAACTCCAACTAAATTAAAACAACAACAATACACACACAATTTTAAAAAATACTGATTCCAAGTGGAGAGTCTTTGATTGTGTTCAAGAAATTGGCATTAATAATTTATTACATTTTTGTTAGTAGGAATTTACAAAGTACTTAAAAGCAGTTCTCCCAGAGCTCAGCTGTGTGCAACCAGATATAGGGCTTTGTCTCTTACCAGTCCTCTTCTCTTCAGCATCTGCTACACTTTCTTCCTGAGTTCATTTGTGAGCTCTCGGGCACATAGCAGGACTTGTCTCCTGAGCTCTGAGCTTCTCCATTGGCCCAGCCCCATGGGGGCCTCTTTCCATGTGATGTTCTGCTTGTTTCAGACTCAGGGACCTTTCTCAGCCCTTGGGACTTCTAGGTTTTCCTGTGGTTCTTTCTCATACATGGCAGGACCAATATGGCAGCTTCCTTTTCCTGTGTTTCTTTTCTGTGTCTCTATTTATATCAGACCCAGCAAGTTGGGGGAGACCCAAGCTGTCTCATGCCCCACTGACATAGTCTTATCAAAAGGGCCTCACACACACAGGAATGGATTAGTTCAAGAACATAATCTTTATCTTTTGGGGATTCATGAAAGAACTTTAAACTGTCACAGGACCCAGGAAACTAGGTAGTTCAAATTCCTTTCCAGAAGAGGAAATCCTTTGACAATACCCCTTTGCAATGACAAGAGGCTATATCATTTGAGGGGGGGGCAGTCTATTCCATTGTTGAAAAGTTCTTCCTTAATGCTGGCTAAAATCCTGCCTCCTTATAATTTTCATATATTTGGTCCTTGTTCAGCTTCTGGAGCCAAACAGAGTAAGTTTACTTACTCTTTCATATGAAGTACTTCGCATATTCATGCATAAATAATTGACATTCTATTTAAGGTTTCCCATTTCTAGAGTACATGTGTTATGTATTGTTATCAAGTGGAACTGATGGACCCACCTACTGAACTAGCATGTAACACTACATCAGTGTCTTCTACCTAGTTGTCTTGGAAATTTTAATCAAGGGGTCAGTTTGGAAGAAGCCATTTGGAGAATAGAGATTACTTCCACAGTTTTCTACCTGTTCTTCCCTTCCAGGATTCATTGATCATGAGGATGTGGATATGGAATCATAAAGTCAAACATTCCTTATAGGTGGCACTGGATGTTCTCTACACAGACTTAGAACCACCATTCATTCGCTTAGCATGTGTTCTTTTCTCTCCATATATATATTGAAAAGCAAGTTTAAGCAAGGTTCCTTTCTGAATGAATCCTTACAACTTGTAAGCTAAAGGAATCTGTATAGTTTTATTGTAATGTGCCTATTTTATTTTGCTAAGGATTAAATAAAACCCCCATTTAGCCATTTGCTAAAGAAATTATTTGTGTGTGTGTGTGTGTTTGGATTTGAATATAGCAGGTGCATCAAAGTGAATTAATATGCCTTTGAAATGGGTCAAAACTTTTATTTGAGGAAACCATTCTTTTAATCTTAATTCTCCATAGATGACTAGGCAGGCAAGGTTTGTGTGGTGGTGTAGGTGTCAACTGTATTAATTTTCTGAGAAGACCAGCAGAACATTCCCTTAGTAATACATACAACCAGGCAACATACCAGAGATGAGTTATTTTTCACAAGTTTATCAGGTATTTCTTCAAGATTCTGCCAGAAGGGCACCACCACATACATTAATGAACCTACCTCTCCTCTCTGAAAGTTGTTATTTTGCACAGAAATGTTGACCATTGGAAATCAATTATTTTATAGCAAAAAGCCTTGAGCATAAACTAAAGCTTCATCTTTATCCTCCTCCCTTTCTTTAACTGATAATTTAATCTGGTGATTTTCCTCCAGTTTTTCACATGTGTTTTATAGACTCCCAAAATAACAAGCAAGGAAAATGATTTAAAATTCTAGATGCATTTAAGTACCTCTCAAATAAGGACAAGGTAATCTGAAGGTATAAAGCAATAAAAAATTGATGCATTTTCCCCAAACCAATAGTTTCAATAAATGAAATATTGACAGCCTTGGAGACAGATTTTGCATTCTAGCAAAAGAAGAGATATCTTGCTAATGATCTTGCAGCACCTGTCAGCCAAATATTTGATCAATATCTTTATCATGTTTTATTATTTTGCTTTGTATGTAGGTATCAGCATTGAATTTTGAGTAAGTCATGAGTCTGGGGAACTTTAGTGGCTAGTATGAACATGAGTGTAAGTTGTATGTGGTGATTTTGTAAGAATAGATTTTTAGGGTTGGAAGAATCAAATCTTTTGAGTTCCAGATTAGAACAGGAAAGTGATGCACATAAAGGAGTAAAGTAACTTGTCCTAGGTCACAAAGAAGATTCATGGGAGAAAAAGTGATCATACTATTTCTCTAACCCTATTGAGACGCTCTTATCCAAAAATAGGAAAAGACCCCCAAAATAATTCCCTCAGATCATTATATTAAATTTGAGCCCTGCCAAATAAGATGCAGTAAACTAAAGATTCCTTGTATGTAGGACATTCTTTGGTGCCTTTAAAATCTACACTAACTTTTAGATCATAAGGATACCACAGGGAAAGCTCAAACAAACTAAAATGTGTCACTCTGGAAGAGATAAATTAAAACAAATTTTTATTGAGAAATTTAATGCAAGAAAACATCTACAAATAGAAAACAAGCAACTTTTAGAGCATATTTCTTAGCTATATATTCAGCATAATCTCATAGACTTCCTTCCATTTAGACATTTATTGTATATTTGATAATACATATAGTATATAACACATTTTTGTGAGAATGTGATATGATTTTCAATGTGAATTACATACAACTAAATTAAAATAATGTGTCTTATTTTGCCAAAGAACTGCCACTGCAATGTACCAAAAATGGGTTGGCTTTTATGGTGGGAATTTTATTAGGGGAAAATCTTACAGTTCTGAGGCTGTGAAATGTCCAAGTCAAGGTAGTATCAGAGATGCTTTATCACCAAAGTCAGCTATTGGTAATACTGGTGTCTTGCCATGTGGTAATCAGGCATATGGCAGGACATATCAACCTTGAACTGCTCTGTGGGCCCAGCCCCTCAGGGACCGCTTTCTATGCCTCTGTGCTCTGCTAGTTACAGACACGGGGAACTCTCAGCCTCTCAGGGCTTCTGTTCTTGAGTCTAGCCATGTGTCATCAGGTATCTCTCCCTGGACTTCGGCTTCTTTGAGTCTCTCAGGGTTTCTCTGCCTTTCTGTAGCTGTAGGTGAACATGGAGTCCCCCCTCTCTCTCTCCTTTCTCCTTTCTTTCATATGGCATGTCAGGATCAAAAATGAAAGTTTAATTTCTCTGTGTGTGTCTCTCTCTGTGTCTCCATTTACATAAAGCTCAAATAAGAGGGCAGAGACCCAACCTGAGTCATGCCTCACTGACGTCCAATCAAAATGGCCCTACAAGCACAAGAATGGATTGTTCAAGAACATAATATTTTCTTTTTTGGATTCATAAACTAACTTCAAACTGTCACTATATACAAAGGATTTAGTTATCCACATCCAATTCCTTCTGCTTGAATAATTTATACTAACCTTTAAACCAGGGGTTCTTAACTAGGGGTCTGTGAGCTTGAATTGAAATTCAAAAAATTATTATTCTCATGGGGAAGTGTTGATGTGTATTTGATATGTTTATTAAATAATGCACAGTATAATTTGGACTTAGTAAGGGATCCATGGTTTTCACGTTACTGGCAAAGGGGTCCGTGGGAAAAAATGGTTAAGAACGCTTGGCTAAGGGAAGGAATTGATAGAATTCTCGATCTTCTTTTGTATGTCCCTAGGCTGTGCTGAAATGTTTTCTTTGTCTCAAGACCTTCATTGCACAGCCTCAGTTTATTGTTTCTTTGTGTAGTTTTTCAAAATGTGGTCTGTAAATATTATGTCTTTTTTCACACTTTTTAAAAACACTTTTTCCTCTGGGAGTGATAACTTTCTTTAAAAAAATAAATTTTATTGATACATATTAATAAATCGTACAACTTTTCAAAGTATACAATCAATGGTATAATCATATAGCTATGGGTTCATCACTTCAATCATTATTATTTTCATTATTTCAATAAAAATAATAATAAGCAAAAACAAAAAGCAAGAAAATTCCTTACCCCTCAAACTTTCTGTTTTCCGTATATATATATAGATGTTATTTCTGGCTATTCTTGCACAATTACTTATTTATTAAACAAATTTATTGAGATATATTCATGTACTATATGATCTATCCAAAGTGTATAGGCAATGGCTTTTAGTATATCACAATATTGTACATTGATCATCTCAAAAACTTTAAACAATTTCATTATTCTAAAAGAAAGACTCCATACCCCTTAGCATTCCTTCCTCATCCCTATATAACCACTAATGCAATTTCATCATTATAAATTAATTTGTATTTACATTTTATATAAATGGAATCAAACAATATGTAGAACTCTGTGTCTGGTCTCCTTCACTTAGTGGGTTTTTTTAGTTCAGATACTAACATTTTGAATTATAAACCAAATTTATTCAGCTTCAAAGAAAAATGGTCTTAAACATGCAATTCTAGGGAAGCGGACTTGGCCCAGTGGTTAGGGCGTCCATCTACTACATGGGAGGTCTGCGGTTCAAATGCTGATGCGCGCAAGGAGTGCCTTGTGCAAGGAGTGCCCACGTAGGGAAACCCCACGCGCAAGAAGTACGCCCTGTAAGGAGAGTCGCCCAGGACAAAAGAACGTGCAGCCTCCCCAGGAATGGCGCCACCCACACAGAGAGCTGATGCAGCAAGATGATGAAACAACAATAACAACGAAAAAAGAAACACAGATTCCCATGCCGCTGACAACAACAGAAGCAGACAGAAGAACACACAGCAAATAGACACAGAGAACAGACAACTGGTGTGGTGGTGGGGGGGAAGGGGAGAGAAATAAAATTTTTAAAAAATTTTAAAAAAACATGCAATTCTAACCATATTCATATTTCATATTATATATTTAGTTCATTATAGGGTAATCAAACAGTAGTTGTCCTCTTTTGTCCAGCTTGCTTCACTCAACATAATGTTCTCCAGGTTGATCCATATTGTTATATGTTTCAAGACTTTATTTCTTATTATCACTGCCTACTATTCCATCATGTGTATACTCCACAAATTGTTTATACATTCATCAGTTGATGGACACCTGGGTTGTTTCCAACTTTTGGCTATCATGAATAATGTTACTATGAACACTGATGTGTAGAGGTCTATTCGAGTCAGTGCACTCAGTACTTCTGGGTATATACCTAGCAATGGTATTGCCTGGTCCCATGGCAAGTCTATATTCAACTTCCTTAGGAAGTGGCTGTACCATTCTACATTCCCACCAACAGTGAATCAGCATTCCTATCTTTCAAAATCCTCTCCAACATTTACAGTTGTCTGGCTTTTTAGTAACAGCCAGTATAACAGATATGGAATGATATCTCATTGTAGGTTTGATTTGCATTTACCTAATTGTTAGTGATGTTGAACATTTTTTATGATTTGTCACCAGTTGTATTTCTTCTTTGGACAGTTGTCTTTTCAAGTGTTTTACCCATTTTTTAATCAGATAGTTTGTCTTTTTATTGTTGAATTGTAAAATCTCTTTACATATCATGGATATTCAACCCTTTTCAGGTATGTGATTGCCAAATATTTTCTCCCATTGAGTTGGCTGCTTTTTCACCCTTTTGACAAAGTCCTTTGAGGTGCAGAAGTGTTTAATTTTGAGGAGGTCCCATTTATCTATTTTTTCTTTTGTTGCTCATGCTTTGGGTGTAAGGTTTAAGAAACTACCACTTACTACAAGAACTTGAAGATGTTTTCCTACATTATCTTCTAGGATTTTTATGGTTATTTTATTTATATTTAGGTCCTTGATCCAGTTTGAGTTAATTTTTGCATAAACTAGGATTCTGGTCTTCTTTTGGATATGACTATCCAGTTATTCCATTACCATTTGTAGAATAGATTGTTATGGCCCAGCTGGGTGGGCTTAACAGCCTTGTCAAAAAACACTTTGCTGTAGATGTTAGGGTCAATTTCGAGTTCTCGATTCAGTTCTATTGGTCAATTTATCTGTCCTTATGCCATTACCATGCTGTTTTTACCACTGGAGCTATGTAATATGCTTTAAAATCAGGAAATAAGAGTTCTCTAACATTGTTCTTCTTTTTAAAGACATTTTTGGCTATTTGGTGCCTCTTACACTTCCAAATAAATTTGATTATTTGTTTTTCAATTTCTGCAAGATAGGCTGTTTGGATTTTGAATGAGATTGTGTTGGATCTGTAAATCTATTTGGGTAGAATTTATATCTTAATGATATTTAGTCTTCCAATCCATGAATACAGAATGTCCATCCCTTTATTTATGTCTTCTGTATTTTCTTAACAATGATTTTTAGTTTTCTGAATACAGATCCTTTACATCCTTAGTTAAGTTTATTACTAAATATTTGATTGTTTTAGTGGCTATTAGAAATGGAATTTTTTTTATTTCCTCCTCAGAATGCACATCAGTAGTATATAGAAACGCTGGTGACTTTTGCATATTAATCTTGTATCCCGCCATTTTGCTGAACTTGCCTATTAATTCTAGTATGTTTATTTTGGATTTTTCAGGATTTTCTAGATATAGGATCTTGTTATCAGTGAATAGTGAAAGGAATCCAAAGGTTTCCTATTGGGTTGCCTTTTATTCTTTGTCTAGCCTAATTGTTCTTTTTGGAACTTCTAACTCAATATTGAGTAATAATGTTGAGAGTAGGCATCCTTGTCTTGTTCCTCATCTCAGTGGAAAGATTTCATTCTTTCACCTTTGAATACAATGATAGCTGAAGTTTTTTCATATATGCATTTTACCATATGGAGAAAGCTTGCTCCCATTCCTATCTTTTTGATAGTCTTTCTCAAGAAAGGGTGCTATATTTTGTTAAATGCCTTTTTTGCATCAATCAAGAGGATCATGTGATTTTTTCCTTCAATTTATCAATGTGGTTTACTATACTATATGATTTTCTTATGTTGAACCAACCTTGCATACTTGGGATAAAACCCACTTGATCATGGTGTGTAATTCTTTTCATCCGTTTTTGGATTCCGTTTGCAAGTATTTTGTGGAGAATTTTTGCATCTACATTCATTAGGGATAAAGGTCTGTAATTTTCTTTTGTTTTAGTATCTTTATCTGGTTTTGGTATTAGAATGATGTTGGCTTCATAGAATAAGTATGGTAATATTCTTTCCTGTTCAATTTTTTGGAAGAGCCTGAGCCAGATTGCTATTAGTTCATCTCTGAATAATTGAAAGAATTCTCCTGTGAAGGCATCTGGTCCTGGGCTGTTCATCTTTGGGAAGTTTTTGGTGACTGTTTCAATCTCTTCACTTGTGACTGGTTTGTTGAGATCTTCTATTTCTTCTAAAGTAAGTGTGTATGGTTGATGTGTTTCCAGGAATTTGTCCATCTCATCTACATTTTCTAGTTTTTTGGCATACAGTTGTTCATAGTATCTTCTTACGATCTCTCTTATTTCTACAAGTTCATTGGTAATGTCCCCCTTCTCATTTCTGATATTATCTATTTGTGTCTTCTCTCTTTGTTTCTTTGTCAGTCTAGCTAAGGGTTTGTCGACTTTCTTGATCTTTCAAAGAACCAGTTTTTGTTTTGTTGGTTCTCTCTATTGTTTTATTGTTTTTAGTTTTCCATGTATAATTCCTTTACATCCTTGGTTAAACTTATTCCTATATTTTTTATTCTTTTAGTTGCTATTGTAATTTCTTATTGATTTCTTTCTCAGAATTTTCATTAAGAGTGTAAAATGCTAATCTTATATCCTGCCATTTTACTGAATTCATTTCTTAGCTCTAAGGGTTTTTTTTGGATTTTCCAGGATTTTAAGTATATAGGATCATATCATCTGCTAATAGGGAAAAGTTTACTTCTTTCTTTCCAATTTGGATGCCTTTTATTTCTTTTTCTTGCCTAATTGCTCCAGCAAGGACTTTCAGTATAATATTGAATCACAGGACTGACATTGGCCATCCTTTACTTGTACCTGATTTTAGAGGGAATACTGTCAGACCTTTAAAATTGAGTATGGTGTTGGCTGTGGGTTTCTCATATATGCCCTTATATTATGTTGAGGAAGCTTCCTTCTATTCCTATATTTCTAAGTGTTTTTATTAAGAAATGATGCTGAACTTTGTCAAATGATTTTTTTCTGCTTCAATTAGGATGATCATATGGGTTTTATTTGCCTTCATTCTGTTAATGTGGTATATAACATTAACCGATTTTTCTTATGTTGAACCACTCATGCACATCTGGGTAAAATCCACTTTATCATGGCATATAATTCTTTTTTTTATTTACAGAATACAATTCCCCATTATAGATTAGCATATAATTCTTTTAGTGTTCTGATGGGCTCGACTTGTAAATATTTTGTTCAGGAGTTTTGTACCTACATTCATAAGAGAAATTAGTCTGAAATTTGCTTTTCATATAATATTTTTACCTGGTTTTGGTATTAGGGTGATATTGGCTTAATAGAATTAATTAGATGGTATTTTCTTCTCTTCAATTTTTTGGAATAATTTGAGCAGGATTGGTATAAATTCCTCTTGGTATGTTTGGTACAATTCACCAGGGAACTCATCTAGTCTTGGGATTTTCTTTGTTGGGAGGTTTCAGGTGACTGATTCAGTTTCTTTTCTTGTAATTGGTCTCCTGAGGTTTTCTATTTCTTCTGGAGTCAGTATAGATTGTACATGTGTTTCTAGGAATTTGACTATTTCATTTAGATTGTCTAATTTTTCAGCATACATTTGGACATAATAACCTCTTATGATCCTTTTTATGTCTATGGGGCCAGTAATAATTTCCCCACTCTAATTTCTGATTTTATGTATTTGTATCTCCTCTCTTTTTTCTTTGTCAGTCTAAGGGTTTGTCAATTTTACTGTTCTCATAAAGAACCAAATTTTGGTTTTCTTAATGCTGTTTTTTTTTTAAGATTTATTTATTTTATTTTATTTTATTTCTCCCCCCCCACCCCGGCCCCAATTGTCTGTTCTCTGTGTCTTTTTGCTGCATGTTCTTCTTTGTCCACTTTTGTTGTTGTCAGCAGCGTGGGAATCTGTGTTTCTTTTTGTTGCATCATCTTGTTGTGTCAGCTCTCCATGTGTGTGGTGCCATTCTCGGGCAGGTTGAACTTTCTTTCATGCTGAGCAGCTCTCCTTACAGGGTGCATTCCTTGTGCATGGGGCTCCCCTATGCGGGGACACCCCTGCGTGACATGGCACTCCTTGCATGCATCAGCACTGCGCATGGGCCAGCTGCACACGGGTCAAGGAGGCCCGGGGTTTGAACCGCAGACCTCCCATGTGGTAGACAGATGCCCTAACCACTAGGCCAAGTCCACTTCCCTGCTGTATTTTTGAATTCTCTATTTCATTTATTTCTGCTTTAATCTTTGTAATTTCCTTCTTTCTGATTTCATTGGGTTTAGTTTTCTGTTCTTTTTCTAGTTCCTACAAGTGTGTAGTTAGATATTTCATTTTGACTCTTCTTTCCCTCTCAGCACTGCCTTTGCTATATTTCATAAGTTTTAATAAACTCTGTTCTCATTCTCATTAATCTCAAGATATTTATTGATTTCCCTAATAATTATTTGACCCACTGATTATTTAAGATTTTGGTATTTAATTTCCATATAGTTGTAGATTTTCTGCCTCTCTGCCTATTATTGCTTTCCAACTTCATTCCATTATAGTCAGTGAAAATGCTTTGTTAATTCCAATCTTTTAAAATGTATTGAGGATTGTTTTGTGACACAACACACAACGTATGGTCTATTGTGGAGAATGACTTATGGGCACTTGAATGCCTGCTGTTTTGGAGTGAAAAGTTCTGTATACAGCTGCTATAGCTTATTCATTTTTCATATTATTCAAATTTTCTGTTTACATATTGATCCTTTTTCTTGATGTTTTATCTATTGAAGAGATTGCTGTATTGAAGTCTCCAATTATTATTGTATATGTCTCTATTTCTCCCTTCAGTTTTTCCAGTGTTTGCCTAATATATTTTGGGGTACCATAATTAGGTACCTAAATATTTATGATTGATATTTCTCCTTGGTGGGGATTGTCCCTTTTATTAATATAAAATATCCCTATTTGTCTCTTGCAATAACTTTTGACTTAAAGACTCCTTTGTCTGATATTGGTATAGTAATCCCAACTCTTTTTTGGTTACTATTTGAATGGAATATCTTTTTCTATCCTTTCAGTTTCAAACTGTCTTTAGGTCTAAAGTGAGTTTCTTGTAAATTACATATAGTTGGATCCTGCTTTTTCTTATCCATTCTACCAATCCATGTCTTTAATTAGGAAATTTAATATATTAACATTCAGTGCTATTACTGCAAAGGCAGCAGTAATCTTCAAATTTGAAAAGATGCCAACTTAGGTTCAAAAATATCCATTTTCTCTGTTCCTATATATCTCTGTTATCCCTCTCTATGTTATTTTTCTCCCATTTTATATTTTGAATGTCCATTATCAGGAAATATGCCATTTTCTTGTTGAATTGTATTCTGTCTCTTAAAGGAATTAAAAAGCATGTGTGCACAATTGATCCTGATGATGATATAATGATGATGTCAAAGATAAACTAAAACATTTTTTTAAAATTGTATAAAGTTTATTTGGGCAACACATTTTTTCATGAATTGGGCTCTATCAAAACCAAAAGTGATAAGGAGCTCTACCAAGGGAGTGGAAAGGGGAAATTTAAACTTAAATAGGATAAATACAGAAGCAAGAGAGGGAATGTTCTGATTGGCTGACATTAAATTTCCATTTTACATAGTGAGCATCCTACAAAGTTAGGAGGCAGATATACATTAATGTCCCCTGCTCCCACCCTGCTTTTCGCTGTATTATGGCCCTTCTCAGCAGCAGCTTATGCTGCTGCCTCCCTCCGCCCCTCCTCCCAGCCACTGTTATCTTCCCCCTCCCAGCCGATCACTGTTCTCCCCGCCTCATTCCAACCGCCCTCATCCCGTATCCGCCCCGGCACAACCTCCGAAACAACCCCCTCTGCCATCAATGGCTTACGTCATAAACCGCAGGTCCGCCCTTGCCTCTGCAGCCAATCCTCAGCTGCCCCGCGGACATGCCCCTCCCACAACCTCCCTGCCTCCATGAGACTATAAAACCCTATGTACTTCCCGAATAAAATCAGACCTGCGCATAGACCTCGTCTCGGTGGTTCTTCTTCCATCGAACCGCGCGTCCCCACCAAGCCTTGAGCCGCCCGCTGCCGCCCCAGTCCGGCCGTGGGCTCGGCCCGACTCCTGGCAGCGATCCGCCCACGCGGCAGCGACCCGCCCGCGGTACCGCAGCGGCAGCCACACATTAATTAGTATAATATCCTTATCTATTCTGATAAACTAGCTCTATCTATACTGGAACTGAATATGGTTAATCACCAGATGTCTCTTATCTGTAGTTCTGTAGGGTTCAATCCATTGTTCCATTTTCTCAGAAAGTCCTTGAAGATCACATGTTTTTTTCCAGGAAAATCATTTCTCAGAAAGGGGTCTTTCCATGAAATACCCAGTGAACGCATGTGGCCATTTAAATTTTCTCAAACGTCCCCCATTTTCTCATTTTTCCAATGATCTCATTGGAATCTTAACCAAAGCATGCTGGTCAACTCCTTTGGTTTCTTTTCTTGTTGGATAATCAAGTAGGCCCAGTCACTCATTCTATTACTTTATTTTCCCCTTTCTTGATTGCAGCAAGTTTCTTTCAGTAGCTGATCAATTACTTTTGGACCCTTTGAGTGGGGTTACTTGTGCAGTTCAGTGGATTATGAGTGCAGCCCTCTCTCTGAGTCAGACTATTATTTCTATTTTTATTTTTAGTCTTGATCCACTAGAGTCAGTTCCATTTATACCTCATTTTTTCTTTTTATTGGCTATCTTAAGAGGAACCATCTGGCTTCAGGGTGACAAGGAATTTGAACAGAATCTTGAAATATGGTTTATTCCACAAGAAAAATTATAGTCTGATAATCACAATTAAAGGCATGAATCTAAAGTGTACAAGTTGTCTCCATATTCCATGAAACCAAGAACCCAAGTCAGGAAGTAGGTCTGTCCATTGAAATGGTTGAGCCTGACTGATATCATAAACACCTTAACTTTTATTTATCAATATACCAGACTTATTATCATAAAAGCAACAATGTTCATGGGCAGTTTAGGGTATCTAGAGCCTGTTGATTTGCAAGACCACCAATGTTAAGCTGCCAACTTCAGCCTGGAGGCTGTTCTTAAAGTTCAGTTTCATAGCCTTAGATATGTTTATAACTGCTTGCTCTAGGCCATATGTTCCTATAGGGAAGGTATGACGGTGTTCATGAAAGAGTGGAAACCTGTATTACAATAGTTCAAGGGATTGGAGATATTATCTCTCTTTTGTTGGGTTAAATCCTGATATACTAAAGATATTAAGTTAGCTTTCTGGCTGACATTTAGGGTAGACAATATATGCAGGATCACAGGATCCTATCCAATTTACAGGTTAGTAACAAAACCATGCAGTTATCTGCAATTTACAAAGGATATGCAAAATAGCTCAGATAATGAACAGGAGCAGATTCTAATAACCTACAGGAGAGTGCTGTAGTATTCTACTGCAACTCAGAATTTCTCTCTACAGTCACCCTCCTTTTTTCAATGATAACCTCAAGGAATATAATTCTTGGTCATAAAATAAAAACCACTATGTTAGATTCGGCCTGGTTATTTACATGCACACTTTGCTGGTAGTTTTCATAAGGATCCTCTGATTGTAGTCTTAAAAAGTCTCTCAAAGATAGGAAGCCAAGTAACGTGCTCAATACCTGGTTTCAACTGCAGTATCTATAGATTTGGGTGATTTCCTCTTTCTCAACATCTCCAAAGCATCATATGACGCCTATGCCTGCCCTAAAGTGATCTTCCTTACAGATCTGTAAGGCTTTGAACCTTGGAACTAAGTACCATATTAGGTTTTTCCAAGAGGATTTTGTAAGCAATGGCTCCATAAAGTCAACCTTAGTTCCTTAAAAGTTTCTGGTCATGTCTGATTAAATGGGCATCATTCTCAAACATGATATTCCAGGCAAAATATGGTTATACAGCCAGTGTCTCCAACTATGAACTGTTAACAAGGAGGACAGATTCTTGTTGAACTTATACAAATAATTATTTTGCCATAAAAAGAATATTCAATAAGTGTTTCTAAATTCTGGAGGGATCAGGCTGGGAGAAAAAAGATCAATGTCTTATGAATTATAATAGTTTAATGGAAAAGTGTACAGAATTCCTTATATTCAGAAAATAGAATATTAAAACATCAACAATAATCCAAACAAAAGCTATAACAATTCTTGATTTGTTCATTCAGTCCTAGGTAATTAATCTTTATTCTGCTCAATCTTGTGTTATAAATCTCATGAAACCATCAACTTCTTCACTAGAATACTGGAGATCTTGATTCAATCCAGTTGCATAGCCTCGATTTGTTCATTCAGTCCTAGGTAATTAATCTTTATTCTGCTCAATCTTGTGTTATAAATCTCATGAAACCATCAACTTCTTCACTAGAATACTGGAAATCTTGATTCAATCCAGTTGCATAGCCTCAGAGTTGTATAAGCAATGCCATTAGAAGCCAGTCCCACAGTATCAGGCATAGTTCTTTCTATGGGTCTCTGAGAACAGTCCTTTATGTCAAGTGAAGCACGCTGGTCTGTAGCTGATTACAGGTGTTTTCAGGGAGATGTCAGAATAAAAACTATCTGTACATGACAAAAAACATAAATGGTCATTTTGCTGTTTTACAAAAGTGATGAGAGTTCTTTAAACTTTTTTTAAGAATAAATGAAATTATGAACAATATCACTATATTTTTCTCTAATACTAGGCAGATCAGTGCTAGGACATCTCATTAACAGAGAGGATATTGACAAATCTATAGGAATTTTATATAACTTACGAAATATTTATCTTAATAACATTTTATCTATACAAATTTAACCAACTGATGGTTAGGAAATCCTCTTTTAATTTGACAACAATTCCCACACAATGCAGAACTTTTCAAATAACCTAAATATATCTAGCACCTTCTTTTAGAAAGTAAAAGAACAAATCCTTTGTGATTTCCCAGGGGCTTTCTGGAAAATCATAAACACAGTATGAAATTATGAAGACAAGATTTAGGGTTTGGTTTGGAGAGGGTGAAATGTCAAAAGTTGTCAGGATAGGACATTTTGTTAAATAGGATCATGAGACACTGTGAAAAATATTTGGGCCTTATTTAACCAAAGTAATAATAAAAGATTTTAAAAGTAAATAGAGAAGTTGACATAATTGTATGTATTTTTTAAAAACCTTAGTTCTTTCAAAATTGAGAAGGCCTGTTCTCTAATACAATAAAGGATCATAAGGGCAATATAAGATAAAGGAGATTATTTTGATAAGATACAGAATCTTTTCCTTCTAAGCAAATTACTTAGATGACTAAAAATAATTTTCACCTTCTTACTAAGAGCAGACTAATATTCCAAGAAAATGTTGACATTTTAACAGAGAGAAAACCAAATTCTAGTTTTGCATAAAGATACTATAGTAGTTGCTGAGGGCAGGGAGAGGGAAGAAGAGATGAGATGTTGGGGCATTTTTGAGAGTTGGAGTTGTCCTAAATATTGGAGGGACAGATGCTGGGCATTATATCTCCTGCCATAACCCACTGAATGGACTGGGGGACAGTGTAAACTACAATGTAAACTATATTCCATGCGGTGCAGCAGTGCTCCAAAATGTATTCACCAAATGAAATGAATTTGCCACAATGATGAAAGAGGTTGTTGATGTGGGAGTAGTGTGGGGTGGGGTGGGGAGTGGGTTATGTGCGAACCTGTTATATATATATATATATATATATATATATATATATATATATAACACAATTGTTATATATATACAATTTATATATATATAAAAAATTGTTATATATATACAATTTTTGTCTTTATTTATTTTAATGTTACATTAAAAAATATGAGGTCCCCATATAGCCCCCACCTCCCTCACCCCACTCCTCCCATAAAAACAACCTCCTCCATCATCATGGGACTTTCATTGCATTTGGTGAATATATCTCTGAGAACTGCTGCCCCACATGGTCAATGGTCATTATAGTTTACACTCTCCCCCAGTCCACCCAGTGGACCATGGCAGGACATACAATGGTAAGTAACTGCCCTTGCAGTACCACCCAGGACAACTCCAAGTCCTGAAAATGCCTCCACATCACATCTCTTCTTCCCACTCCCTGCTCTCAGCAGCTACCACAGCCACTTTCTCCACATCAGTGCTACATTTTCTTCGATTACTAATCATAATCGTTCATGAATAGAATATCAGTAAGTCCACTCTAATCCATACTCTATTCCTCCATTCTGTAGACCCTGGAATTGTTATGTTCACTCCACATCTATATCAAGAGGGGGCTTAGATTCCACATGGATGATGGATGCAATTCTCCTGCTCTCAGTTGTAGGCAATCTTGGCTCCATGGTGTAGTGGCTGACCTTCTTCACCTCCATGTTAGCTGAGTGGGGTAAGTCCAATAAACCAGAGCATAGGAGTTGCAAGTCTGTTGAGGCTCGGGGCATGGCCATCATATGGACAGTTCAGAGATTCAGGCCCTGAGTATACACTAAATCCCAGTGCCAACCACAGGTCCGGTACAAGTAACAGGAGAGGCTTGTGAACAAAGATCACATCTGAGTCCAACACCATCACACTCAGGAACACAAACTCCAAAGTAGGGTCAACTGACATGGCACTGGACTCCATCTGCCATGACCATAGAACCTGTGGGTCTCTGTAGCCCTCAAAAGAACCAATATCTTGAGTTGTATCTACTTTATCTGTCTCTTGGACTCTGCCGAGGTGTGTCTTAGGTGACCCCTCTGATAACCTCCGGCTCTTTTTTGGAGACTCGTAGCCATATAAAATAATTTGTCCTTTCCATTTCCCCCTTTTATTCAACTAGAAAATGACCTTGGAAAAAGGGTCAACTCAGACCAGCAGAATATTTGAGCCTACATGTAATATCAGGAGTTAAAAATGCTTTTTGACCTTGAATAAAAGGGGGAAATGTTATAATTTTTAATGTAACTTTTTTTGTGATCTAGGTATCTTAAAAATACAATTTAATAAAATTTCATACAATTTAATAAAAAAATTTTAAAAAGGATACTATCTGATAAGAAAACTCTTAAAAATCTTATAAACCGATCCTCAAAGATTGAATTGTGTCCTCCACTAAGGACATGTTCACGTATCTACCCCTGATCCATGGTTGTGAACTTTTGAAAATATTATTAGTTCAAGTGTGCACAAACTGAGTGAGAGTGGGCCTTAATCCAGTATGGCTGATGTTTTATAAGCAAAGGGAATTGGACACACAAAAAAGAAATCCATGGAAGAAGCAGGAAGCTGGAAGTCAATGGAACCTAGAAGAGAAAGTAGAAGAATGTTATGATGTGCATTGCTATATGATGGAAAAGCTAAAGAACCCCAAAGATTGTTGGACAGCCAGAAGATACCAATGATTAGGAAGCAAACCTTATGGTATTTGAAGCTGTGAGTTAATAAATTCCTGTCGTTAAGTTAACCCATTGTATGGTATTTGTTTTAGCAGCTAGGAAACTAAAACACCTAAGAAATCTTAGCCAACTGTGAACCATGACAAATAATATTCTTTTTCCACAAACTTTCTACAACTTTCTGTATTTCATATTTTGTCCTATATATTCCTGTTTCTCATTCTGTAACAACCAGACATTTTACCTTAGGAAAATACTACTCCTTTCCTTAACAAAACACATACTGCATAACTTACATATTTAAGTTATTAAAAAGATCTTGGAAAGTTGCCTTCAAGTCAACATACTACAAAACACAATTACTCATTTTTTAAATATGATTTTTTATTTATTTTTAAAAGATACATAGACCACATAAAATGTTACATTAAAAAATATAGGAGGTTCCTATATGCCCCACTCCCCGCACCCCCCACTTTTCCCACATCAACAACTTCTTTCATTTGTGTGGTACATTCATTGCATTTGATGAATACATTTTGGAGCACTGCTACATAGCATGTGTATTAGTCAGCCAAAGGGGTGCTGATGCAAAATACCAGAAATTGGCTGGTTTTTATAAAGGGTGTCTATTTGGGGTAGGAGTTTACAGATGCCAGGCCATAAAGCATAAGTTACTTCCCTCACCAACGTCTTTTTGGAGCCAGATGGCTGCCAATGTCTGTGAGGGTTCGGGCTTCCTATGTTCCTGGGGCTTGCTTTTTTCTGGGTTCAAGGTTCTTTTCTTCTGGGGATGGCTTCTCTTTCCTTTGCATTCTGACTTCCCGGGGCTCGAGCTTAAGTCTTCAGCATCAAACGTCAACATCAAAACTCCAACATTAAAAGCCCCTAGTTCTGTTTTTTCCCATGCCTTTTATCTGTGAGTCCCCACTCACCAAGGGGCAGGGACTGGGTGGGGACTCCATGCTCTAATCATACCTCAATTGTACCCAATTGCAGACCAGATTACAAGCATAATCCAATATTTCTTTCTGGAATTCATCAATTATATCAAACTGCTACAGCATGGATTAGAGTTTACATTCCCTCCCAGTCCATTCAGTGGATTATGGCAGGATATAACATGTCCTGCATCTGTCCCTGCAACATCATTCAGGACAAGTCCAAGTCCCAAAAATGCCCCAATATCACACCTCCTTTTTCCTCTCCCTGCCTTCAGCAACTCCTGTAGCCACTGTCTCCACATCAATGATACAATCTCTTCCATTGCTAGAGTCACAATAATTCTGTAGTAGAATACCAGTAAGTCAACTCTAGCCCATATTTTATTCTTCCATCCTGAGGACACCGGGGTGGCGATGCCCACTCCACCTCTCTGTTGAAAGGGGGCTTCAATCCCACATGACTGGTGAATGGGACTTTCTTGCCTATAGCACACAATTACTCTTGAATATAAAGTTTGTCAGAATAATACCAATTGTTTAAACACAAATTTGCATTTTCATCCTCTTAAACATCTAGTAGATATAATTTTATCAGTAAACCTGTAAAGTTTAGGTAGAATATAAATAGAATAAAATTGTTCAAATAAAAAAATATGACTGCTTTTATTTAACCAACAATATTAAACTATTATAAACCAATTTGCCAAATACTTACCTAAATTATGTGAACCTGATTTTTTTTAACATTTGGGTTTAAAATTCAATGAATATTTTTTTATTGGAAATTACAAGCTCAATTTCCTTAATTTCTGGGACATTAATAGTATCAATTGATATATAAGCATTTCTTGATCTTTAAGCCAATTTTTAAAAAAAGGTTTATTTATTTATTTATTTCTCTCCCTTTTCCCCACCCTGTTTGTCTGTTCTCTGTGTCTATTTGCTGCGTCTTCTTCTTTGTCTGCTTCTGTTATTGTCAGCGGCACGGGAATCTGTGATTCTTTCTGTGGTGTCATCTTGTTGTGTCAGCTCTCCATTTGAGCGACACCATTCCTGGGCAGGCTGCACTTCCTTTCGTGCTGGGCGTCTCTCCTTTCGGTGCGCACTCCTTGCACATGGGGCTCCCCTACGTGGGGGACACACCTGCATGGCATGGCACTCCTTGTGCCCATCAGCAATGTACATGGGCCAGCTCCACACAGCTCAGGGAGGCCCGGAGTTTGGACCACGGACCTCCCATGTGGTAGACAGATGCCTAACCACTGGGCCAAGTACGCCACCTAAGCCAATTTGAATAGAGCTCTTTTAAGGAATTTTGTAAGTTAATTTGGTAATACCATTGGATGTAGTAAAACATCTTACATAAAACATCCATACAAACACAAATAGAGTGGTTATAGCTTCAATTAATTAAAACATTTTCAGCCATGAGTCAGATATAACACAGAAAACATAGAAATAAAAAACTCACCGGTTTATGACAAAGTATTGGGTTTCTGTCCTTGCTTCACTCTTAAATTTTTATCAGAATTTTTTCTTGGCAGATGGGAAAATTTGAGGTCAATTGCTTAATATGAGGGCTAAAATTTTCACATCAATACTTGTAGAGGAGACTTTTAAGATTTTCTTTGCCCTGATGTGAAATTTTATAGAACCTTTTCCCTGTTTGTTGGGCTTATTTGACCCTGAAGTTTATGGAAAGAAGGATCGTAAAGATACCTTTCTGGATCTGTCCATGCAGCTTTTGCCCACCAGGATTTAGCATCTGATGTTCAGACCAGCATGTGTACAAACCAGATAATCCTGGATCATGTGACCCAAAAGAATTCTGAATTTTGTCTTTGACCACTGGTTAAAATGGACTTGTTCAGAAAGCCAGGATCTGTGGAGGGTCTAACACTAAAGTGTACCTGCTTACTTTCCTCTTCCTCCTCATCTTCTAAGTAAAAAAGTAAATGAGAAAGTGGGAGAGTATAGTAAGATTAATTTAGGCAAAAGGGGATAGAGAGAAGGGGCTAAAGCCACAGTTGGAGTCAGGATAGTTTATCTATGGTCCCTGTCTTTTGTCTTAGCTTCCTATTTCTTAATCTTTTTAAATTGGCATTAGTAAAGAGTCTTTTAATGATGCAATTTTGCAATCACTAGTTCTTTTTGATATCTCAGTATACCAATTTTAAAAATGAATGCATTACTTTGCTTTTGGGATATTTGAACACCTTTCTTTTTCTAGGGTGCTTCTCAAATGAATAATGTGGTTTACACTAAAACTTCCCCCCATTAGGGCCACTAGAGTTCTAAGACATCTGTAGGATAGAATACAAATTTTCTGTGTACCCAATGCTCACTTTCTTTCCCTTCCAAAAGCTGGGTATCTTGCCTGAGGTCTTATCTTGTCCCAGTACGGTTTAGATGTGCTCAAATAAACTTCACCAAGCTCAACACAAAGCCAAGGTGCTCTGACCCAGTAGGGACTTAGCTGAGACCTCCACATGCAGGGAGAAAGCAGTGAGCCCAAAATGGCTCTCCGGATTCCTTTGCCTGATTATTCATTGCTCTCATGGACCACCAGGGGTCACCTTCAGATCCCACTCTGACACCAGGTTCTGTCAAAAATTAACTGAGGCATTTTTAAAATGTCTTTAAAGTTTATTTGGGAAATAAAAAACAGATTCTTGAACCAGGCAGCACCAAACCAAAAGTGATAAGTGACAGGGCTAGGCCCCAACCCTAACCCCCACAGCAGCAACAACTTGCTGAGGCTGCAAGTTTATTATTAACCTGCCCCATCTTTTAGGAGTGTGACCAGCCATTTACTCAGAAGGAGCCACGTCCCATGACATAAAACAGCCCCCCTTCTGGAGCCTACGTTTCCAGATACAGTTCATTTCCTCTCAAGAATAGATAAAGAAGCCACATGACCCCACCAACCCCTTCTGCACCCCTAGAATTCACTGCTCCTAGCCCACCGCCATCCAGCCATCCCTATAGGCCCTCAGGTCTCACCCAACCCTCAAACCACTCCCACTGACTAAGCATGTTCCCGCCTATAATTGTACTGTATAAATTCATAACTGCCCCTGCCAGGAGCAGGCTAAAGTTTGTATTCAGGCCCCCACCAGCATGGTGGAGGGGGGGGCTGAAGTTTTATTCTTCAGACCCCCTCTGTTGGGAGAGCTTCCCAATAAATCTTTGCCTGCAATCGCAGGTCTCTGCGTACCTATAGTCTCACCCAGACAACTAACAGTAAGGAGCTCTGCCAAAGGAGTGAAAAAATGGAAGCTTATATAGGGCAAATGCAGAAGCAAGCAGGGAAATGTTCCGATTAGCTGATGTTAAGTTTCCATTTTGCATGAGTTCTTAGAAAGTGGGAGACAGATATACATTGATTAATATGTTACCCTTGTCCATTCACATAAGCTATCTGTACCAGAGTAAATCTGCTTTATCATCAGGTGTTGCCCATCTGCAATTCTGTGGGGTGCATTCAACTGCTCCATTTGCTCAGAAATCCCCTGCAGTTCAATTGTTTTTGTCTTCTAGAAAGTGCTTTCTCAGAAAAGGGTCCCTCTTGGCAACTCCCATTTTGGATCCATTTTATTTTACTAAACTGTGATGAAAAAGTAGTGGTAGTTATAATGGTGATGATTCTGATAAAAATTGACATTCAATAAGGGTTTACCAAATGCCATAAATATGTACAGCATTCTCTAATTGAATTTTCACCAAAACTCCATAAGGTTGGTACTTTTGTTACCCCATTTTAAAAAGAATCTCAAAATGGTTATGTAACATACAAAGACAGTGCTACTAAATGAGAGAACTACAAAAGTCTGACTACAAAAAAAAATCGATGTTATTAACCACTACTACTCCAGTGCATCTAAAATATTATTATGCATAATAATCACCCAAAGTGCTTTAAAAAAACACTAATTTTCAGACCTTATCCTCAGAGATTGAGATTCAGTTTGTCTAATGTTAGGGCCAAAAAACCTGCATGTTAACTTAGCACCCCCAGGTGTTTCTAAAATATCACAGCACATGGTTTTGGAATTATTATTCTACATCAGTGTCCCTCACACTTAACGTGCATATCAATCACCTGGGAATTTTCTTAAAAATATAGGTGCTAATTCAGTAGGCTTGGGTGGGGCCTGTGATTCTGTGTATCAAACAAACTCCCAGGATAAAAATGTTGCTGGTCCACAGAGTTCAAAAGTCTTTCACTACATTACCTTAATCAGTGGAAAAGATAGAATGTGAATTAGCATAAACTTGGGGTAAATTTCAGTTGAATAGTATGTTATACAATAATATATCCCAGAAAATTCACATGCAAATCAATTTCTGTTACTTGAATTTCATTTTACATTGACTTTCCTAATCATTTCACAGTTACTGCCACTATTTATTTCTGATAGCTCACATAGCCTAACACTGCAATTTTGTTTATCAGTCAAATAATCAGTAAGGTATGACCTCTTATACACTCAAGTACTCTAGAGGGAAGAGCTTACTAGACACAGAAACCCTGCGGTGAGTCCTTTAGTAAAGTGAGTGGTCCTTTCGTTTTGTAAATACAGTATATTTAAAAAGAGAAGAAGAAAACCTTAGAATACTATATCTGAAAAGAACCACAGAACTCTTTCAGTTCAAATCTTTAGTTTTATAGATAAGAAAAAGAGGCAAGAAACAAAAAGCAGTGTGAGTAAATTCACCTAGAGCATTAGTAGTAGAGCTGGAACACAATCCCTGTTCTTGGTGCAGTTTCATTTGCTCTTTTTGGTTAGTTATTTTCATTTTCAAAGAGTTTCCTCAATTCTTTCTTGACATAAGTGTTTGAGAGTTGTATTTGTACTTTATGAAAGGGGAAAGGGACCAACACTTATGTCAGTTTTCTCCTAATTGAATATGACTCTAGAGATTAGCAAACTTTTTTGTGTAAAGGGCCAGGTAGTAAATATTTTAGGCTTTGTGGGCCATAAGATCTCTGTTTTAACTAAACTGCTGTTGCAGCATGAAAACAGTCATATATGATTACTATATGTACAGATATATATGTATATAAATGAATGAGCGGACTGTGTCCCAATGAAGTTTAGTTATGGACACTGGATTTTGAATTTTATATAATTTTTACATTACAAAATATAATTTTTCTCTTAATTTTTAAAATTCTTTCAAATTGTAAAAATCACTGTAGGCTCATGTTACAACACAGGCAATGGCTGGATGTGGTGCCTGGGCTATAATTTGCCAACCACTCGTGTAGATTAGTTTAGTTTTTCAAATCAAACACAAATATGGTTTTACCTCAAGTTGAGTGGTCTTTCTTGAACATTTTATGGAAAATAATCTAACTATTTGAAGATCCCTTATAGAAACTTGCCTGAATTTTGTTAACCAGGAAATGCTAACACTCAGAATGAGGTACACTTAGTTTATGAGTGCACATCTCTGCTTTGTCAAAATCTTCTAATTTTAATTTGATTAAAATTAGATGATTTAATTTAATTCTAATTTTAAAGGAAAAACCAAGTAGATAGGCAGGCCAAAAGTGATTTGCTTCATGACAGTCATAATAGTCATTTTGACTAAAAGGGCAGTATAGTCCTTTTAAACTAGTCTTTGAACTGGCTGCCATGATCTATGTTACTCTTGAATGGGGGAATAGGGGAATTTGCTGGGATATAAATATGACCCATTCCTTTAATTCATGGCAGGGAGACAGGAAAATGACAATATTCCAAAGCAACTAATGAACAGGTAGCACTTGGTGAACTATGAGAGGTTTCAAGGCAAGTCCTCTTGGTTCATTCATTGTTAGATTATGTCAAAGAACCAAGAAAGAAAAGAAAATGTCATATTAACAGTTGTTTTACAAATGTCAGCTTTAACTATGCTTAGGTGACCCACCATTTATTTATTTACTTTAATCAAAGGAAAATCACAATTGTAAATGCAAACCAATGTCAAATACAATTAGTCTTTTTAAGCTTTATTCAAAATGGTGTGTAAGTTCCTTCTTCTCAAAAAGGCTCAATTCAGATAATATTCAGCATTTATTAAAAAATATAGGCAAGGGAATTTATAATAATAATTAACCTAGAATTCGAGCTTCTTTAAAAAAACAGGTTTCCCAGGAGAAAACACAAGCAGGACTTTAATCATTCCAGCATGATTTTTCCCACAACCCACCCACTTATCAACAACCTGTATTATTATTATATATTGGTTATAGTACATAAGAGAATGTTTTCATATTTGTCCTTTTAACCACAGTCCATCTTCCACCACTGGATTCCCTTTGTTATACAGTCGCGTGCTTTGTACAATCCATTCATCATGCACATTCAGTGGCTCTCATTTACATCACAGAGTTGTGCTGTTATCACCTCAGTGAATTTTAGAACTTTTTCATTACTCAAAAAGAAAAAAGCGCATCCCTTTTATACCCCCTATCATTGTCCCTTAGAATTGATATGTCTTCTTTTCCATTACTACAAAAATACTACAATATTACTGTTAATTATAAGTTACATTAGTTGTAATTTTCCCTTGTATGGCCATATTATTAACACTTTGTAAAACAGCATTCTTATGTTTATATTGTTTGCCACAATCTTAATCTACCACCAAAATCACTGTAATGGAGTCCTTAGATTATTCTCTCGCTTCCTTTCAATTGACATTTATGTCCACAGATTACCCCCTTTCAGCCACAATATCATTTATGAATCAGCAGTGTTAGTTATAGTCACTGTAATGTGTTACCATCAACTCTATTCATTTCCACACTTTTACAATAAGCCTTATTAAAAATTACACATACATTCAGCATCAGCTACCTTTCTCAATTCACATTCTATTTCCTAGTAACCTATACTCTAAAGCAGGAGTTCTTAACAAGAGGTCCGTGAGCTTGAATTGAAATTCAAAGAAGCATTATTCTTGAGGGGACATGTTGGTGCAGGTGTGATATATTTATTGAATAATACACAGTATAGTGTGGAATTAGTAAGGGGTCCATGGTTTTCACTTAACTGGCAAAGGGGTCTGTGGAACAAAAAAGGTTAAGAATCCCTGCAGAGTTTACCTCAATGAATTTACTCATGTACTTAGTTCATATTAGTGAGACCATACAATAGTTGTCTTTTTGTGTCTGACTTATTTCACTCAACATAATATCCTCAAGGTTCATCCATGTTGTCCTATGCATCCCACTGTCACTTCTTCTTACAGGTCAATAGTATTTCATTTTATGTGTATACCACATTTTGTGTATCCATTCATAAGCAGGTTCCATATTTTAGCAACTGTGAATAATGCTGCTATGAATATCAGTGTGCAAATGTCAGTTTGCATCCTTGCTTTCAGTTCTTTTGAATATATTTCTAGTAACAGGATTGCTGAATCATAGGGCAGTTCTATATTCAGCTTCTTCAGGTACTGTCAAACAGTCTTCCATAGAGGTTGCACCATTTTATAATCCCACCAACAGTGAAGAAGTATTCCTATTTCTCCACATCCTCATCAGCACTTGTCATTTTCTATTTTTTTTTATAATGATCATTCTATAAGGTGTGAAATGGTATCTCATTGTAGTTCTTTTCAGATTTTTTATGTTTTAATAGGTTTTTTAAAATTTATTTTTAAAAGGTACATAGATCACACAAAATGTTATATTAAAAATATAGGAGATTCTCATATGCCCCACTCCCAAAATCCCCCAATTTTCTCACATCAACAACCTCTTTCGTTAGTGTGGTACATCCATTGAATTTGATGAATACATTTTCGAGCACTGCTACACAGCATGGATTGTAGTTTACACTCTCTCCCAGTCCATTCAGTGGTTTATATAATGTATATAATGTCCTGCATCTGTCCCAGCAATATCATTCAGGACAACTCCAAGTTCCCAAAATGCCCCCCTATCACACCTCTTTTTCCCTTTCCCTTGCCTTCAGCAACTTCAGTGGCCACTGTCTCCACATGAAAGATACAATTTCTTCCATTGCTAGAATCACAATAAGTCTATAGTAGAATACCAGTAAGTCCACTCTAGTCCTTATTTTACTCCTCTATCTTGAGAACTCTGGGATGGTGATGTCCACTCCACCTCAAAATTGAGAGGGGGCTTCCATCCCACATGGCTGATATTCTCCTGCTTGCAGTTGTAGACTCTCTTGTTTCCGTGGTGTGGTGGTTGTCCATTTTCACCTCCCTGTTCTTCATGTCCTGTGTGTACATCCTGCATAAGTATGAGGGCAAGTCCAAGAATACCGTGCTGCCCCTGTGCTTCATGGTGCCTCTCTACTTCATGACTGGGCCCATGGAGCTTTCCAGGTGCAGCAGCCCCAGTGGGCCTAGCATGGAGGAGAAGCTGTAACACCTGGAGAACTAGGTTAGCCTGATCAACATGTGCCTCAACAGGGTGTTAGAAAGCCTCAACCACACCAATGACAAATGAAGGTCAGCTGGGCTGGCCAGGTCCCTTTGCACCAGTGCACATTCTCAGAAAAAGAAGCAGAAACCAAACCACCAAAAATCCTAATAAAAATGACTGAGCATAAAAACAGCAATGGTATTTTTGACCATATAGCCACTCCTATGACAGGTACCAAGAATTCAAACAGCATTTATGTAGAACTACACACCAAGTATCTCCCATGGAGAAAATATTTTTTAAACAATGGATATAACCACAACTGCACAGTACAAGAAGCTTATGCATAGAGAATCAAGTTAATTTTTCAAGCATTTAAATATATCTTTTGGGTCTTTTTTGTTTTTTAATTGTTTATTTTTTGTCTTCATTTATTTATTTTAATGTTACATTAAAAAAATATGAGGTCCCCATATACCCCCCCACCCCCCTCACCCCACTCCTCCCATAACAAAAACCTCCTCCATCATCATGGGACATTCATTGCACTTGGTGAATACATCTCTGAGAACTGCTGTACCACATGGTCAGTGGTCCATACTATAGTTTACACTCTCCCCCAGCCCACCCAGTGGGCCATGGGAAGACACACAATGGTCAATAACTGTCTCTGCAGTACCACCCAGGACAGCTCCAAGTCCTGAAAATGCCTCCACATCACATCTCTTCTTCCCACTCCCTGCCCTCAGCAGCTACCATGGCCACTTTCTCCACATCAATGCTATATTTTCTTTGATTACTAATTACAATCGTTCATGAATAGAATATCAGTTAAGTCCACTCTAATCCATACTCTATTCCTCCATCCTGTGGACCCTGGAATTGTTATGTTCACTCCACATCTATATCAAGAGGGGGCTTAGATTCCACACGGATGATGGATGCAATTCTCCTGCTTTCAATTGTAGGCAATCTTGGCTCCCTGGTGTGGTGATTGACCTTCTTTGCCTCCATGTTAGCTGAGTGGAGTAAGTCCAATAAACAAGAGCGTAGGAGTTGCAAGTCTGTTGAGGCTCAGGGCCTGGCCATCACATGGACAGTCCAGAAATTCAGGTCCCTTGAGTATACACTAAACCCCAGCACCAACCACAGGTCAGGTACAAGTAACAGGAGAGGCTTGTGAACAAAGATCACATCTGAGTCCAACTCCATCACACTCAAGAACACAAACTCCAAAGTAGGGCCAACTGACATGGCACTGGACTCCATCTGCCATGACCATAGAACCTGTGGGTCTCTGTAGCCCTCAAAAGAACCAATATCTGAGGTTGTACCTACTTTATCTGTCTCTGGGACTCTGGTGCGGTGTGCATACGGGCGACCCCTCTGATAACCTCCCGGCTCTTTTTTGGAGACTCATAGCCATATAAACTCATTCGTTCTTTCCATTTCCCCCTTTTATTCAAGGTCAAAAAGCATTTTTAATTCCTGATATTGCATGAAGGCTGAGATATTCTGCTGGTCTGTTGACTCTTTTATTCAAGGTTAAATATATCTTTTGTAAGGTTTTACAGTAAAGGCAGATTGAGTAAAAAAACAACAACAAAAGTGTTTAATTTTGAGGAGGTCCCATTCATCCATTTTTTTTCTTTCATGGTTCATGCTTTGGGTTTAAGGTTCAAGAAATTACTAACTACCATAATATCTTGAAGATGTTTCCCTACATTTTCTTCTAGGAGTTTTATGGTTGTACATTTTGTATTTAGACCCCTTCATCCATTTTCAGTTAATTTTTTAATAAGGTGTTAGATAGGGGTGCTCTTTCTTTCTTTTGGATATGAATATCCAGTTCTCCCAGCACCATTTGTTGAATAGACTGTTCTGGCACACTTGTGTGGGCTTGAAAGCCTTGTCAAAAATCACTTGACCATAGATGTTCGGGTCTATTTCTGAGTTCTAGATTCAGTTCCTTTGGTCAGTATGTCTCTCTTTATGCCACTACCATGCTGTTTTTTACCACTGTAGCTAAATAATATATTTTAATGTCAGAAAGTCAGTGTCTTCCAACTTCAATCTTTTTCTATGACATCTTGGCCCTGCATAAAAGGATTATTGTGATTTTTATTGGGATTGCATTGAATTTTAAATCAGCTTGGGTGTAATTGACATCTTGATGATTTTTAGTCTTCCAGTCCATGAACATGGAATGTCCTTTCATTTATTTAGGTCTTCTTTTGTTTCTTTTAGCAATGTTTTATAGATTTTTGAATATAGGTTCTTTATGTCCCTGGTTAAGTTTATTCCTAAATATTTGATTCCTTTAGTCACTTTTATAGATGTAAATTTTTTCTGACTTCCTCTTCAGACTGCTTATCAGTAATGTATAGAAATGCTACTTCTTTTTGCATATTAATTGTATGTTGGGGTTCAGAAGTGGGAATAGTTTTGTCCAGCAAATCTCAGATGCATGAAGAAAGTGCATGCATATGTGGTAGTCCTATGCTCAAAGAATCTCCTTTATTCATTTTCTTCCCCATATGTATTTCCCTGTTTCTACCCTTGATACAGAATTAACAATGAATCATAACTCATGAATCTATTTTCCTAGTTAATCGTAAGCTGGTCTAACCTAGTATAGCTCATGATTAAATGCCTCATTATGTGTTTCAAGCAGGCTATGTTCTTTCATCCCCTTATTTACTCAACAAATTTCTATGGGTACTACTTGATTTACAAGGCTTCTTAGCCAGACACGATGGCAATGGCTGTTTTCAACCCTCTATGTTCAAAGTTTTCCTTGAACTTCCATCAGGGTCTCACAGAGGCAGCCTGGTTTGCCACAATCATGTATTCTGTCACTTTGCTAAACTTGTCTGTTAGTTCTAGCAGCTTTGTTGTGGATTTTTTGGAATTTTCTAGATATAGGATCATATCATCCATGAATATTGACAGTTTTACTTCTTCCTTTCCTATTTGGATGCTTTTTATTTTATTTTTCCTGTTTAATTGCTTTAGCTATAACTTGTAGCACAATATTGATTATCAGGGATGACAGTGGATATCCTTGTCTTGTTCCCAATCTCAGTGGGAAAGCTTTCAGTCTTTCACCACCAACAACTCTTTTTTCAACTGTAAATATTTATATGTGATGCCAGAAAAATCCAAAGGTGATTCAGTTATATTAGTTAATTACCTTATCAATTCAGTAAGCAAATATAATTCAAACTCTTTTTTTTATGGCATCAGTCAATGTTTTTGAATGAAATTTCTGCTCAATTAAATAAAAATTATAGGACCAGTAGTTTCAAATAGAGACAGGCATACTGTGGCCTTCCCCCACCCACTCAATATCATTGAAGTAGTATCATATATAGCACACTTTCATTCACTCAACAGATTTTTATTGATTGCCTGTTATGTGGTAGGCAGTACACTAAATTCTTGCTATACAATGAGGAATAAGACAGTATCCCTTTCTTCAGTATGCTTATAGTCAGAATTATTCCAGGACAGCTGTTTACTTTGTTTCACCTACTCAAGTATCAACATCATGATTTTAACAGCTCAATAGGGATCATCCTGCAATTCTTTTTCTGAAAGGTTGGGGGAGATCTTTTTTTGGCCTTTTCCCCCTTTATTAGGGAAGTTGTGGGTTTACAGAAAAATCATGCATAAAATATAGGATTCCCATATACCACCCTATTATTTTTTTAAGATTTATTTTATTTCTTTATTTCTCTTCCCCCTCTTTGTTTTTACTTACTGTCTGTGCTCTGTGTTTGTTCATTGTGTGTTCTCTGTGTCTGTTCATTTTGTTTTTAGGAGGCACTGGGAACTGAAACTGGGACCTCCCATATGGTAGGGAGATGCTCAGTCACTTGAACCGCATCCACTACCTGCTTGTTGTGTCTCTCATTGTTTCTCCTTGTTGTGTCTTGTCATTGCATTATTTCATTGTGTAATCTTTTTGTGTCCTCTTGTTGCATCAGCTTGCTGGGCCAGCCCATTGTGTCAGCTCACTGTCTTGCTCATCATCTTTAGGAGGCACTGGGAACTGAACTCAGGACCTCCCATGTGTTAGGCAGCCACCCAACTGCTTGAGACACATACACTTCCCACTACCCTATTATTAAACAACTTACAATGGTATGAAACATTTGTTACAATTGATGATAGCACATTCTTACAATTATACTATCAACTGTAGTCTATGGTTTAACTTAGGATTCCCTGTGTAATGTACTTCCATGGATTATTTTTTAAAAATTTATTCTGTAACCATATATACAATCAAACATTGTCAAATGCAATGGGGGAGACTTTATGAGCAGTAAAATAATGAGTTGATAATTATGGGGCTCACACACTCTAATGAGGATTGTATGCATTGTACAAACTCTAAAGGCTATGCAATCGATTCAGTTTTCATTTATTCTTCAGAAAGGAACTCTTGGCCAAGTATGGATCTTCTTCTATGTGTCCTATATTTGTACCCATTTAACTGAGCCTGATCTTTCTTTTTTTTCCCCCTGTAAAACCCACATCTCTAATACTTATTCTTTGGTTGAGAACTCCAGAAATTACTGAGACATTGCTATGTCCTTCCAAATCCAATTAGAATTTGCTATCTCTCCATTCTCTCTACCTGATCAGAGTTGTTCTGCTGGTTGGGAACAAGGTAGGGCAGAAAAACAGTGGTGTTAACTTTGGAAAAGTCCTTTCCTGCTTCAATTCAGAACTAAACATTGAAGATCCACTTGCTATTCTGCTATTTTCCCATGACATCTTTGGTAAAACAAACATCCACAGGCAATGTAAATGTTACTTAATACATTTAAGAAACATGTCTTGAGCATCCTGTGGGATCCACTCACATCAGGAATCTCCTTATGATGCTCTTATTTAAGTTTTCCTTGGGAGTATAATTGCTGTAGTTGTTGACTTATTAGCTAGAGCAGTCATGAAATCATTTATTGTCTTTGTAGAATTCTACTACAAACACATATTGTTGTTATTTAGTTTCTTTTTACATAGACTAAAATAAAAAGATAATTTAAAAAACAAATCTATATGTCATCCAAGTACTTTGTTATCCATTTGCAGAACGCACATAGGGAAAGTCTCATTCGGAAATAGTACAGACAATTGATAAATAAATATTGTTGACACCACCAATACATGATAATGTATCTAGAGTGGAGAATTAGACCATAAAGTCCTTGAGGATCTGAACTGTTTCTTTGGAAGTAATGTGTTTGAGGTGTGTTGTCCTTCTTCGATATTGATATTTATGTCTTTCATAAGGGTAGGGAAATTTTTAGTCATTATTTCCTCAAATATTCTTTCTGCCCCTTTTTCTTTTCCTTCTGGGACACTAATAATGTGCATATTTTTGTGTTTCATAGTGTCATTCAATTTCTTGAGACCCTGTTCCATTTTTTCCATTCTCTTCTCTTTCTGTTATCCTGTCTTTTCTAATACAGATGTTTGGTCTTCAAAGTCATTAATTGTGTCTTTGAACAATTCACATCTGCTCTTATGTGCCTCTAATGTATTTTTAATCTTATCTATCATGTCATTCATTCCCATAAAGTTTGTTACTTTTCTTTGCAGAATTTCAAATTGTTCTTTATGTTCACCCAATGTCTTCTTAATATCCTTTATATCTTATTTTCTTTCAAAACTTTAAATTGATTTAGAAGAGTTGTGTGATTATCATTGATTAATTTTCTTAAATCCTGTATGTTTTCAGGATATTTGGTTTGTTCCTTCAGCTGGGCCATGTCTTCCTGTTTCCTAGTATGGTTTGAAATGTTTTACTGATGTCTGAGCTTCTGAATATGTTGGTGGATTTTTTCTTATGGCTAATTACTCTCTCTTGTGCCTATTGTTATTATTTTTTCACAGTTCTCTTTTGATATTTGGTTCAACTTATCCTAATTCTTTACAATTGCCCAGCTTAAGTTATCAAAATCATGCCAGGGTCTCACTAAAGGGGCACAGATTTTCTCTCAAAAGTTAAGGAACAGACAGATGCAATTGCAGTTTTTATCCATGCAATTTCCAGACCAGCCAACAGATGTCACTCATTGGTGCACCTTTCCACAGAAATGTATCTCTTGGTTTTCCTTTGTTTTTGTCTGGTGGGAGCTGAGATTCAAAGTGGACTCCACTGGTTGAATTCACTGAAGAAAAGCCCCACCCCCCAATTCTCCCTCCCTTTTCCCTTATAACAGCTGACAGGAAGGAAGAGGTCTGTTCCCCTCTCAGTCAGCTACAATGAGCCACGGGTTTTACCTTAGCTTAATATGTTGGGGGTGGGGGAGTGGAACCCTTCCTGGCTGCTGTTAGTTTTAGTAACTCACAGTTTGTTGTTTCAGGTTTATCGTCTCTCTGTCACTCATGCTCTTGGGAGTTGTAAAGCACTGTCCAGATCTGCTGACCCCTAAAGCAGGTCCCTCAGGCAAATTTGGGCTCTTTCTCCATTGTTATTGTCAGACACCTGAGCCTTGTCTGCCTAATCTGACACCATCTTCCCACAATCCTTTGGACTGTTTCTTAAATTGTATTTTCATCATCCTGTAATAGCACAGTGATGGACATATTATTTGATTTTTTTACATTATTTGATTTTTAAACATGTATCTGAGTGATCAAGTTGAGAATTTATTCTGTTCTAGCTTAGAGATCTCACAGGAAGCTTGAGAAATATCCACCTTTCATAGTCTTCCACAAGGAGGTATTTTATGCAGATGGCCAGACCCCCCTAAGGAATACTGCCTTCGCAGAATGTGTCAGGAAGAGGATAGGGTTTTTAATTACTGGTTGTCATTCTACTCTACTGAAACCTTAAGAAGAGGTTCTAAAAACACAAGCTGTGAATTTGCAACTAACTTTACACTTTAGCACTTTCTTGGGATTACCCACACAGTGAGACCTTGGAGCGGAAAGAGTTTCACGGAGGGCCAAGTAGGTAGAATCATTAGCTTTAATGAAGTCAGCTTCATATATGTCAAATAAACTGTAGAATTAGGACTAACCACAAGCATTGAGCATTGAGGAGGATAGGAGTGTTTTGTGAGTTTGTACATTAATGAATGTACTCAAGTGTTAACAAGATGATTATTATTGTACTTGAATATGCATCCAGGTTAATATTTTTATTGAAAGAAGGGGATTTCATTAGGATAGTCTTTATGCACATTGAGACAGCTGACTTCAGTAGATGCTATGTATTTTTCTGCACCCAGCAATTGTTATAAGGCCCAGGTTTATATTAGATTTTCCAAAGTATTAATTTTGCTCACTTGAAACTTTATTGCCTTTTTCTCCTAAATCTTCCATTCTGGGAGGTTGCAAAGTGGGGACATGAATATCCTCCATATAAGCATACACAAATGTCATTCTTATTTTCTATCACCCTTTCCTATGTGCAGTGCACTAATTTCTGTGGAATAGATGATCACTCTAATTAATGAATCACACTGCTAAGGAGGGTTTCCTCAAGTGTGGTGTTTGCTTATGTGTACTAACTGAATCAGAAGAGTGTTCTTTCATAATTTTCTCATGGTGTATGAGATAAAGTCATTCAAATTCATTTGGATAATTCCATGCACACTCACATGGATAGAGTTATCCCGCCACCCAGTTTCCATCCAGCCAAGTAAGCCAAATTAGGAATGTGATATCCAAGTCATTCTGTGATGTTAGTAGGAGAATGAAGACTTAAAAGAAGACTAACTTGATTTATGGAGGAGGGATACCAGATGACCAGAGGCAGGTTGACAAAGCACATAGCATCGTTAGAAAGGCTCGGTCTTTCCAAACATTGTAGAGGTATGTGTTCCAACATAGTAACCACTAGCCGCATGTGTCAATTCAAATTTAGATGAAGGAAAACTTAATTCAATTAAAATTCAGTTCCTTAGTCATACTAGTGATATTTCAAGTGCTCAATAGCCATGCATGACTAACCAATTCCAGATTGGAGAGCACAGATATAGAACATTTCCAATGTTGCAGAAAGTTCTATTGGACAGCACTGTTCTAGAGCAATTGGCAGAAATAACTATTTGATCCATTAGGTGATAGGAGGCCTCTAGAGAGCTATGAGTGCAACAGTGACCACAAATTATTTTCACATGTGTGTGTATGTGTGTGTGTAAGCAAGTTTAGAACACTTGTGATAATAAATGACAAAGAAAGAAACAAAAGCACAAATAGGTGTATAGTTTGGCCTCCTGGAATGTTCAACTGTAGTTCTTTGATGGTTTCCACTGGAAAAATAAGCTTGGCCATATATTTCAACCAAGGTGACTGAAGTTTTGTTCTTTTTGTTTTATTTTGGGTTGGTGTATAAATGCACTTGGTTCACTTAATGGTTAACATCTTAGCTATTTTAATCTGTGTTGCTTCATTATTTTGGTGTCAAGGCATTACTAAACTTCCAGTACAGAATTGAATCAGTAGAAGAGATGCTATATTCTGTGAAAGGGCGATAATTTGTGCTCTCTTTACAGTACAGGAATGTTACAGGCTCCAAGGAGATAGAGGATGAGGAAGGTCTTTGATAGGCATTAAGCCTTAATCAAATATAAAGCTATATATTTATACTATTCATAATATTTGCATGGATACACACATTTTTACATTGAACAGATATTTGCTTGCATTGTTTTTTGCATATTTCCTATGTGAAACTAGTAGTTTCAGCCCAAAATATAGTTTCCTCATGCATGAGGAGAGTGTGATGAAGTTGTTCCCAGTAGGTCCATTTTGAATTAAAGAATAACTGACTGCCTGATCTTAGCCAAATGTCAGTGACTAGTATTAAGTTTTCCTTTGCACTCTCCCTAAATTTATCCAACGACCAGCAAGAAAATCCATTTATATTATTAGAATGTTATTTTGGATGCATTAAGTCATTTTTTTTCATTCTTTCATTCAACAATAGATCTCCTGCCATCTGTGAGGCACTATCAGCAGATCTTGTGGAGTTTGTGAAGTTAAATTAGACACACTTTCTGTGCTCAAGGTGTTTGTGTGAATAGATACAGATTATAACTACAAAAAAAAGAGTGGAAAATGAGAATCACCAAAAGGGAGATATGGATAAGCAGCTATGAGGCATCAGAGGAAGAAAGAACTCCTTTGGCACTGGGAAAGTGGAAGGATGACTGCCGTTTATTGAGTATCTACTATATACGAGGTTTAAACCTATATGTTTAAAAGGTTCAATCTGTTATAGAAAGAATATATTTTCTTTTTTTTTATTTTTCCAGATTTTATTATTTTTTTTCACTTTTTAAAGTTAATAGATCACAAAGAACGTTACATTAAAAAACATAAGAGGTTCCCATATAACCCACTCCCCACCCACCGCCCCCATCATTTTTGTAAACTGTATTTTTTGAAGATATATACATCTCAAAAAAATTACATTAAAAAACATAAAGAGGTTCCCATACACCCCCCACATCCCCACCCCATTCCTTCCACACCAACAACCTCCCCCATCATTGTGGCACACTCATCGCGCTTGGCGAAAACACTTTGGAGCACTGATGCACCACGTGGATAATAGTTTAGCCTGTAGTTCACACTCTCCCCCAGTACATGCAGTGGGTTATGGCAGGATATATAAAGTCCAGCATCTGACCCTGCAATACCATTTAAGACAACTCAAAGTCCCCAAAATGCCCCCATATCACATCTCTTCTTCCCTCTCTCTGTCCTCAGCAACTACTTTGGCCACTTTCTTCAACTCAATGCTACAATTTTTTCTATTACTAGTCACAGTAGTTTTATAGTAGAATATCAGTAAGTCCACTCTAATCCACATTTTATTCCTCCATTCTGTGGACCCTGGGATGGTGATGTCCACTCCACCTCTATATCAAGAGGGGGCTTAGATTCCACATGGATGAGGGATGCAGTTCTTCTGCTTGCAGTTGTAGGTACTCTTGATTCCCTGGTGTAGTGGTTGACCATCTTCACCTTCCTGTTAGCTGACCTGGGTAAGTCCAACAAACCAGAGAGTAGGAGTTGCAACTCCTGGCTCAAGGCCCAGCTGGCACATGGGCAGTCCAGAGATTCAAGTCCCCTGAGTATACACCATCCCTAGTGCCAACCACAGTTTCAGTAAAAGTGACAGAGGAGGCATGTGTAGAAAGGTCACACCTGAGTCCAGCTCCATCACACTCAGGAGCACAAATTCCAAAGTAGGGCCCTCTGACATAGCAGAGAACTCCAAATCCATCTGCCATGACCATATACCCTGTGGGTCTCTGTAGCCTTCAGGAGAACCAGTACCTAAGGTTGTATCTACTTTTGCTTTTTCTGGGTTCCTGCTGAGGCGTGCGTAAGCATGATCCCTCTGATGACCTACCAACTCTTTTTTGAAGACTCTTAGCCATATAAACTCATTTGTCTTTGCCATTTCCCCCTTTTATTCAAGGTCAAAAAGCAGTTTTTAACACATGATCCTACATGCAGACTGTGATGAAAGGCAAAATGTTAAAAACAAAGCTTTGTAATATTTTCCATTTTTATTAATACACCAATTTATTTTTACTTTATCTTAGTATTTCTACATTAGTATGTATTCTATTTCTAAACTTTAAACCCATCACTATATTTCAATTTTCTATTAATTGAATTTGGCAATATATTAGGCTTCATTGTTGAAGAAGTTTTGGACCACAGAGAATTTCCCTATGGCTGGGGAGGACCATTGGTGTGGGGTGTTATTGATGGGAGGTACATGGGGGGAAGGGAATTCTCCGGGGCATGTATATAGGGGACTAGAAAGAATATATTTTCAATAGCAGCTAACTATGAATACTCTTAGTGTCCAAAGAATGATGCAAAGTATTTCTTGATGTAGTAGCCCATAAAAACTCAGCCTCAAATTAGCACTTCAGAGTAAATTCCTTCTTCACTTTCCAATTCTTCTGCCCTCTCCCTTGAGTCCCAGCTTCATCATGTTAGTGGTCCTTATGGTAAAAGTCTGGGAGACTCTCCTTCCTGGCTCCATGCATTTTCTTTTCAGACTTCCACTGGGATAAGGTTGTGCTTTTATATTTGTTTGATGGTGGAGCAGCATTAAAGAAAAATAAAATCTCTCTTGCTAATAATGGTAATTTCTCACATATAACTTTGATGCTTTAGAGCTCTAGAAAGGACCCTCACCATACATAAGTGGTAAGGTTGGAAAGGAACTTTGGGGCAGAGTACTTTACCTTACCCTTCTCCTGATACTTACAATATCTCATTTAATTAAAGATTTTATGGAGGACTTGGATGAATTTGGATATTGAAGATGGTAGGTAAAAATGATGTAGGCTATGAGTGGGGGCTGTTCATATGTTTGTAAATAACCTGAGCTGTATGTTTTCTCCGCAGTGCATTTGAAACAGTGAAAACTTCAGCCCTGCCCTTGGTAACCATGATGACAACTACAGTCCTAGAGAGACAGTTTAGCTATGCAAACTCCATAAACTTTAAATATACAGGGAAAATGCAAACCAAAATGTGCTAAAAGCTTATCTAGAATATATGAAGTCCATGCTAAAAGCTTACCTAGGATGTGGAAGATATAAGCTAATTCAACTTTATTGAGCACTGAAACAAAAAACCATTTGGCCCTTCCTGTCAGTATAAAAGAAACTCTAAAATCTTGTTTGGGGCTCAGATTTTGGAATGGGAAGCTCTGATCCTGGCCGGTCATAAATAAATCATTTTTCCTTCTCAAAAATTATTCCTGAGTCCTGGCCTTTCTGTACACAAATAATTGAACCTCTCAACTTCTACAACATTAATGGCGACTCATTCGGGATTGCAAAAAAAGGCCAGAAACAATATCATTTTGCTGCCCCGGGAGAAGTCAGGTGAATCCCAATCATCTGGGTGCCCCTGGATTAAATTTAATCCAGAAAAGATGTGGGCTTCACTGGAATATTTCTGATGAAAATCGAGGGCAATGGAAGGCTGAAGGAAAATTCTGTGAACGAAAAAGACCCCAAACATGGAAAAAGGTAAGACTCCCCAGGGGAGCATAATTAGGAAAACCCTAGCTGTAATTGCTAGGGTAGGAGGCTGATCACCTCCTGAGAAACCCCAGTACTTCCAGAAATTTGGGGGGAAGCCATTCTCTTTAGGTCTAGAACAAGGAGAAAAAAGGGAAAAAAACCTGGTGTTTTCGATTTGTTTAACTACATGTTAGAATCTGGTACTAGTCTTGTCGCCACTGAGGTAATAAAGGCTTAATTATAATAGGAAGGGATGTTTATAGGTTTGAGTTCTAACATGCTAGAAATTGGTCTGGATTTTTAAAAACTTAGTTACAGAAAATGAATCAGCATTTCTAGTGAAGCTTGGTCTGGATGTGAAGTTAAACAGTGAAAAAGGTCTAGCTGAAATCTTTTGTTATGGTGCTGAATTGCGTGCGAATGAATTCACTTTATAGCAGATGTTAATTTTAAGTGTTCTCTCTTTCTAAAGTTTGTTATGGCTGAGGGGGCAGCTGTGCTGAAGAAGATATCTAGAACTTGTGGGTCAGATTAATGACTTTTGTGCTTCTGTCTGTGTCAGCTCAATGCTGATGTTGCTGATGTTGCGTAGTTGTGTGGAGTGTTGAAATTTGGCTGAGCTGAAACTCTCCCTTGCCATTGGCAAGGGGGTGAATTGATTATGGGGAAAAACTGTGGAGTCTGGATGTTTGTGCATGCTCTCCTGTCTTGTCTCTGGTTCGCCCCTTTGCCGGGGCTTGGGGGCCATCCATGTCTCTGCCACGCACCCAGGTTTGTTGGGGCTGGCCCCAATCAGGGTGGCTGGGTCCCAGGGAGGGGCGCTGAATTTGAGTTTGATTTCTCAACCCATTTTGACAGAAAGCTGGAAAGGGGGGGATCGGCTTACCCCTTTCCAGTGATTCCAGGCCTTCTATTCATAAGCCGTATTCCTATTTGATTGCTGTGCATCCGACTGCCTGGAAGGGGGGAGGTGAAGGGGATGCAAATGCTGTTTGACCAAAAGTAAGGGGGAAATGGAAAGGAGAAATGAGTTTATATGGCTACGAGTTTCTAAAAAAGAGTCTGGAGGCTGGCAGAAGGATTGCCCTCATGCACAACTGAGCAGAGTCAGAGAGACAGATAAAGCAGATACAACCCCCAGATATTGGATCCTTTGAAGGCTAAAGAGACCCATGGGAGTTATGGTCATGGCCGATGGGGTTAACTACGAGGGCAGATGGCCCCTCTTTGGAAATGGTGTTTATGTGTGATGAATCTGGACTCAGATGGGATCTCCCTTCATAAGACTTTCATGCTAATGTGCTGGAGGTGCAGTTAATGTTGGGGTTTAAGATATATTTAGGGGATTTGAATCTCTGGACTGACAATGTGATAGCCAGGTCCTGAGCCTCAACAGACTCCAGCACCTACAATCTGATTTATTGGACTTACCACACTCAGCTAAGATGGAGTTGAAGAAGGACAACCACCACACCATGGAGCCTAGAGTGATTACAACTGAAAATGGGAGGATTGCATCCAGCATCCATGTGGAATCTGAGCCTCCTCTTGACATAGAGGTGCAATGGACACAACCAATCCAATGTCCACATAGAAGAGGTGGCATTGGATTGGGAAAAGTGGACATGGTGGACAATGGGTATGGGGAAAGGCAGGAAGAGATGAGAGGTTGAGGCGTCTTTGGGACATGGAGCTGCCCTGGATGGTGCTTCAGAGGTAATCACCGGACATTGTAAATCCTCACAGGGCCCACTGGATGGAATGGAGGAGAGTATGGGCCATGATGTGGACCATTGCCTATGAGGTGCAGAGGTGCCCAAAGATGTACTTACCAAATCCAATGGATGTGTCATGATGATGGGAACGAGTGTTGTTGGGGGGGGGAGGGGGGAGGGGGGGGGTGGGGGGGTAGGGTTGAATCGGACCTCACATATATATTTTTAATGTAATATTATTACAAAGTCAATAAAAAAAAATAAATGCATTAAAGGTCCCTCCCTAAGGTGTAATAGCCAAAATAAATTTGCATCCTGCCCAGGTTCTGCTTTTCCGAATCTCCCTATTGAGTCTATGCAAAATGCTTTAAAATGTTTTAGAACTGTAAACTTGTCTGAAAAAAGGAGGCTTTTGCTTGGAAACAATGGACCTCTAATCACTTGATAGCCTTTTTAATGGTCCAGCTGGGAACCTCAGCAGTGGGGGTCTAAAACTACAGAGGAAAAAAAAGGATAAACCTCCCCTTCAAAAAATGTGTTTGGCTTTTGTCAGTTGCTGGTGCCTAAGAATTCACCTTAAAAGGTAAATGCCACTACTCTCTTGCTGGTGAATTAAATGCATAACTTGCAGATGAGAATTTGTTCCATTACTAGGAAAAGGCAGAACTTCACAGAATTGTTAATAATGAAATTCTTGTAACTTAATTAATAAAGGTATCCAATTCACCTTAAGGTTAAAACTTAATGAAAACTGTAACTAAGAGTTAATATCATTTATAGATGCATTTATATTATAAAACAGCAGAAGGATAATAACTGAAATTATAACTGGGTGAATTTAGCCTGAACCTATTATTGTAAGTGTAAATTTTAAACTAACCTTACCTTCGTCTATGATCACTTCAAGCCTAGCCTCACCCCTTGCCTTTGCCTATGGTTATTTCATAACAGCTTCTGCCCCTATAGTCCAGGGAAAGGCAGACTTGGGACATCCCTGTCTCCTGTCTGACTGGTATTAGTATCCCTGGTTCTCTCATGAGTCCAAGTGTGAACTAAATTGCTGCCTGGTGGAATTCTCAACCCTTGGGGTTGAAGGACCACTGGAGTTTTATTATCTCCAAGGACTGGGAAATAAAGGAGGTCTCCTGCCTTAACTGTCATGGTTCCTAAGAGGGGCAATTCAGGAGAGAAACCAGTTTCCCTGAGGCTTTATTAGCTTCAGAAAATAGACATAGATTTAGTCTTGTTGCTCATCCAAAATTCTGCTAAATTCTAAGTAAAATATAAAGTTCTGAAACAAAAGAAAATTATGTTAAAGCATTTGAAACATTTTGGTTACAAACCATTAGTTAAGAAACAAAATTCTTGTGCAAAACTGCATGGTTATAGTGAAAATTAAGGAAAAAACCTTTTAGAAATCTTCAGTTATTTTGCAGTCACACTTGTTTTATAAAAAATGAAAGTTTTAAGTAACTAAGTTAATGTTTCTCTGTCAAACTATTCATGTCTGCCTATTTGCTCAAATTGTTGGTTAAATATGCAGTTATATAAGTAATATATATTTCTAAAACAAATTAAACTGATGGTATATAAAATAATGCAAATTATAAGTAACATCAATGAGTTGTGTTTCTGTGTCTAACTCTATTTGTGTCTGCCTATTTGCTCAGTGTATATCTTCATACATCAGAATAATAATATCAAATTAACAAATGAAAATTCTTAAAAGAGCTCTATTCAAATTGCTAAAAATTAAATATGCAGTTATATGTGTGAATAAATATTCCTGGAGCCCAAATTAAACTAAGCAGGATGGAAGGATCATATAGAAATCTGATTATAGGAACTAAAGGGAAAGGGCCTCCTCTTTGCAAGAGCTTCAAGGGCAGGACTAGGTGTGGCAAATTAAACCTATCTACTAGACTGGGGAATTAAGAATCAATTTACCCTGTAATTCCCCAGTTTAACCTTTTTAACAGTCTTAAAATAAGGGTGGTTAGTGGTTCTGTTGCCTAATTTCAGTAAGTAAAAAAGGTCCTTAAAAGCTATGGAAAGATCTTTCTGAATTATAATTGAACAAATGATGCAATTGTAATGTGTTTCGGAAACTGGTAGTCAGTATGCTTTTAAAAGTATTCAGTTTCAGAATTCAAATTAAAAAAAAAATGGTTTTGGCTTCCTGGAGTGAAAGGGGGGAGAGCGTTTTCTTTGCATAAACTATGATGATTTCAGTTTTATTTAGCTTGTGTGTAATCTCCCTCAGTTTATAAATTACCCATTAAATAAATTAACATTTTATGTACAAAATCTTTGGAATAATAAAAATTGTAAATTCATGTTAATGAAATTAAGCTAAAAATTGTATATATGCTCTCTTAAATAAACTTCTTTAGTTGGTAATTGTAATTTAGTATGTTTATTTAAATGTAAGGTCACTAGTCAATGTGGTTGTGGTCAGTTATAGTTTGTAAAAACATCTTCCAAACTGAAGCATTTAACTGGTTCTAGTTCTAAACGTCTTTGTTAACTAAAAACCTGGATCAGTATTGATGGCAGAAAGTAACTTCATGGTAGTAAAATCTATCTAAAAGTCACCACAAGGTGCATATTTAAGTAAATAGTAATGAAAAATTATCTTAATTCTATTGGAAATCTTCAATTTCATTTTAACAATGAAAAATAGTTGTTGTTTTTTTCCCTACTATTGCAAAAGTAAAATACCTACTATTATCTTCATGGTAAATTGTATAAGTAAACAAAGTCATTTGATATATGATGTGTTGCATTAAAATGTTTAAAATATATAAAAACCAGGCATAAATCTTAACATTGTCAGACTCTCTTGTACATTCAAACCACGCCTTAAACGCATTACAGGTTGCCTCTCCATGTGAATTGTTGACTAGGCTGGTCACTGACCCCTCAAATAGAAATATTTGCTATATCAGCCTCTCGTTCTGCTCCTAAAGTCGAAGGAAATTATGTTGCAGTTTCAAGCTCCTGCAGCAGCCAATGATGACTCGGTACAGCCAAGCATACAATGGATATCGCCTCCAAACTGGCACTGTTCCATAGTGCTATAAAGCACTATGCACCAAGCTGGTAAAATACTGGAAACTCTCTCTAGGATCAACAATGCTAGGGAAGCGGACTTGGCCCAGTGGTTAGGGCATCCACCTACCACACGGGAGGTCCACGGTTCAAACCCCGGGCCTCCTTGACCCGTGTGGAGCAGTCATCCTGGAACCATGAAGTGACAAACACAAGGGCAAAAATCAAATGCCAAGGACATAAGAATATTAGGATATTGTGAAATTGGAATGTTGATGATATTGTAGAGCAACTGCATCAGCTCTGGGCTGTTTACCTCTAACCTTTTTGTTTTGTGAGAGGGGAAAAAAACAAAAAGATTTGTTTCAGCCACAGTGGTTGGGTTCTCTGTTATCCAAAGCCAAATGGAAACCCAAAAGATACAGTGCTCATGGAGTAGCCTATCCCAAAGTATAGATAAGTATGTAAATTCTGAGGCCCAAAGAAATTTTTATGGAAGAGTTTCTAAACTAGTTATTTGAAGGACTAAAGGAGTAATTTCAGATGTTCAAAAGCAAATGCTAATTCAGGGTTGTGATGTGAAATTATTATGTTCATGAGAGGAAAGCATTTAAAGAAAGCCAGTAGTGGAATAAATTAATATTAAGGGAGCGAGAAGAGTATATGGGTGTATGAAGGAGAAGAGGTGCAAGTGGTGGGATATGGAGAAATCATGGGGTCAAACGGTAACTAAAAAATCCTCCAGGTTAATTGGTCCAAAAAGAGGTTGTAGGGGAGTGACTCAGCCAGAATGCAAAGCCCCTTCCCTGGGATTCACATCCTCATTTATCCTTATAAGTGAATCTATAATGTGTCTCAGGCCAAACCATTCTTTTTCATTAGTGAATTCTTTAAAATCAATAATATTTTCTTTAAGGGAAAGTTCTAGCTGTTACTAATTTAAATCTCATTGAATTTTCATTTTATTTTCCAGGGTTTAATCTAAACTACATCGTTCATTTAGATTTTAAGTTATAGGTGATATGTAATTTTATTGAAATACCCTAGGTTGACAGGACATACAATTTGAAACCCATAGGTAAACAAAAGTTTGGAAGGTTTCTTCAAGTGCTGCAAGGCTTTGAATGAGGTTTACCCTTTTATAGGTCACTTAAGAGTTGTCAAGCAGAAATAATCAGTGGTATCATAGGTTATCATGAGAAAGAGAGAGAGACACAGAGATGGACACAGAAAGAGTAAGAGAAGAAGAGAGAGAAAAAGAGAAAGAGGGGAGAGATCTTTTACATTTTTAAGTCTGTAACTCAAGACAAATTAGGTTACATTTTTTTAAATGTATAGCACATAAGGTAGGCTGATATGTCTCAGAGAAAGAAGCCTTGGATCTCATCATTTTGGATGAATATTTTGTTTTAAATAGAGCCCCAAAATGACATTATAAAGGGTTATGCTGTTTAAGGCAAGCTGTCATTGAAACTAAAATTTTTGTACAGTTTTCCCCCAAAGTGGTTGGCTGGAAGTATAATATCAGTACCCTGTTATTTTCCTTGCATAAAATTAGCACATCACAACCAGTGGTTATTTTAAATTATTTGGCATCAAATGAGTCTTAAAAGAGATTAGAATAGGATTTGTGGAACCTTTGGAGAATTTCCACAATTGACAGTTTGATACAGCATGGTTTCAAATTATGTCAAATTTGACAAAAGCATGTTTACTCTGCTAGGAGGAGAGATTCTTTTCAATCCTATCTTGTTGGAAATATTTGTCATGAAGTAATAATAATGCCTTTAATATGTAAATGATTATAATTGCATTTATTACACTGTCAAATGCAAGCTCAAATACTGGTTCTTTGTTTTACAACCCAGTACATCACACATGACTGTTTTCATCATTGAGTTCATAAGAACAAGTTTTATTTTCCTTGAAGTTGCTTTCATTTTTTCTCAGATATATGCTATGCCCCCCACCCAACCCCACAAAAGAGTTTGACTGAATGCTGCAGGATTATGACATTCAAATTTCCCCTTAGTTTTCATCTCTACCTGATAGTTCTTTGGATGTACAACAATTTTGCTAAGACAAATTGCAGCTTTGAAAGGTCTTTGTAGTAAAGTATATCTTATTCTTATCTACTATTTGATCTTATTGTTTTTTTAAAAAAAGATTTATTTATTTCTCTTCCCTTCTCCCCCCCCCCCCACTGTCTGCTCTCTATGTCCATTTGCTGTGCATTCTTCTGCATCTGCTTGCATTATCAGGTGGCACTGGGAATCTGTCTCTTTTTTGTTACATCATCTTGCTGCATCAGTGCTCTGTGTGTGCAGCACCACTCCTGGGCAGGCTGCGCTTTTTTCAAGTTGGGTGGCTCTTGCACACCTTGCACGTGGGGCACCCCTGCGCGGGGGTGGTCCTGCATGGCACAGCACTCCTTGTGTGTGGCAGCACTGCACATGGGCCAGCTTACCACATGGGTCAAAAGGCGCTGGGGATCGAACCCTGGACCCTCCATATGGTAGATGAATGCTCTGTCAGTTCAGTCACATCCTTATTGCTTTTTAAAAAATTTCTCTGGCATCTCATTTTGTCTTCACCATTTAAACAGGCAAATAATTTTTCCCTGTTCGTTTTTCCAGTAGCCTCCCCTTCATTTACTGGAACTCTACTTCATAAGCCAGTAGCCCCCGGAGAATTTACTCCTTTCTGTAGAGGCCTGCCTTGGTGCATGGATGTGCCACTAGTATTTACATGCCTAGGGGAAACTGTCCCTCCACAGCTTCAGTGAGGATAATTTCAATTCTGTGACTTTCAGAAGACATTTCCAATATGTGGGACTTCTCTATGATCTCATGGTATGATCCTTTTATTTAAAACATTAGACACCTCTTTCTTTTGGTGTACCTCCTGTACTCAAAAGATTACAGTCAGCATCTCCTTTTGACAGATGGTTGTATTTATGTGTAGGTGAGTCTATCGCCTTCCCTCTGTTTCTCCGTCTCCCCTATTTGCTCCTGCCAAACTTTTCTGTGACCGTGGCTTCTTTTCCTACCCTCCTTGCTGGAAGCCACTTACTGACATCACTGTCTCATCATTCCCAACACTTTATTCCTTTAGGTTATTTTCCTCTTTTTGATGGCCTTCCTCCCTTCTGCCTATGATAGACAAATGAGCAGAGTCACCATCATCTTGGGAGATTCTGGCCTAAGATACCTTGCTCTTTCTTTTCACTCCTTTGAAGCAAAGACAGTTCAAACTCTGAATTAAGATGTAAATCATAGGAGGGCTGCACATTAAGCCAGTGTCAGCATTCTATAATAATTAATTATTCAGCAGACCTCAAAGAGGTAGGGCCAAAGATAGATAAGTTTGGGTGCCAACGGAGAAACAAAAAGCCAGTTCATGCTCCTTAGCATGGCATGAAGATCCTTTAGGACTTGGCCCTAGCATGTATTTTCTATCTCTCATCTATAAATCACCATCTTCTCACTCTGCATTCTACTTTCCCTATGCACCCCATGTGGTTCGATGCCTCCATTACTTTGATTACAGTGTTCCTATACTTGTAAAACTTTACTCATTCTTTGGCCAATTACCTGTTTCCCCCACTTAGCACAGAACCTGGTATATAGTAGCTGCTAAAATTGTACTGGTTGGATGACTTGATTAAATGAATGATTTCTATACATACTTCAAGACTTTGCTCATGGAATCTTTCACTGGCCATATCCACATCCTTTCTCCACCAGTCCAACCTAGGTGGATATCTCTCCTTGCTCTCAAAACACCACATATCCCCCTCATCAGAACACTTATGAGCTTCTCTCAAGACATGGCCATGTTTTGTTTTTCTCTGTGTCCCTAACATGTGACACAGGGCCTGGTTCAGAAGAGGTAGTCAGTAAATGTTTCTTAAACTTTATACTTAATTTGTAGAATAAGGATTAGCAAATCCCTGGTCAGGTGAAATTTAATTTCTGCTCTTCTAACAGCAAACCAACTTCCTGAAATCATATCTATTAAGTCTTTTAATAGTAGTCACTGTTTTGGATATAATCCACTGAATGTTCTGGGGGAGAGTGTCATCTACAATGCAAACTATAATCCAGGCGGTGCAGCACTGCTCCAAAATGTATTCAACAAATGCAATGAATGTGCCACAATGATGAAAGAGGTTGTTTATGTGGGAAGAGTGGGGTGGGGTGGGTGTGGGGTATAGGGGAACCTCTTATATTTTTTAATGTAATATTTTTTGTGATCTGTATATCTTCCAAAAAATACAACTAAAAAAAAAAGAAAGAAATGAGGAAAAAAAAGTTGCTTTATAAACCCTAAAGTGTTATAAACTTTAGCTACGTTATTAATCTATGGTATACATGTCAAATGAGAGAAACTACCAGTCAAGTCTTGTGCCCTTCCCTTTCTTACTTTCATGTTCCCTTGTTCCCAATAGCACCCCCCCCCCAAAAAAAAAAAACCCTCCAACATTCTCCTGCAGTAGTCCCCTATGCAGAAGGTAGGTTGGTGAGGAAATGTCAGAGTGGGGTAATTTACAATGAAGCATAGTGTTGTGGTCTACCTTTCTTAAATTCAAATTACCCAGCTACTAGAGAGTTTTACAAACTCAGATTTAAAAGTAGTATTAAACATATTCACCAGCACTCCCTGCATGGTTACTTCCTTCTAATTTGTGTCCCATTCTTTGAGATGGGTAGGAGGGCTTCCTCTGTGGTACCTGTAGAAGGCTGGTCATTTCTTTTGGGGACCCTAGGTCTACCACCATGATCCAGCCTACATTTATGTCGAGCCATTTCCTTTGCTTCTAGACTATAGTACCCTTCACTCACATCCTAAAAAATTCACTCTGGTTTGTGTGTGATATGAACCCTGTTCTGTCTCCTCCTGAAAAGTACATACATCCTGCTCTGCCTTTAGTTTGGACTGGTCCAAGAGGATTCTGTTCCCTTTCCTACTGATCCTATTCTATATTTTTCTTCCTCTGAATGTGTACTCAAGTAAGTCCTTCCCTAGGCCTCTCTTTCCTGTTCCTTCTCACCTAAAATAGTTGACTATTAGAAAGCATCTTATAGTCCTGGTCTATGTAGGGCTGGGAAAAAATTCTTAGCCCCACCCATTCTTTCTGTCTGAACAGTCTCGAGTTTTATCTGGTTAATATGTTTTACACTTGTATTTCAGATATACAAATATATGTCTAATTCACTAATCTTTTAATATAACAACTTTATTGAGATATTCACTAATTTAAAGTTTACAATTCAGTGGCCTTTAGTATATTTATGTAATTGTACAACTACTATTTCTATCTAGCTCCAAAATATTTCATCACCCAAAAAGGAAACCCAATATGCATTAAACAGTCATTACTTATTCTCCCTTCCCCTCAGACCCTGGCAAATGCAAATCTATTCTCTGTTTTTATGGATTTGCCTGTTCTGGACATTTCAAATAAATGAAATCATATAGTATTTGTCTTTTTTGTCTGGAATAGGAAAAAAAGAGCCATGGGATTAACATTTAGGTTAAGTTCTAGCCCTGCCACTTACTAAATATGTGACCATTGAGTACATTGTTTGGCTTTTCTGTGCCATAGTTTCTGTATCTGTAAAATGGGGATGTAGTAATAGTAATATCTATCTCACAATGTTATGGGAATCAAATGAGAGCATGCGTATTAAAATAAGGTATAAATGGTAAATTAAATACATGTTTTAGTAAATATTTTAAAAATCAACTGAAATTTTAGTTAATAATAATATTAACATACTGTTCTTCACAGAAAGAAGTTTCTTTTCTGAAATGGCAAAGGGGCAGTCTGGACTTACATGAATTTAAATCTTGATAATTTAACACATGTACCTTTGAAAATCCAGGCTTTGTGTATTGCTCCCTTTACTTCTTCACAGTAAACTATTATGAAATGGAGACACTCAGGTATCAGATTAGCTCAGCATCAATACAGAATCACCAGCCAAGCAGGGAAGTCATGTTAAGACACAATTAAGTCAAATGCTAGTTAATTAACTGAGCACTAAAGCTTCCAAACACTCTTATCAAAAGACACAATGTGCTGTCAGGACTTTTCATTTTAATTGTTCTCTTTGATAACTGTGTCAGAGTTCAATCTTTAACTTTTAATTTCCAGTCTGGTAGAATGATATCAAGAGGTAGTAACCTCTACCTCCAGGTACAAGCCAGGTCCCAGCAGGCACTGCTTGCACTCGGCCCAGTGAGGGTTAAAAATTCATCTGTTCAGATATTTCACAGGAGCTAGAAACTGCTCTTTTAAAGGGCCCCCGGGTGGCTTTCTGTACACAGTGCATTCTTTTGGTGCTTCTTCGCTTCCTGATCTTGTCAAACATCTTCATTCCTTTGAGTAAATGAACAGCTGCCTCAGTAGAGGGGAGATCTGCAGGCTGTCTCAGACTGGACTGGGCTGACATTTCTCAGGCTCCCTCAGCCTTAAGGAAAAGAACTAAGTGCTTTGTCTTTCATGGAGATTAATAAGCGTTTCTCTTGTTAGGTGGTTTGTCTATAATTGTTCAGGCTTTGACACTCAATCTGTCATGGAACCTAACAAACTACTCTTCTGGTTGGAGACTTAGAAATAACACTTGTATTACTAACAGAAACCAAATGCTGAAGCAAATCATGACAGGTGATGAACAAAGCTTACTATTTGCCCCACTATTTCCTTTTCCTGTCTTGGAAAGTGAAGATACGGGCAAAGAATCAAGTGATAAGAGTGCTGAGGGAAACGGATGTAGCTCAAATGATAAGGCCTCTGCCTACCATATGGGAGGACCCGGCTTCAATCCCTGGGGCCTCCTGGTAAAAAAGAAGAGAAAGCATGCCTGCATGGTGAGCCAGTGCTTGCATGGTGAGCCGAGTGCCCATGCGGTGAGCCAAGTTCCCATGCAGTGAGCCAAGTGCCCATACAGCAAGCTGAGTGCCCATGTCGGTGACTGGACAGTGAGCTGAGTGCCCGCATGGAGACCCAAGTGCCCATGTGAGTGCCTGCATGGTGAGCCAAGTGCCCAAGCAGTGAACCAGTGCCCACACAAGTGAGTCACACAGCAAGATTATGATGCAACAAAAGAGAGACAAAGGGGAGTGTCAAGGTGAAGCACAGCAAACAGCAGGTACTGAGGTGGCGCAATTGACAGGGAACTTCTCTCCACATAAGAGGCACCAGAGGTCCCCAGGATAGATTCCCAGTGAGTCCTTGAGGAGAAAGATGAGAAGAGAAGACAAAAAGAGAAATAGATACAGAAGAGTACACAGTGAATGGACACACACAGCAAAAACAACAGGGGAAGAAAAAAGAATGCTGAGCATTTATGGAGAAACATAGAGAATAATTTTATTGTAAGGGGAAAACACACATAGCAATTATAGGTCTTAAAGAGATTATTTTCGGATTTGGCTCAACTGATAAGAGCATTCACCTCCCAAATGGGAGGTCCAGGGTTCAAACCCAGGGTCTCCTGACCAGTGTGGTGAGCTGACCCGTGCACAGTTCTGATGCATGCAAGGAGTGCCATGCCATGCAGAGGTGTCCCTTGCATAGGGGAGTCCCACACACAAGAAGTGTGCCTGCATGGAGAACTGCTCTGCAGAAAAAAAAGCGCAGCCTCCCCAGGAGTGGTGTCTCACACACGGAGAACTGATGCAGCAACATCACACAACAAAAAGAGACACAGATTCCTGGTGCTGCTGACAAGAATACAAGTGTACACAGAAGAACACACAGCGAATGGACACAGAGAGCAGACAATGGGGGAAATGGGGGGGAATGGGAGAGAAATAAATTTTAAAAAATCTTTAAAAAATAGATTGTTTTTATTATGTATCACTCTGTTCTAAAGTTTGCTTTATATTTTCAGATTAAGGCATCTTTCTAAAATGTGTCAATTTTCTTATTTTAATGAGAAGATCAAATTGAAGCAAATATTTCTTCAATGGCAGAAACTCTTTCAGTGTCTTTGAGCAACTTCATTGTGCAATTATTGTGCCCAGTGTCTCTGGACCACTGCTTTGACCATCAGTGAACAATGTCCAGAGTAATGTTACCGGATGGTTCTGGTTTTGGGGCTTATAAGTTCTTGGCTTATGTCACATAAAAGAATTTAAGGACATGCCATAGGCAAGGGAGTAAAGAGTTTTTTTAAGAAACAAGAAAACGAGAGAAGTACACAGTCCAAGGCATGGATTGCAGGCATACTGCAGGATGAGATGCATGCACGAGGCCCCAGGTCAGGCTTTTTAAAGTCTTTCCTCCTCCCACTTCATGATGTTGGGAGTGGGGCTTCAGCTGTTTGCTGTTCTGATTGGTTGCTCCATCTGTCAGTTCTCAGGGGCCAATGGTAAGACCTTTTCAGGGTATCCAGGCTTTCCCTCTCCTTCCAAGTGAGATCTCCTGATTTCCCTCAGGAGGTTTCAGGTTGGAGTCTCGCGGTCATGTGGTTTGTTGGCCATGTTTTCTGCCGGCCTCAGCCACCTTCCCCCTTTCACTGTGTTAACTTGCCTCACTAGTAGATGGAGACACAGAAAGTTTCAGAGGTTTAACTGAATTGCTTTTAGCGCTTCCTTGCCTGGAAATATTTTTAAAGAAATTCCTGCTATGATTTTTGTCTCCATATGACTTGTCACTTCCTTTTCTAAGTTGAGCATTCAAATCCTAATTTGAAAGTTCTCTTTCATTGTGATCTAGCTAATTAAGATTTTAATCTGATAGAATAACTGAGAGACAGAAACAGAAATTGAGAAAGATAAAAATAACTAAAATGGGGTTCATTCTTTGGGCACATTTATAATATAGAAGTTGTTTTTCAAGTCTGCAGATTTATCATAGTGGACAAGAGAGAATTTAACTTGAGGGAAAACTCCATTTCCTCTATTTTACTGATGGGGTAGACGCAAGATGATAACATAAATAATAAAGTTGGGATATTTCCCAGAGCCTATGTTATTTCAACATGATAGAGAATAGACTTCATGATTACATGAAACATTTCAACCCCTAGAAAAAAAAATTCAGGTATATTACCGATAACCATGAGTGCAGGTAGTTCATCTTAAAAAAGAATTTTCAACCAGTTGATTCTTATCCCGTACATAGTTCACTGAATGTGCTCTGTGGTCTATGAATATAACAAGGGACATTTTTATTATTAGAGACAGAATTATTCCAAGAAGCCAGTGCATAGTAACATCTACTTCCTTTGTTGTTTGCTAAGCTCTCTAATAAAATTAAATGAGGCATTTTATGTACACTGTAATTCATTTGAACCACCATACATGTTAGAGATTATATGCAAAACCCTGCCTATTCATAGGTAGCTTACATGGGCCTTATGCAAGGATATTTAAAACTCTAGATAGAAAATCTCCAAATCCCTGAACATCACAAATATCATTTCATTGGGTAATTGTTCTGTTTATTTGACTCAGTTGAACTCTGAGGCAACTTGACATTTGTATGTTAATGCATTAATGTTAGGGTAGATTCTGAACAGTTCTAACTTGGAACCCTTTGCAGCAAATGGTTAGTTGTCTGTAAAGGATCAATTGTGTAACGGTTAATGTAGTAATGGAGCATATTTTATATTTCAATCACATAACCTATATTAATTTGTATAACTCTGACAACTCAAAGAGTTAGATATTAGTTTTATTATTCCCAATTTATAGATGAGGAAAGTTAATTACAGGGAGGTTAAATAAATTGCTCAAGTTTGCACAGCTACAAAATGGCAGACATGGGAAATGAACTGAGGCAGTCTGGCATTAGTATCTACACTCTGAATCACTACTCCATACAGCTCTGTTATTTCTCCATATGACGCAGTAGAGCCCCATTATACCAATATCATTGGCTTATCCCTCTATTCCCTTTAGCATCTGTCCCATTTTTTCCTCTCTTTTTCTCAGTATCAAACACCACTCACTAATTCCTACATCTTATACAGATGGCTTCCATAAAACTCGTTTCTAAGAGGTTCTTCTTCTTTTTTTTTTAACTACTGGGTCCAGGGACTAAACCTGGGTCCTAGTAAATGGGAAGCTGGCACTTAACCACGGAGTCACATTAGCTCTCCTGAATTGGTTTTTTCATTTGTTTGCTTGTTGTTTGTCTGTGTTTTTAAGAGGCACCTGGAACTGAACCTGGGAACTCCCATATGGAAAGCAGGTGCTCAACTGCTTGAACCACATTTGCTCCCAAAGAAGTTGCTGTTGATCTCCTAATAATTAGAATCAAGGTTGTTAAGTGGTTTTTTTGGCATTGTTTTCTCCCTTATTCTATTCAAGTTCTCTGGTTATGACACTTTCCTATGTCTTTCTATTGCTGCCATGTCTTCTCCACTGAATTGTCCTTTCTTGATCCCCCTTCTTTTTTTTTTTTTTGAATTATGCCCTTTGTAAATGCATTAATGATCTTGGCTTCAGTTTCTGCCTCTATGCAGTCTTATCTCCAACCTTAATCTCTTGTTCTAATAAATTTTTGTAAGGTCTTTCTCTCCAACCACCTACTACATCATACCATGAGCTCAATTAGCCTAAGAACAAAATCATCACCCACTTTCACAAGCTATATTGAAACTCACTTTTAAACTGTATTGATGTCACTGATATGAGATAATTAGAATAAGCAAATTCACAGATTCAGAATTCAGAATATAGGTTACTAGGGGATGGGGTAGGGAGAAGAAATAGGGAGTTAAGCCTTAAAATGTTCAGAGTGCCTATTTGGAATGATGGACATATTTGGGTAATGGATGGTAGTGATGGTAATAACATTGTGAACATAATTAACAGCACCGAAATGTATATCCAAATGTGGTTAAAAGGGGAAATGTTAGGTTGTATACATTGTAATAGAATAAATTTTTTTAAAAATGCATGGAACTGCACTACACAGTGAACCCTAAGTTAAACCATTGACTATAGTTGTTAGCACAATTATAAAAATGTGCTTTCAACAATTTTAACAAATGTAGCACACCAATGCAAGGTGTTAATAATAGGTATATGGGAATCTTGTATTTCATGCATGATTGCTCTGTTAATCTTCAACTTCTCAAATAAAAATGTAATAATGGTGTGACTTAGTCTCAAAATGTGGGACTCAGCAGTTACTCATCTTTCTGATTCCCTTATCTCATTAATCATCAATTCTTTGTCTATTCTTCTTTTGTAATGTGTCTCACCCATTAATTCTTTTCAATTCCTAGGGCCTTAACATTTGGCAACCATCACTATCTCTTGTTCACACAAGAACAATGACATTCTAACCAGCCTCCAGACTTCCATGGTGCTTACCCGCTAGTGTCCTTTCTCATTTCATATCCCCAGCAACTCTTTGCTGATGGTAGGGAGGAGGAATGCATCCATGATATATTAGAGGTTTTTTTTCTTAAAGCAATTGCTGATAGAATAATTTGAAGTTAGAGGAGCAAGTTCTTCATTCTTAGCCAGGATAATCATAGAAAGATTTATGCAGGAGATGTAATTTAGAATTTTTAAAGAGGGGTGAGGTGGGCATTTAAGAGTGGGGAATACTGTGTGAATAGATGCTTGGGATAGAAAAGCAAAAAATGTTTGGGGTTGCTTAGTAGACCTAGTTGAACCAGGATATTATTGTAGGAAAAATGGGGCTGGAAATATAGCCTGATACTATAGGGAGCCTTTAATACCAGGCAAAGGAATTTAAAATATATACTGTAGGAAATGGGTAGAGATATAATGAAAGTAGAATTTCAGTAAGATGAGTCTGGCAGCTGTGCATAGGGTAGATTAGTGGGAGGAGAGACTGGAGAGAGGCAGCCTGGTCAGGAGGTTGTAATAGAGTTCAGATGTGACTTAATGAGAGCTTTGAATAAAATGGCAGTGGGAACAGAACAGATGAGATGGATGCAGATGTGAGAAACACAATGGAAAGGGATTTGAAAAGGTTTGGTGAGAGGCTGAATTTGGAAGAGTGAGGATGTGGGAGGGTTAGAGTCCAGATGATCAGGAAAATATCTATCAAAATCCTTCCACACTTCAAGCCCCAGTGGCTTCCTCCCCTAAGAGGACTTGTCCCAAAGCAGCACTGGGAACAAGGCACCTTGCCCGGAATAGATGCTAAAACAAGATTAAGTGAAAGCCCACTCTAGCTAGCAGTGACTTTGCATGTTCTGAACTAGAGACCTATAGACTGTACTTTCAGTAAGCACTTAGCATAAACAACATGCCTTTTAATAAATTTTTTTAATTAGAAAAGTTGAACGTTTACAAAAAAATACGCATAAAATAGAGGGTTCCCATATACCACCCTATTATTAATGCCTTGCGTTAAGGGTGGTACATTTGTTACAGTTGATTAAAGCACATTTTTATAATTGTACTACTAGCTATATACCATGGTTCACCTAGAAGTTCACTGTGTGTGTGTTCAGTCCTATGAAATTTTTTTAAAAAATTGTATTCTAAATTTTTTTAAAAACTTAAAATGCCCTCTTTTAACCACATTCCAATTTATAATTGGATGCTATTAATTATATTCACAATTTTGTACCATCAGAACCACAATCCAATAACAAACTTTTGCATCATTCCAAATAGAAATTCTGTACAATTTAAGCATTAACTCCCTGTTCCCTATCCCCATCAAATCCCCTGAAAAACTATATTCTAAATTCTAACTATGAATTTGCTTATATTAAATATTTCATATCAGGGAGATCTTACAATATTTGTCCTTTCTGTCTGGCTTCTTTCACTCAACATGATGTCCTATTTATCAGAACTACATTCCTTTCTATGGCTGAATAATATTTCTTTGTGTGCATATACTACATTTATTTTATCTATTCATCAGTTGATGGACACTTGGGTTTCTTCCAACTTTTGGCAATTGTGAGTAATGCTGCTATGATCATCAGTGTGGAAATATCTGTTCAGTTCTACTTTCAATTTACCTAGAAGTGGGACTGTTGGCTCATATGATAATTCTACACTTAAATTTCTGAGGAACTGCTGAACTGTTTTCCACAGTGGCTGCACCATTTTACATTCTCACCAAAAATTAATGCGTGTTTTTATTTTTCCACATCCTCTCAATCAGTGGTAATTTTCCATTTTTTAATAGTAGCCATTCTAGTGGGTGTGAAATGGTATCTCATTGTAGTTTTGAATTGCATTTCTCTAATGGTTAATGATGTTCAGCATGTATTCATGTGCTGTTTGGCCAATTGTATATCTCCTTTAGAGAAATGTCTATTCCAGTCTTTGACTCACTTTTTAATTGGGTTATTTGTCTTTTTGTTGTTCGGTTGTAAGATCTCTTCATATATTCTGGATTTTAAATCCTTATCAGATATGTTGTTTCCAAATATATTCTCTCATTTTTAGGTTGTTATTTTACTTTCATGGAAAGTCCTGTGAGGCACAAAAGATTTTTAATTTTGATGTGGTCCCATTAATCTAATTTTGTTGTTGTTGTTGCTTGTGCTTTGCATGTGAAGTCTAAGCAACTTTTGCCCAATAAAAGGTCCTGAAGATACTTCTCTATATTTTCTTTTAGGAGTTTTATAGTTTTTGCTCTTATATTTAAGTCTATATACCATTTGACTTGATTTTTGTTTATAGTGTGAGATGGGAGTCTACCTTCACTCTTTTGCATCTGAGGATTCAGTTTTCCCAGCCCCATTGGTTGAAAAGATTATCTTTCCCAATCAAATGGTCTTTGCCCCCTTGTCAAAAATCATTTGACCATCAATGTGAGGTTGATTTCTGAGCCTCAATTTAGTTCCATTAGTCTTTATGTCTGTCCTTGTGCCAGTACCATGCTGTTTTCATTTCTGTGGTTATGTAATAAGTTTTAAGATTAGGAAGTGTGAGTTATCCAAATTTGGTATTTTTTTTTCCAAGATGTCTTTGGTTATTTGGGGCTCCTTACCATTCCATATAAATTTGACAATTGATGTTTCCATTTCTCCAAAGAAGTCTGTTGGTATTTTAATTGGGATTGTGTTGAATCTGTAAATCACTTTGGGTAGAATTGACATCTTAACAATATTAAGTCTTCCAATCCATGTACATGGAATAAATATCCATTTATTTATTCTTTAATTTCATTTAGAAATGTTTTGTAGTTTTTTTTGTGTACAAGTCCTTTACATACTTGGTTATATTTATTCCTAAATATTTGATTCTTTTAGGTGTTAGTGTAAATGGATTTTTTTCTTGATTTCTTCCATTGATTGTTCATTACTAGTGTATAGAAACACTACAAAATTTGGGGTTTTAATTTTATACCCTGCCACTTTGCTAAACTTATTTATTAATTCCAGTGTCTTCCTTGTGGATTTTTCAGGGTTATCTGCATATATGTCATGTCATCTGCAAGTAGGAAAAGTTTAACTTCTTCCTTTCTTATTTGGATGTCTTTTATTGCTTTCTCTTGCCTAATTCCTCTGGCTAAAACACTTCTATATTGAATAACACTGGTGATAGTGGGCCTCCTTGTCTTGTTCCTTATCTTTTTTTTTTAAATTATTTTTTTTATTGACTTTGTAATAATATTACATTTAAAAAATATATATATATATATGAGGTCCCATTGAACCCTACCACCCCCACCCCACCTCTCCCCCCCCCCCCCAGCAACACTCCCTCCCATCATCATGACACAGCCATTGCATTTGGCAAGTACATCTCTGGGCACCCCCGCACCCCATGGTCAACGGTTCACACCATGGCGCAATCCCAATAAAAATCAACACAGCCTTCTTTAAGGAACTAGAAAAACTAACTATGAAATTTATTTGGAAAGGAAAGAGAACCCGAATAGCCAAAGACATACTGAAAAAGAAAAACGAAATTGGAGGAATCACACTACCTGACTTCAAAACATACTACAAAGCTACGGTGGTGAAAACAGCATGGTATTGGCATAAGGAGAGACACATAGACCAATGGAATCGAATTGAAAGCTCTGATATAGAATCTCACATATATAGCCACATAATATTCGATAAAGCCACCAAACCCTCTCAACTGGGAGAGAGTGGCCTATTCAACAAATGGTGTCTGGAGAACTGGATAGCCATATGTAGAAGAATGAAAGAGGATTACCATCTCACACCTTATACAAAGATCAACTCAAGATGGATCAAAGACCTAAATATAAGAGCCAAGACCATAAAAACCTTAGAAAGCAGTGTAGGGAAACATCTACAGGACCTTGTAATAGGTAATGGATTTATGAATATCTCACCAAAAGCACGAGCAGCAAAAGAACTAATAGATAAATGGGAATTCCTCAAAATTAAAGCCTTTTGCACCTCAAAGGAGTTTGTCAAGAAAGTAAAAAGTGAGCCCACACAGTGGGAGAAAATATTTGGCAACCATATATCTGATAAGAAACTTATAACTTGCATATATAAAGAACTCCTATATCTTGAAAATAAAAAGATAAACAACCCATTTAAAAAATGGGAAAAAGACTTAAACAGACACTTCTCCAAAGAAGAAACACAAATGGCAAAAAAAACACATGAAAAAATGTTCCAAATCTCTAGCTATCAGGGAAATGCAAATCAAAACCACAATGAGATACCATCTTACACCCATAAGATTGGCAGCTATGAAAAAAACAGAAGAATACAAGTGCTGGAGAGGATGTGAAGAAAGGGGAACACTCATCCACTGCTGGTGGGAATGCAGAAGGATCCAACCATTCTGGAGGACAGTATGGCGGTTTCTCAAAAAACTAGCCATAGATTTGCCATATGACCCAGCAATACCACTGCTGGGTATATACCCAGCAGAACTGAAAACAAGGACGCAAACTGATATATGTACACCAATGTTCATAGCAGCATTGTTCACTATTGCCAAAAGTTGGAATCAACCCAAATGCCCATCAACAAAGTTCCTTATCTTTTGAGAGGTATCTTTCAGTCTTTCGCCATTATATATAATAGCCACAGGTTTTCATATATCCCCTTTATCATGCTGAGGAAGTTTCCTTCTATTTCTAGTTTTCTAGGAGTTTTTATCAAGAAAACATGCTGGATTTTGTGAAATGCCTATTCTGCATCATTTAAGAGAATGATGTATATTTTCGCCTTCATTTTGTTAATATGATGTTTTACATTTATTGATTTTCTTATGTTGAATCATCCTCACATACCTGAGATGAATACCAGTTGATCATGGTGTATAATTCTTTTAATATGCTGCTGGATTTGGTTTGCTATTATTTTGTAGCATATTTTTGCATCTATATTCACAGAGATATTGCTCTGTAATTTTCTTTTCTTGTGGCTTCTTTATCTGGTTTTGGTGTGAGAGTAAGTAATATTGGAATCCTAAAAACGTGTTCCCTCCTCTTAAATTTTTTTGAAGAGTTTGGGCAGGATTAGTGTTAACTCTTTTTGAATGTTTGGTCAAATTCACATATGAAGCATTGGCATTTCTTTCTTTTCATTTTAAAAACAAATTATTGAAGTATATCACTCATACATGACAATATGTAAATAACAAGTATATAGTAAAAGTTGTGAACTTACAAAACAAACCACCATAACATCATACAGGGCTCCCATAAATCACTCTGCCACAAATTTGTGAAACACTTGTAACAAATTATGAAAGAACATCATCAAAGTATTACTACTAACTATAGTTCACAGCTTACATTTGGTTCATTTTTCTCTAACCCCCACCCTATTATTTTGTTCTTACCATATATTTTATCTAAAGTGTACAATTAATGACATTTGGTATAATCACTGAATTACACATTCATCACTTTAAATGATAATAGAGCATTTTCATTACTCAAAAAAAAAAAACCCTCCATCATACCCATATGTTAATGCTACAAATTACAAAACCTATGATGAGATTTTACCTTTTCTATTCATTTCCAAACAAAATTTATCAGTTCTATACAGATGAAACCTCCACTTTCTGTTCTTTAACCACATTCTATTCTCTGGTGACTTATATTCTCACTATTAACTACTTGAGTTTGCTCATTATATTTAATTGATAATAGCAAAATCATGCAGTGTTTGCCCATTTGTGCCTCACTTGCTCCATTCAACAAAATGTCCACCAGGCTCATCCATGTTGTCATATGCTTTATGAATTCATTTCTTCTTACAGTTGAATAATATTCCATTATGTGTATATACCACAGTTTGTTTATCTAGTCATTAATTGATGGATACCTGGGTTGTTTCTAGCTTTTGATAATCGTGACTATCACTACCGTGAACATTGGTGTGCAGTTGTCTGTTCATGTCACTGCTTTCAGTTCTTCTGGGTATATACCTAACAGTGGTATTGCTGGGTAACATGGTAGATCTATATCTAACTTAGGAACTGTCAAACAGTCCTTACCAGCGGCTGTCCAATTCTACATTCCCACCAACAATAAGTGATATGATGGGCAGGTAAAAATCTAAAGTATCACAGACATTTAAAAGGACTTTGATGAGACCACTGAATATTTGTTGAGTTTTTCCCAGTGTGCATGCTTAGGAAATGTGCTTGTATTTTTGAGGCAATCTTTGTGCAAAATTCTGCACCACGGAGTAGCAGCTGTCATTAGTTTTTGTGTCTTGGAAGAACAAAAACAGAAGAAGTACAAAACTCAATAAAGAATTCTAGCAAAAAAAATGCATATGGAGTAGAATATCAATAGAATACTACCGGTATTTTACTATAGACTTATTGTGATTTTAGCAATGGAAGAAATTATATCATAGATGTGGAAACAGTGGCTACTGGAGTTGCTGAAGGTAGTGGAGGGAAAAAGAGGTGTAATATGGGGGCATTTTTGGGACTTGGAGTTGTCCTGAATGATATCGCAGGGACAGATGTAGGACATTATATATCCTGCCATAACCTACTGAATGGACTGGGAGAAAGTGTAAACTACAAAGTAAGCTATAATCCATGCTGTGTAGCAGTGCTCCAAAATGTTTTCATCAATTGCAATGAATGTACCACAGTAATGAAAGAAGTTGTTGATGTGGGAAAAGTGGGGGGTGTGGGGAGTGGTGCATATGGGAATCCCCTATAGTTTTTTAATGTAACATTTTGTATGATCTATGTATCTTTTAAAAATAAATAAAAATATATTTTTAAAAAAGTGAATAAGTATTTCTATCTCTCCACATCCTCTCCACAACTTGTAGTTTTCTGTTTTGTTAATAGTGGTCATTCTAGTAGGTGTGAAATGATATCTCACTGTACCTTTGATTTACATTCCCCTAATAGCCAGTGATGATGACTACTTTTTCATGTTTTTCACCATTTGTATTTCTTCTTCAGTAAAATATCTATTCATGTCTTTTGTCCATTGTTTACAGGTCATTTGTCTTTTTATTTGTTGAGTTGTAGGATCTTTAAATATATAATGGATATTAGACCCTTGTCAGAAGTGTGTTTTCCAAATATTTTATGTTGACTGTCTTTTTACCCTATTCACAAAGTCCTTTCAGGCACAAAAGTGTTTAATTTTGAGAAGGTCTCATTTATCTATTTTTCCTTTTGTTGGTTCTGCTTTATGTGTAAGGTTTAAGAAACCCCCACCAAGAAACCAAGGTCTCGTAGATGTTTCCTTACATTATCTTCTAGGAGTTTTATGGTCCTGGCTTTTATGTTTAGGTCTTTGATCCATTTTGTGTTGATTCTTGTATACAGACTGTGATGGGATCTTCTTTCATTCTTTTAGTTATGAATCTTCAGTTCTCCCAGTACCATTTGTCGAAGAGGCAGTTCTGTTCCAGAAAAGTATACTTGGTAGCATTATAAAACATCAGTTGACCTTAGAGTTGAGGATCTATTTCTGAACTCTCAATTCGATTCCATTGAATCAATGTGTCTATCATTATGCCAATACCATTCTTTTTTGGCCACTGTAGTTTTACAATACACTCCAAGTTCAGCAAGTACGTGTCCTTCAACATCGCTCTTCTTTTTTAGGATCTTTTTGGCTATTTGGAAACCATTTCCCTTCAAAATAAATTTGGTAATTGACTATTCTATTTCTCTAAATAGGTTTTTGGAATTTTTATTGGTCTTGTATTGAATCTTTAAATCAATTTGGGTATAATAATCTTCATGATGTTTATTCTTTGGATCCATGAACACGGAATGTCCATCCATTTTTTAAGTTCTTCTATGATTTCTTTTCGCAGTGTTTTGTAGTTTTCTGAAAACAGATCCTTTACATTCCTGGTTAATTAATTTCTAGATATTTGAGTCTTTTTGCTGCTACTGTAAATGGGATTTTTTCTTAATTTCCTCCTCAGCTTGGTCATTACTAGTGTACAGAAATGCTACAGATTTTTGCATGTTGATCTTGTATCCTGCCCCTTTGCTGAACTCATTTATTAGCTCTCATACGTTTGTTGTAGCCTTGGCTTTTCTTTGTTAAGAGGTTTTTGATAACTGATTTAATCTCTTTACTAATTATTTGTTGATATCCTCTATTTCTTCTTGGGTCAGTGTAGATAGTTTGTGTTTTTCTAGGAATTTGTTCATGTCATCCAAATTTGTTAGAATATAGTTGTTCATAGTATTCTCTTATGGTCATTTTTATTTCAGCAGGGTTGTTAGTATTGTTCCACTTTTTATTTAGGATTTTAGTTAATTGTGTCCTTTGTGTTATTTTTCCCCTTTATCAGTGTAGTTTAATGTTTATCAATTTTATTAATCCTTTCAGATAACCAACTTTTGGTTTTGTTACGTCTATTGATTTTTATTCTGCATTTCATTTATCTTCACTCTAATCTTTGTTATTTCCTTCCTTCTGCTTGCTTTGGGTTTAGTTTGCTCTTCTTTTCTAGTTCTTCCAGTGTTGGGGTTAGGTCTTTGATTTGAAATCTTTCTCCTTTTTTATTGTAAGCATTTATAGCTATAAATTTCCTTCTCAACACTGTCCTTCCTTCATCCCATAAGTTTTGGTATGTTGTGTTTTCATATTAATTTGCCAAAAATTATTTCCTAATTTCCCTTGTGGTTTCCACTTTAATCCATTGATTTTTTAAGAGTAAATTATTTAATTTCCAAATATTTGTGAATTTTCCTTTTCTTCCTTTGTTAATGATTTCTAGCTTCATTCTGTTGTGATCAGGGAAGACACCTCATATGATTTCAATGTTTTTAAATTTACTGAGACTTTATTTGTGACCTAAGATATAGTCTAACCTGGGAAATGATCCATTTGGCTAGAGAAGAATGTGTGTTCTGCTGCTGTTGGGATTAGGTCTAGGTTGGTTTAGAGTATCATTCATGTCTTCTATTTCCTTATTGATCTTCTATTTGGATGTTCTATCCATTATTGAAAGTGGTGCATTAATTTAGAGCCATTTATTTCTCCCTTCTCATTAGTCAATATTTGCTTCAAATATTGTGGGGGTCTAATGTTTCATACATATAATTGGTGTCTTATTGTTTAATTGTCCCCTTTATCAGTATTAATGAACTTCTTTGTCACTCATAACAGTTTTTTACTTAGTCTATTTTATCTAATATTAGCATAACTACCTTAGCTCTCTTTTGGTTACAACTTGCATGGAATATTTTTTCCCACCCTACCACTTTCAACCTCCTTATGTCTTTGAATTTAAATGAATCTCTTATAAACAGCATAGCTGGGTCACACTTTTAAAAAATCTCTTCTGCCAATCTGTCTTTTGATTGGAGAGTTTAATCCATTTACATTTAAAATAACTACTAATAATGCAGGATTTTCTTCTGCCATTTTGCTTATTAGTTTTTGTAAGTCTTAAACCTTTTATGTCTCACTTCTTTCTTGAGTGCTTAATTTTATATTTACTTGATTTTTGAATTGTACCATGTTGAGTCCCTTCTCATTTTTCCCTAGATATATTTTTCATGTATTTTCTTTGTGATTAAAATGAGGTTAACATTTAATATCCTAAATATGTAACAATCATATATGATTAGATACTAAATTAACTTCAGTAGCATAGATGTATACTTTTCTTATACTCCTGTCCCCCATTTTTTATAACTTGTTATAAATTATATATTTGTACACTGTATATCTGAAACCATAGATTTATCATTACTTTCTATGCATGTGCATTTCAGCACCTCTAACAAGTACGAACTGGAGTTGCATACCAAAAATTAAATTCAGCAGTACCTGTAGTCATAATTACCTACATGGCTACCTTGACTGGAGGTTCTTATTTCTTTATGTTGCCTTGAACCTCTGTCTAGTGTGTTTTCCTTTCTGTCTAAGGAACTCACTTACCTTTGCTTGTAGGTTAGGTCTAGTTGTGTTGAATTCCTTCAACTTTTTTTTTTTTATCTGGGGAATGTCTTAATCCTGCCTTCATTTTCTGAAATAAAGTCTTGCCAGATGTAAAATTCTTGACTGGAATTGTTTTCTCTCATCATTATAAATATTACAAACCAATGTCTTCTTGCTTCCATTATTGTTGTTTTTTTTTCCTTTTTTTTTCTTTTTCTTTTTCTAAATGTTACATTAAAAAAATATAAGACGTCCCCATATACCCCACGCATCCTTCACCCCACTCCTTTCACATCAACAACCTCTTTCATCATCATGGCACATTCATCGCATTTGGTGAATACATTTTGTAGCACTGCTGCACCACATGGATAATGGTTTACATTGTAGTTTACACTCTCTCCCTGTCCACCGAGAGGGCCATGGCAGGATATACAATGTCCAGCATCTGTCCCTGGAGTACCATGCAGGACAACTCCACCTCTAGAAAATACCCCCACATCATATCTCTTCTTCCCTCTCTTTACCTTCAGCAGCTACCATGGCCACATTCTCCACATCAATGCTACAATTTCTTCCGTTACTAATCACAATAGTTCCATAGTAGAATATGGTTCTACAGTCATTGCAGATAGCTATGGAGTTCAGTGACATGTCAGTTGGCCCTATTTTGGAGTTTGTGTTCCTGAGTGTGATGGGGTTGGACTCAGATATGACCTTTCTACACATGCCTCTTTTGTTACTTTTACCGGACCTTTGGTTGGTGTTGGGGTTGGTGTAAGTTCAGGAGACCTGAATCTCTGGACTTTCCATGTGACAGCCAGGCCCTTAGCCTCAGCAGACTTGCAACTTATCATCTGGTTTATTGGTCTTACCCTGGCCAACTAACAGGGCTGTGGTCTACCACCACACCAGGGAACCAGTAGTGCCTACAAGTGCAAGCAGGAGAATTGCATCCATAATCCATGTAGAATCTAAGCCCCTCTCTTGATACAGAGGTGGAGTGGACATAACCATCCCAGGAACCACAGGCTGGAGGAATAGAGTATGAACTAGAGTGGACTTACTGATATTCTACTATGGAACTATTGTGACTAATAATGGAAGAAATTGTAGCATTGATGTGGAGAATGTGGCCACGGTAGCTGCTGAGGGTAGGGAGAGGGAAGAAGAGATATGATGTGGGGGCATTTTCAGGATTTGGAGTTGTCCTGGGTGGTGCTACAGGGACAGATGCTGGATATTGTATGTCCTGCCATGGCCCACTTGGTGGACAGGGGGAGAGTGTAAACTACAATGTAAACCATTATCCATGTGGTGCAGCAGTGCTCCAAAATGTTTTCACCAAATGCAATGAATGTGCCACGATGATGAAAGAGGTTGTTGATGTTGGAGGAGTGGGGTGGGGGGTGGGAGGTATATAACATTTAAAAAATAAAGAAGGAAAAAAAAGAGTATTTGTGATTCATGAGAGGAGGTCTAAATATCAACATTAACAGTAATTTGGAAGAAGTTGATTCCAACCCTCATGGATGACTTTGAGAGTTCCAGACTTCAGTGCATATGTAGTGCAGATATCAAGAGAATGGAATGACAAATAGAGTGGACCCTGAAGATGTGACTGAATTGCTGCAATCTCATGATAAACTTGAACACATGAAGAGTTTCATTTTATGGATGAAAAAAGAAAGTGGTTTCTTGAGATGGAATCTACACCTGGTGAAGATGCTTTGCACATTGTTAAAGTGACAACAAAGTTTATTGAATATTACATAAACTTAGTTGAGAAAGCAGCAGCAGAGTTTGCAAGAATTGACTCCAATTTAAAAAAAAGAATTTCTGCTCCAAGTAAAATGCTGTTAAACAGCATTGCATGCTACAGAGAAATATTTCATGAAAGGAAGTGTTGGAGAAAAACGGCGCTCACTGGGACACGAAGACAGATATGACCACAGGCAGAAAATTATTGAGAAGCTCTCAATAGAGGGGGGTCTGAAGAACAGATTTCCCCACTCATGGAAGGTGCAGGTGTGAATTTATACAGTACATCAATAGGCAGGGAAATATTAGTTAATGGGGAGGGGGTTAGGGTCCAGAGTACAGCCTTGGGTAATAAAAGGTTGTAAAAGTGAATTCTTCTTGTTCATGGCTTGGGGGTGGTGGGCTAGGAGGTAGGGTTTTCTTGGAATACAGGAGGGTTTTGATGGCCCAGAAGGGATGGGCATCCTTATCTGCTTCATTCCCACTAATATATGGCTCATTCTTGGGGGCAGATATGCTGTCTTCCTCACATAAGCAGCTTGCTCGATTGGTCAGAATGGAGCCAGAGCCTTATGACCTACTCTTCCTCTTACAGGAAGAGTAAACTGATGTGGCAAACTTCAATGTTGTCTTATTTTAAGAAATTGCCACAACCATAGCTGCCCCAACCTTCAGCAACCAGCACCCTGATCAGTCAGCAGCCATCAACTTTGGGGCAAGACCCTCCAGTAGCCAAAAGATTATGACTCACTGAAGGCCCAGATGATGGTTAGCATTTTTTAGCAACAAAGTATTTTTAATGAAGGTTTGTACACTGTTTTCAGGCATAGTGCTATTGTACACTTAATAGATTGCAGTATAGTATATACATAACTTTTATATGCATTGGGAAACCAATAAATTCATGTGGCTTGCATTATTGTGATGTTTGCATTATTGCAGTGGTCTAGAACTGAACCTGCAGTATCTCTGAGGTATGTCTGCAGTTGATTCAGACAATTCCTACCTGTTTAATAGTTGTGGTGGACAGACTGATTTCTGGAACGTCTTCCTCTGGTATCTTCCCACAATCTCCCCTAAACTGTCTTTTTAAAAAATGTTTTTTTTTAATTTTTAAAGAAGCTTTAGATTACATAAATGTTATAAAAAATAAAGGGGATTCCCATATGCACATCTCCTTCCCTTCCCACACTTTCCCACACCTACAACATCTTTCATTAGTGTGGCACATTTCTCACAATTGAACACATATTGAAGCACTGTTACTAACTGTGGAATATAATTTACATTACAGTTTATTCTCTACCCCACATGATTTTACAGGTTTTGACAAAATGCGTAATGGCCTGTATCCATCACTGAAATGTAATGCAGGACAACTCCAAAGAACCCAAAATGCCCCATGTTACCCCTATTCCCCTCCCCTCCCCATTCTCTTAGAACCTCTGGTGGCTACTGCCTTTATCAGTGAAACAAGTTCTTTTTTTTGTTTTGTTTTGTTTTTTATTTTATTTTATTTTATTTACTTTGTAATAATATTACATTAAAAATATATATATATGAGGTCCCATTGAACCCTACCTCCCCCACCCCACCTCTCCCTCCCCTCAGCAACACTCCCTCCCATCATCATGACACAGCCATTGCATTTGGCAAGTATATCTCTGGGCACCCCCGCACCCCATGGTCAACGGTTCACACCATGGCCCACACTCTCCCACATTCCATCCAGTGGGCCCTGTGAGGATTTACAATGTCCGGTGATTGCCCCTGAAGCACCATCCAGGGCAGCTCCATGTCCCAAAGACGCCACCACCTCTCATCTCTTCCTGCCTTTCCCCATACCCATCAGCCATCATGTCCACTTTTCTCAATCCAATGCCACCTTTTCTATGTGGACATTGGATTGGTTGTGTCCATTGCACCTCTATGTCAAGAGGAGGCTCAGATTCCACGTGGATGTTGGATGCAATCCTCCCACTTTCAGTTGTAATCACTCTAGGCTCCATGGTGTGGTGGTTGTCCTTCTTCAACTCCATCTTAGCTGAGTGTGGTGAGCCCAACAAGTCAGATTATAGGTGCTGGAGTCTGTTGAGGCTCAGGACCTGGCTATCACACTGTCAGTCCAGAGATTCAAATCCCCTAAATATAGTGAAACAAGTTCTTGACTGCTAGAATAATAATAAATCTATAATAGAATAATAATGTCTACTTTAGTCCATTGTTCATTCCCCAATCTTGAGGATTTGGTGACGGTGATGCCCACTCATTTTCTAAATGAGAGGGGGGTTTAGATTTAATTTCAGAATTCTTTACATTTACAGGGAGATATCAGGAGCCTGTTGAGGGAAGGAATCATGACTTATTTATTCCCTAGCTATCCATTCTATCTAGTCCAGTTCTAGGCCCATAGTAGTAGTTAAAGGCATATTTTCTTTGATTGTATTCTTTAATTCCTCAGGAGGGCTTGGATGAATCATTTTACAGGAATACTTCCCTGTCCATCACTATGGTGAGGGGGATTACATTTTAACTATATTACCACATCTAGGCCTCAAGAACTTAAGAGACTTTCAAAGTTTCCTCTTCCCATATTCTTTATTTCTGCCAGTGGTGTTTACTGAAATAGAGCACATATTTTATGTTTCAGGAGGTGCTTGGTAAATGCTTGTTGACTTTATTCTAAGATTCCTGGCTGTGGTGTGGGTTCTGCTTCATAGCTAACAGAGCTTTAGGTCCATTTGCATACTTAAGTAGCACTCCAGAAAGTGAATGCATTTTCACAAGAGAGAGATTTTGTTTATTTAGTGTTTTATAGTGTTTAAAACTGGTATCATTTCACTTAATTCTAAAATTATTATTTTCAAGTATAACTATTAATCTCTGAAGAGATTTGCTGAAAAATGATTTATGACCTCAAATTTATAAAGCAACAAAGGAAAATAATATCTATAAACAAGATATTTAGTTGACCTTGAGTTTCCAAATACCATTCCCTCAAGTGCTGAGGCCAATTTCTACAAAGATACTTTAAATGGTACTTTAAATTGATAAGATTTCATATATTTTATAGTAATTCCTATTAAAGGAAGTTATTACAGGAATCTCTGTGTATGGATAAAATTCAAGAGCCCTGCATTCTAATGCCAGGTCTGCCCCTTAAGTTCTGTGGGAACTTAGACAAGGGAATTGATATTCCTGGGTTGCCCTTTCTCCATCTATAAAATGAGAGTAGCTCACCTTCTATACTAGCATTATTTTTGTTTTCAAGTTTGTTAAAAAAATATTAGTGACTTTGAGCATCTTTTCATGTACTTTTTAGCCATTTATATTTCTTCCTTGGAGAAGTGTCTATTCAAATCACTTACCCACTTTTAAATGGATTGTCTTTTTATTTTCAAGGTGTAGGATTTCTTTATATATGCTGGATATTAGGCCTCTATCATATATATGATTGCCAAATATCTTCTCCCATTGATTAGACTGCCTTCTCACTTTCTTGACAAACTCCTTTGAGGTACAAAAGTTTTAAATTTTGAGGTGGTTCCATTTACCTATTTTTTCTTTCACTGTTCATGTTTTGGGTGTAAGTTAATTAAACCATTTTCTAGTACAAGATCCTATAGAGGCTTACCTATACTTATCTTCTAAAGTCGTATGGTCTTGCCTCTTATATTTAAATCTTTCTTCCACCTTGAGTTGATTTTGTATAAGGTGTGAGTTGGTAATCCTCTCTCGTTCTTTTGCATATGGATATCCAGTTCTCCAACCACCATTTGTTGAAGAGGCCTTTCTCTCCCAGTTGAGTGGACTTGGTGGCCTTGCTGAATATCAGATGAGTGTATATGCTAGAATCTATATCAGAACTCTCAATTCTGTTCTATTGGTCAGTTTTTCTGTCCTTGTGCCAATACCATGCAGTTTTGACCACTGTAGCTTTTCAGTATGTTTAAAAGTCAGATAGTGTGATTCCTCCAATTTCATTTATTTTTCACTATATCTTTGGCTATTCTGAGTCCCTTGCCCTTCCAAAGAATTTTCATAGTTAGCTTTTTCAGTTCAGTAAAAAATGCTGTGGTAATTTTTGTTGGGATTGCATTAACTCTTTAAATCAGTTTGGGTAGGATAGACATCTTAATAATGTTTAGTCTTCCTATCCATGAATGGGGAATATTATTCCATTTCTTTAGGTCTTTGATTTCCTTTAACAGTATTGTGTAGTAGTTTTCTGCATACAAGATGTTTACATCTTTAGTTAAATTTATTCCTAGTGATTTGATTCTTCATTTTTAAAGATTTATTTTATTTACTTCTCTCCCCTTCCCCCCACTCCAGTTGTCTGTTCTCTGTGTCCATTTGCTGCATGTTCTTCTTCTTGTCCGCTTCTGTTGTTGTCAGCGGCACAGGAATCTGTGTTTCTTTTTGTTGTGTCAGCTCTCCATGTGTGTGGTGCCATTCTTGGGCCGGTTGCACTTTCTTTCACGCTGGGCGGCTCTCCTTATGGGTGGGGCTGCCCTATGCGGGGGACACCCCTCCGTGTCATGGCACTCCTTGCACACATCAGCACTGCGCATGGGCCAGTTCCACATGGGTCAAGGAGGCCGGGGTTTGAACCGCCGACCTCCCATGTGGTAGTTGGACGCCCTATCCACTGGGCCAAGTCCGCTTCCCCTATTTGATTTTTTTAAATTGTTATGGTAAATGAGATTTTTTTTCTTGATTTCTTCCTCAGATTCATTGTTATTGGTGTACAGAAATGCTACTGATTTTTGCACATTAGTGATTTTTCTTCTCCTCCTCCTCCCCCGCCCTGCTTTTTTTTCCTCTGTCCATTTGCTTTGTGATCTTTTGTATCTATTTATTTCTGTCTTCTCCTCTTTCTACTCTAAGATACACCAGGACTCAATTCTGGGGACCTCTGATGTAGAGAGTTTTTCCTGTTGATGGTGCCACCTCAGTTCCTGGTCTCTGCTCCGCTTCACCTTGACTCTTCCCTTCATCTCTCTTTTGTTGTTTTTCAGCATCTTGCTGCATTATTCACTTGTGCAGGCACTAGGCTCACCATGCAGGCACTAATGTGGGCACTTGGCTCACAACGTGGGCATTCAGCTCGCTATGCAAGTACTCATGCAGGCACTTGGCTTGCTGCACAGCCACTCAGCTTACGACATGGGTACTCAGCTCGCTGCATGGGTTTTCGGCTCACAGTGTGGGCACTTGGCTTACCACATGGGCACTGCCTTGCTACCCAGGCATGCTTTCTCTTCTTCTTTTTCACCAGGGGCCCCCAGGAATTGAACTCATGTCCTCCCATATAGTAGGTGGAGGCCTTATCACTTGAACCACATCCAGTTCCCTGCACAGTCATCTTATAGCCTGCCACTTTATTGAACTCATTATAATCTTTAGAGGCTGATGTAGATTTATCAGGGCTTTCAATATATAGGATCATGTCATCTGCAAATAGTGAAATTTTTAGTTCTTTCCAATTTGGATGCCTTTTATACCTTTTTCTTGTCTAAGTAATTGAGCCGTAGTTCTAATACAATATTGAATAAGAGTGGTGACAGTGGGCATACTTGTCTTGTCCCAGGTCTTAGAGAGAAAGCTTTTAAGATTTCACCATTGAGAATGATGTTAGCTGTGGGTTTTAGATATATACCCTTTATCATGTTGAGGAAGTTTCCTTCTGTTCCTGTCTTTTGAACTATTTTTATCAGGAAAAGGTGCTGTATTTTGTCAAATGCTTTTTCTGTCTCTATGAAGATTATCATGTGATTTTTTCCCTTTCAATCTTTTTATGTGATGTATTATATTTATTTGATTTTCTTATGGTAAACCATTCTGGCATACCAGGGATGAAACCCACTTCATCATGGTGTGTAATTTGTTTGATGTGTTGTTGTATATGATTACAAGTATTTTATTGAGGATTTTAGTGTCCAGTTTCATTAGAAATATTGGTCTATAGTTTTCCTTTCTAGTGGCATCTTTGTTTGGCTTTTGTATTAGGGTAATGCTGGAATCATAAAATGAGTTAAGTAATGTTCCCTCCACTTCTATGTTTTTGAAAGAGCTTAAGCAAGATTGGTCTTAGTTCTTTCCAGAATATTTGGTAGTATTCTCCTGTGAAGCCATCTGGTCCTAGGCTCTTCTTAGTTGGATGGTTTTTGATGAATAATTCAATGTTGTTACTAGTGATTGGTTTGTTGAGTTAATCAATTTATTCTTTTGTCAGTGTAGGCTGCTTGTGTGTTTTTAGGAATTTGTCCATTTCCTCTAAATTTCCCATCTTGTTGGCTTACAATTTTTTGAAGTATCTTCTTATGATGCTGTTTATTTCTGTGGTGTCAATGGTGATATCCTCTTCTACATTTTTTATTTTATGCATTTTCATCTTCTCTTTTTTTTTTGTTAGTCTAGCTAAGGGCTTGCCAATTTGATTAATCTTTCCAGAGAATCTGGTTTTGTTAATTTTTTTCTAACACTTTTTATTTTCAATTTCATTTAGCTCTGCTCTAATCTTTGTTAATTCCTTCTTTCTGTTTCTTTTGTTGTTCTTTTTCTAATTCCTCCAGGTGTGCTGTTATGTCTTTGATTTTAGCTTTCTGCTTTTTTAATATAGGTATTTATGACTATGAATTTCCCTCTCAGTACAGTTTTTCCTGCATCCCATAGGTTTTGATATGTTCTGTTGTCATTGCCACTTGTTTCAAGGTAGTTACTGATTTATTTGCAATTTCCTCCTTGACCCATTGATTATCTAAGGGTATGTTGTTTAACTTTCATATCTTTGTGCCTAATATGCTTCTCTGGCTCTAATTGATTTCCAGCTTCATTCTATTGTGATCAGATAAATTACTTTGTAAAATTTCAATCTTTCTGAATTCACTGAGAGATGTTCTGTGACCTAGCATGTGGTCTACCTTGGAGAATAATTCATGTACACGTGAGAAGAATGCATATACTGCTGTTTTGGGGTGTAATGTTCTGTACATGTCTATTAAGTTCAGATCCACTACTGTATTTTTCAAGGTCTTTGTTTCTTTATTGATTCTCTGTCAAGATGTTCTGTCTAATGGAGATAATGGTGTATTAAAGTCCTCCACTATAAATGTAGAGGCATCTATTTCTCCACTTAGGTTTTTCAGTGTTTGCCTCGTGTATTTTGAGGCATGCTGGTTAGATTCATAAATGTTTTTTTGTTCTTACTTCTTGAAAAATTTCCTCATTTATTAATATATAGTGTCCTTCTTTGTCTCTTACAATAGTTTTGCATTTAATTTCTATTTTGTTTGATATTAGTATAGCTTCTCCCACCCTTTTATAGTTATTCTTTGCATATAAAATTGTTTTTCAACCATTCACTTTCACCCTTCCTCCATCCCTGGGTCTACAGTGATGTTTCTTGTAAACAGCACATAGATGGGTGTTATTTCCTTATACATTCTGCCAATCTGTGTCTCTTGATTGGAGAGTTTAATCCATTAACATTCAATGTTATTACTGTCAATGAATTACTTACATTAGCTGGATTTTCTTTAGGTTTATGTATGCCATATATTTATCTTGATGGGTTTATTCAGTTGGTTAGCTTCTCTTTCTACTATATGGCTTTATTTTGTTACTGTTTTTGTGTGTGTAGTAAGGTTTCGTTTCACACTTTGTTCCTCTTATTCTATTTCCTTGCTGTTGAGTTCCCTTAAAAAAATTCAGACCAGAATAAAGGAAAGAGATAAGAGGAAAAAGAATAATAGTAATAATTATTTAAAAAGGTAGAAGAAGAGCCATACAAGACCCAGGAAAATAAATAATTAACATGAGTAAAAAATCATAAGTACAGAGGAATAAGAATAAAAAAGTGGAAAAGAATAAATAAGATGAGAAAAATGTAGAGAAAAATGTATAGAATGAAATAAAAAGCCAGAATGATGAGAAGAGAGGAAAAGAAAAAGGAAAAGAAAGATAAAAGGAAAAAAGTATAAGAGAGAAATAAAAACAAAACAAATGAAGACCAACAAAAAGTGCTGGAATGAAAAACAACAACAGAATCAGAGGATAGAAAAGTGAAGGAAAGAAAAGAAATAGCATAGGTAGAAAAATTTTGTAAAGAAAAAAAGGGAGGAAACAAAGGGGAAACACACAATAAGAAACAAAATAGTAGCAACTAAAAAAATATATAAAAAATAAAAATAAAAAAACAACCTTCCCTAGGCAGGGGAGTTACTGGTTTAGGGTGTTGGATGTGGGGGTCATGCAGATAGGGAACTCCTGGGGCAAATCTCCACAGAGTACGTGAGTGTTCATCCTGTCATAGTGCATTGTATCAGTGGGTGGAGAGTCACACAGTGAATGGGAAGGTGTTGGATTCCCATCCTGGGGAGTTCTGTGTTCTTAAATAGAGGGATAGGAGTCTTTTGAGATTATAGGCAGTGCCTAATAGTGGAGGACAGTCCAGGATGTCAAGCCCTCAATGTTGTGGTAAGTAACTGTGAATCTTATTTTTCAAGGAGTGAAGCTTGGTGGCTGCTGTGTGTCCTGAGGGGAGGTGAAGGGAGGAAAAGAATGGATGGAACACGGGGCAATTTGGGGGCATGGGAATTGTTCTACATGATCTTGCAATGATGGATAAAGGCCATGTTAAATTTTGTCAAAATTTATTAAAGTCTATGGTCCAAAACGTAAGCCATAATGTAAATCATTCACCACGGTTAGTAGCAATGCTTCAGTATTTTTTACATCAATCGTAACAAATGTACCACCCACATGTAAAAATGTTATTAATAGAGGAAAGTGTGAAAGGGGGAGGTGATGTTGGGTATATGGGAATCCCTTATATTCTGTACATGACTTTTCTTAACCTAAGGCTACTTTGAAGATAAAATGAAAAAAATAAGTAACTGGGGGAAGAATTGGAAGAAAATGTCACCGTACACACAAGACAAAAGACCTTACAGTGCTGAAAGACATAATGCTAAAATTAATTTTTTTAATTTAAAAAAATTTTTAGTATTTCAAATTATTTTTAATTTTTTGTATTTTATTTGTCATTTTTAAAACTATCATTATTTCATTTTCTTATTTTATTTGGTTATTATTAATATATATTGGCTTAACTTTTGAAGAGGTTTTGGATCACAGAAGGGTTACAACTGTGGCAGGGGAAGAGCACTGGTGCTGGGTGTCAGTTATGGGGCATGCATGGGAGGAGGTTCACCTGGGGCATACCTATAATGCATATGAAGAGTTCAAGTATTTATGGGGCATTGTCATGGTGGGTGGAGATCCACATCATAACCAAAAGAACATCCAATTCCCATTCTGATGAGTTCTGCCACATTCTCTAATGGGACAGCAAGAATCCTCCGAGTACAGAGGCAGTGACTAATGAAGGAAGAGCGACCATTGATGGTCCCATGATATTGATGACTATACTTAATGAACCTTTTCTTTGAAATTGAAACTTAGGCCAGTATTACAGGTTGCCTAAGAGTTACCTCCTGAGAGCATCCTTTCTTCTCAAATATAACCTTTCTCTAAGCCAACTCTGCATATAATGCATTACCTTTCCCCCAGCATGCCTCAGCACACCCAGACCTCATGGAAACTGGAATGGGAGAGAGGAAAACCATTAGTATTGGAAGATACTCTAAGGATATGGATAACTAAAAAGCTTGTTTCTCTCTCTTTCTCTCTCTCTCTGTTTTTATACTTCTCTTCACATATCTGTAGTATTCTACCACAGGCTTCCTTGCAGCCTCAGGTTACATATGGTACACAAAGGTCCTAGCCCTAAGTATACCATGACCTTCGACTTCAGGTCCATTAATTATCAGGCTTAATCTCTCAATTTCCAATTACAAAATTTGAGAAGGAAAATTATTGTCCCAGCTCATCTTTTCTGAGCCTCGTCAGCCTATGAAATGAAAACATTCATATCAAGTGTCCACAATGGTCTAATTAGTTGTAGCCAGTACAGGGGGTGGAGGAGGGTCACTTCATTTGTCATTGATATGGGAGGAGTTATTCCTGACTCCTCTATTTCTATCATACTCACATCCAACTGATCACCCAATTATTTAAAATATATTTCACATTCCATCAACTCTTTCATTGTTACCTTACTAGTCAAAGCCATCATCATCTCTTAGACTACTGCAAGAGATTCTTGTCATACAGTCTCACCCCCTTTGCAAGTCTATACACGAGCCTGAATAATATCTTTACAACTATTTGGATTATGTCTCTCATATGTCCCTCAATCCAACAATGGCTTCTCATTGCAATTATAATGAAATTCAAAGTCCTTACTGTATTATCTATTGGTGCATAACAAATAATCCCAAAACATAGCAACTTAACATACATGTATTATCACACAGTTTATGTTGGTCAGGAATCCAGGTGCAGCTGAGCTGGCTACCTCCAGGTCTCTCATAAAGTTGCAGTCAAACCATATTTGAAGGCTCATCTAGGGGCAGATCCACTTCTAAGCTTACTCAGGTACTATGTTGCACTCGTCATAAAAGCACAGACTTAGAACTGGAAGGCAGCTTAAAGTCTGCATATCCCAAGCCCCTCATTTCTCATGAGGAAAGAGAATATATGGGTTAAGTGACTTGCCTAAGGTTACTCAGTTAATCATGACATGCAGCTGGTTTAAGTATCAAATATTTTGGATATGCTGTTGTTTGTAATGAAAACATATTCTTTCATAGAACTTAATTTGTTGGAGCATAACCTAATGATTCAACTTTAGTTACTGATTTGCACATATTCTGTAAAGCCTTTACCAACTTCTGTCACCTGTGTTTCTTTCACACAAAAGTGACATTGGGGATCCATAGAATTCTTAAACTTTCTTTGCAGTCCACTTACAAATGTGTGATTCAATCTTAAGTTTCTCATGGATGGTTCTGAGGTTGTTGCATTAATGACTAATTGATCTCTGCATTAATTTCACAGCTCAATACAACCAGGTATGAAAACTGTCCTGGCATCCTAGATGCATTCTCCCACATTATTTTTGTTACATCATAAGATGAAATTTTATATATCTATGTTTATACCACATCGAGAGGTAACTTCACAATTTAAAGGCAGTACTACTATAGAGGGCAGAGTATGAAAATGGATTTAGAACCGTATGTAATGTATTTAACTGCTGCTTAGGCCTTTAAGGATTTTCCTTATTTCAGTTGAGCAAGTGTTCTGAGACATTTCTCTGAGGAGGCATATATATATTACTAGTTTACCCCTCTTCCCCTTATTCATCTTTCCCCAAACTAGTTATTTGAAATTTAAAATGAGCAAGCCATAAATCTAAGAGAGAGAGAAGGGCAGGAGGGAGAGAAAGAGTAAGAATAGAAAGAGTGGGATTTAATTGAGAAATTGCTTAGTTTTGACTTATCTGATATCACCAAAAAGGCATCTAGTTTTCCCATTTGCTCTGCTCTCAAACTAGAGAAGTATACCTACTTAATTCATCCAGTTATAAGAAAGGGAACTCAACAGAATATCTAATTGAAATTTGGGCTCCTGGTCCAAGATATGAAAATATTTGAAATTATCCATCCTGATTGTAACCTGGATTGTGTACCTGAAAGGTAGACCCTGTTGCCTTTGAATTGTGTATAGTTAAAATAACTTGCTACTTAAAGTCACTAGCTTGTTTTAGAAAGTAGTCAACAAATTACTCTGCTTTTTCTCATTTATTTTAATTTAAAATAGGATTTTGGGTAACAAGATAGACAAATGGGTATTACAATGGTACAGAATAAATTTCTCTGGGTGACAGTGCCATAGCAAAATTGTTACAGGCAGGTCCAAGATGCAAAAATTATTTATTTGACAGCAAAAAGAAAGACAAATTACTCAGAGACTGTTCATATGTGCTTCTATAATTGCTCATAGATTATTATGGTTCATGCTAAAATTCACCAATTTACATAGACAACATGGTTTATTTTAAATAAGAAAAATTGCAAATTGTTAGGCATTGGAAAATATAATCTAAATTATAAAATGTTTACTAACATTGGAACATGGTAATTTATATGCAGTATTTCCATTTGTTATCACCAATCTGTCAAAATCTTCATTTCCTAACAGCATTTAAGACCGTGGCAAATCCACACCAGAAAATATGATACTGGAATCTCACTAAAATATTATTTGCCATAAATTAAAATACATAATAAGGTGGGTATGCCTAGGATGCTTTCCAAGGGGATTTAGTTACCATATGGCTTGCAGTATTTTCCCTTTTGATGTGACTTTACTGACTCTGAGGCTAAAATCCAAGTTAGGGGAGGCTTTGGTGGGCTTATACTATATATCTTCCTGAACCAAGTCTTACCATTTTATAAAATCCCTAAGTCCAGGAATAAATGCCTAGTTATTTAATTCAATCTGTGTACACTCATTGTTAGATGACTGTAGGTCAAGAGTTATATAACAATATATAATTTATTTAGTTGTCTTACTTATGTTATAGTGGCTGTAGACTCAAGAATGGAATTTTAACTTACTGTGAGATAAGAGTAAGTTTCATAGCTTCTCTAGGTCTCAGTTTCCTATATAACTTCAAATAACCATGTGTACTCTGCCTACCACCTATGACTGTTGTGGTGGCTTGGAATTCCGTACCACAGAAAAACATGTTTTTAATATTAATCCGTTCCTGTAGGTGTGAACCCATCATAAATAGGACCTTTTGATGAGGTTACTTCAGTTAAGGTGTGACCCAACTGAATCAGGATGGGTCTTAAACTATTACTCATAGAAAAAGCCACAGAAAGGAAGCCAAGGGGAACAACCAGAAGCTGGAAGTCAATGAAATCCGGAAGAGAAAGGAGAAGAGGCTGCCATGTGCATTGCCATGTGATGGAAAAGCCAAGGGCCAAGGATTTCCAGCAGCCAGCCCCAGAATAACATGGCTTCAGGGAGAAAGCATTACCTTGAGGATGCTTCTATTTTGGACTTTTATTAGCTTCAAAACCACGAGCCAATAAATTCCCTTTGTTTAAGGCAACACATTGTATGGTATTTGCTTTAGCAGCCAGAAATCTAAACAACTGTTTTGAAGAAGAAATTAAAATTCACGTGAAAATGCATTTTAAATAAGGCCCTGTAGAAAAGGATGGTATTTCTTTTGCTGCTGAAATGAAGAAAAATTGCTTCACAATATTCTTCAGAATGTTTGTGGCCATGAACAACTCTGGCATTTAAAAAGCACTCAAATGAGGCACACTATTCCAGCATATTATCCTCTTGTTTGAAGAGAAAGCAAACACTATTTTCCATATTTCCATGTGTTTCAAATGATATGAAGACAAAATTGTTTCATACATTATTTACTTAATGTAAATGAATTATTATGCTTTCAAAAATACTTAATAAGAGGAACTTAAAGAAGGCTCTTTTATACATATACATGTAATGCACATTTATGAAAATGTGGACACTATGTATAATGCTGTGTGTGGAGGAAGAGTGAGGCAGGACTCTTGAGGCTCATTTAAAATTTATTCTAGGTGTCATCGAACTACGACCTAAGGGCCAAATCTGACCTACTGTTTATTTTGTAAATAAAGTTTTATAGGAATACATGCTTATTTATGTACTATCTGTGGCTGTTTTCACACTGCAACAGAGATGAGTAGTTATGACAGTTTAGCTCACAAAGTTGAATATTTACTATCTGACCCTTTACAGAAGAAAGTTTGCCAAGTCCTGTTCTCTACCTTACAGAAAAGAGAGCTTGAAAAAGCTGTCCCCCCACTTTCCCCTTTCAAATGAGATGCACGTTTCCCTTGAAATGCCAAAGCTTCTTAGGGACTTAGTTCTCCTGAAGGAAGAACATAAATGTGTCAGCTGACAAGGATCAAGGATCCTGCTTCTGCTTTTGTTCCCCTCCAATTGTCTCTCCAAATTTTCCAATATAGCCATTAAGAAAATAGTAGGTAATCTTCACAAAATTGAGTTCCTTAGCCAGTTTGGAGGATTTTAGTTTTCATTCAAGTACTGTAGGTAAGTAAACCATGTTTTGTAGAATCTCTGAAATCTCTGCTAATATGTCATATATATTTCACATATCATATTAGTAGAATCTGAAAGTGAGGTACTACAATACATACCCTCTATAATCTCTACTCTGGCCTTTGGAAGTTCCTATAATATCTGGGTCCCCAGGTATTGTGGATGGCTACCCAAATCACACCCCAATTAAGGAAGAGGGCCATTTCAGGCTATCCAAAAGGAAATAAATGCTCAGAATCAGGTCTGGTCAGGGTACAAAAGACTGGTCCAAGGTCCTTTCCAAATTGTACGTCTGTCATGTCACTGAGCTCTGTTTTAAAGGCCTCCCATTTTTTTCATTTTTTTTATTATCGTTTTTTTAAAGATACATAGATCACACAAAATGTTATATTAAAAAATAAAAAAGGTTCCCATATACCCCGCTCCCCACACCCCCCACTCCTCCCATATCAACAACTTCTTTCATTAACATGGTATATTCTTTGCATTTGATGAGTACATTTTGGAGCACTGCTAAACAGCATGGATTATAGTTTACATTGTAGTTTACACTCTCTCCCAGTCCATTCAGTGTGTTATGGCAGGATAAATAATGTCCTGCATCTGTCCCTGCAATATCATTTAGGACAACTCCAAGTCCAGAAAATGACTTCATATCACACCTTTTCTTCCCTCTCCCTGTCTTCAGCAACTCCCGTGGCCACTGTCTCCACATCAATGATATGATTTCTTCCATTGTTAGAGTCGCAATAATTCTATAATAGAATACCAGTGAGTCAAACCTAATCCATATTTTATTCCTTCATCCTAAGGACCCTGGGATGGTGATGTCCACTCCACCTCTAAATTGAGAAAGGGCTTAGATCCCACAGGGGTGATGGATGGAATTCTCCTGCTTGCAGTTATAGACTCTCTCCATTCCCTGGTGTGGTGGTTGACCATCCTCACCTAACTGTTAGCTGACCGGGGTAAGTCCAATGAACTGGAGAGTAGGTGTTGAAACTCTGCTGAGGCTCAGGGTCCAGCTGGCACATAGATAGTCCAGTTATTTAAGTCTCCTGAGCATACACCAACCCCAGAGCCAACCACAGATTCAGTAAATGTGACAGAAGAGGCACATGTAGAGAGGACACATCTGAGTCCAACTCCACCACACTCAGGAACACAAATTCCAATGTAGGGCCCACAGGCAAGGCAATGAACTCCAGAGCAACCTGTCAAGACCATAGGACCTGGGTGTCTCCGTAGCCCTTAGAAGCACCAGTACCTGGGATTGTATCTACTTTGGCTGTCCATGAAATGCTGCTGAGGTGTGCATAAGTGCGATCCCTCTGATGATCTCCCAAATAATTTTGAAGTCTCTTAGCCATATAAACTCATTTGTCTTTACCATTTCTCCCTTTTATTCAAGGTATTTTTCTAGTTGCATCAGCAGCTAGTGCTTGGTAGTAATCCCCTCGGTGCCAGGGAGGCTCATCCCTGCAAGTCAGGTCCCATGCTGAGGGGAAGGTAAGGTAATGCATTTACATGCTGAGTTTGGCTTAGAGAGTGGCCTCATTTGAGCAACATGGAGGCTCTCAGAAGGTAACTCTTAGGCACCCTGCAGCTCTAGGTAAAGGTCTGACTTTGATGAAGCCTCCTCCTCCCTGCTGAGTTATATAGAGGAGAGTAAACAGAACCCTCTTCCAAAGTTATCAAACTCTAGACAAGGAATCTGGGCAGCTGATGAATTAGATATTTGTTGTGATGAGTTGGAACAGTCACATATTAATGTCAACAGCTGAAGAACAACCAAATAGGATTACAACTGTTTTTGAAAAATGAAACAGAAATCTTGCATTGTCTTGGAGTTTACTAACCCTGAGCTGACAGCATGTTTCTCAGTAATGAGGCTCTGTCGCAGAAGCAGTGACTGATCTATTTCCTGTTAGTAAGAGTGCAATTGTCCTGAGCTAATCATAAGCTTCCTGTTTTAGATTATGGTTGAATGTGTCAAGGGTGACCAACTTCTGGTTTTCTCAGAATTACCCTGGCTTTAACACCAGTCCTGCACTCTGGGAAACCCTTCAGTCATGAGTAATCTAAGACAAGTTGGTCACCCCATGTATGACTACTCAGTAAAATAATAGCTCAACCCTATATACTGTGCAAAGGTATTTGGAAAATATAGGTGATCAAATGCCAGTTAGTGGGAGAAGTGAGTTCTACCAATAAGTGAAATTAACAGAGCAAGGACAATAGCTCTGCAAGTTTTTGCAATGATTTGCATGCTACAGGGACTCCCTGGTGCAACCACATCCTCCATTAAGTACTTTCAATTCATGTTCTATTTCTGCTGTGGATTGGGCCCATAGCATAGTGCTAAAACCTCAGCCTTGGTATTGGACAGTGTGGATTTGAATCCTGACTCTACCACTTATAAGCTGTGTGATTTGGGGCAGGTTACTTAACCTCTCTGTGCCTTAATTTCACCATCTCTAAAACCAGGGTACTAACAGTTATAGAATACCTTGTGGTATTGAGGAAAAGATTAAACAAACTATTTAAAAATAAGCACTTAGGACAGTGCTTAGGACATAGGAAGCTGTAATGTTAGCTATTATAAGGATATCATCGATCTGCTGCTTTATTCTTCTTTGCACATATCACCACCATGTGGCTATATTATAGTCATTTCCAACTCAACATTTCTAAACTGAAACTTCCTCATCCTTGTCCCCAAACTGCTCTTCCTCCTGTTTTGCCTATGTCAATGAGAGAAGGAAGTTACCTGAGCCAGAAACCTTGGAGCATTCCTGACTCCTTTCTTTTTCTAACTCTGTACATCCAGGCAGTGGTCTGTTATACTTCCTAAATATCCTACACTCAGTATTTCTTTACTCTTTGATTTATATATTCTTCATTTATTCTAAAACATTTACTGGGTACCACTCACTGTGCTGTGAAGCTTGGTTGCTTGGTAATGTTGCCACCCGAGCAGAAACCTGGGAGCTACTAAGTCTTCCTTTGCCCTCATTCTCCACATGTAGTCTCTTACAAATCTAATATTTCTACTTCCTTAGGGCCACACATCCATCGCCTCTTCTATTTGCTACTTCCCTCATTCATCTCCACAATTTTCTTTTTACGTTAACTATGGCAATGATTTAATAAATGATTTCTATGCTTCTGTTCTTGACCTCTTCCAGTCTTTGGCCCAGAATACCAAAATGATCTTTGTGGAAAAAAAAAAAAACTAATCTAAAGGCTAAAGGCCCTTCAATGGTATCACATAGCTTTCAGCATACTTTTCAAGCATTTTGGCACAGAATACTTCACCTTACAATCTGCCTCTTATCTACCTTCCTGATATCTTCACCTGACATTTATCCATATGTTTCAGCCTTATGGCTCTACTTGCAGTTTCCAGAACATGTCACATTGTTTTAGGCCTCCATGACCTCACTGTGGTTTCCTCTGCTTGGAATGTTGTCTCCCTGTATTCATCCAGCTACTGGCAACTCATTCTTCAAAGCTTATTTCAAGTGTCACCTCCTCTGTAAAGCCATCCTTGACCTCCCAATCTGGCTTAGTAGCTCCCTTTACACCTCATGCTTTCCTCTTTGTTATCATAGTGAGAGGCAGTATAGCTTAATGGCTAAGAGCACTGCCTTGGGGACAACCCCCCTGGATTTGAACAGTTAACAACAATGTGGCTTTGGGCATTATTTTAGTTTCCTAAAATTGCTGGGAGCAATATAACAGAAATATGTTGGCTTTTATAATGGGATTTTAGTAGGTTAAAAGCTTCCAGTTCTGAGGCTGTGCAAGTGTCCAAATCAAGGCAATATCAAGAGATGCTGTTTCACCAAGTTGCAGCTGTGGGTGAACAGGCATTTGGTGGTGTCATCTAAAGATACTTTCTCCCTGAACTCAGCTGTGGGAGATCAGGCCTATGGCTTGTCTCTCCCCTCTTCTCCAGGCCTCACCTCTTTCAATCTCTCTGGGGCCTTTTTCTATGCCTCTCTGCTCTGCTGATTCCAGCTTCTGGCCTCTAGGACCTATCTATCAGCCTTTCTCAGTTTCTCTGCTTGTGCAGCTTTTTTTCCCTATGTCTGGAGATTTTTAGTCCTCCATTTATAAAGTACTCCAGTAAGAGGATTAAGCCTGCAATCTAATCAAAGGCCCTTCACTGAAGTGATCTAATTAAAGGACCCTTAAATGAATCTAATCAAAATGTCCCATCTACAATGGGCTTACAGGCAAAGGAATGGATCCCCTTTAAGAAAAGGATTTTCTGGGGTCCACAAAAAACTCAAACCAACACAGGCAGATTACTTATTCCTCAGTATCCTTGCCATAAAATGGAGTAAATAATCATAATAGGACCTACCTCAAGGGTTGTTGTGAGGATTAAATGAATTAATACATGTAAAATGCCTGGTATATGATAGGTACTTTGTGTTACTTATTAATACCATTATTACCATAACTGATTTTTTAAGAATCTCACTATTATGTAAGCTTCTTGAATGCAAGGACCATGTGTTATTTGACAGTGTAGTCTCAGGATCTGCTCTAGAGACTGACACATAGGTGTTCAATAAATGCATGTTGAAAATGGATGAGTGAAGGAATGAATAAATGCAACAAAGGAATAGAGAACTGAAATGACTCCCCCTACCAAATGCCTTTAAACACCCCAACCCACCAAGTCCCTTTTAATCTCATATACCTGGAAACATAAGCCAGACAAGCTATTTGGGTAGAAAGTATGCAGTCCTCCAGGCTTGGCTTCATTTTCAAATGCCAGGAGTTTTTGTCTTCACTATCATTTTAAGCCTTGGAAAAATAATCAAGGAGTTATACTATCCCCTATTCCAAAAATGAAGTCCTAGCAAAACACAAAGGAAAAAAGTGGAAAGCCTTCTTAATCATGGAGTTGTGCTCCATTCTGTTTATTCTAGACACTTGGAAAGATGATTTTGAGAATTTGCCAGATTCCAGATTAATCAGAAAGCATATGAACTGGGATGACTGACAGAACAGTAAGAAAAACATTTCTCCTTCATATAAATGGAGACAGACTGACCTACATTAGGGTCTGTACAGCTACACAAGAGAAGCCTTCTTATGCTTTACTGGGGAGTGGGAAAGACTCTTCTACTTGACTGGCAAGTCTTTTATAATTAAGATTTAGTCCAAACTCACTGCAAGATCTTTCCTAAAAATGTCATCAAATGTTAGAAGTCTTATTATAAATTATTACCTTACTTTTGCCCATTTCTCTTTGTCATCAGTACTACTCTGAGAGATTTGATCTTGCCCTTCTCTAACCAGATAACTAGGCAAGCTTGGCTTAGTGTTTCAACTTCTCTCACCTCTTGTCTGAATCTACAATCAGTGAGTCCCAAGATCACTGACTAGAACAGTGAGATAAGAGTTTGTCTGGGATATTCAGATGTAACAAGTTAGGGGAAGAGTTGGCCCAGTCCTCTGTGATGAAGAGATGGGAGTGTTTATTACTTTTTTATGATTGATGATTTTGCTGGCCTTGCACAAGGGGCCTTTTCCTAAGGAATGATTCCTTAACTTTCTGTGAGGCAATTATATGAGCTGAGTTGAGATTTCCAGAAAATAAATATTTTTACTTTTATTTGGTTAGTTTCATTTCTTCTTCTTCAGGTCTGCTTCTTGTGGACTTGCTCTATCTGCAATACCACTCTTGGACTGTTGCTAATAATGGAAAATCACCTAATTGATATAGTTGAGTCAATCTGTCCATCAGTCAGTCACTTTAACAGATGAAAGACAAAAACAATTCTGTGAAAACAGCTTTGGGAGGGCTACAGAGCTGAGAGCATGCACCACCCCCCATATACTTATGTCAATGTAGCACTTTCAAGAAGAGCCTCTTTTGCAAATAGAATTGGGACAGCTTCATTACAAAATTGTAAAGCTGAGGTAGTGTCTATAGAGGAGGCAGGGAAAAACAGAATTTGGTATCAGAGACAATGTTTTATCACTTTATTGTTGTTATTATTAGAACCATTAGTATTTATAATGTTTGCTAAACACTCAGATCTATGTCGAGTGCTTTCTATAATTTATATTTCATTCTCTAAGAACCCATAAGAAAATTACTAATATAATCCCCATTTTATTGATGGGGAAAGTGAGAAAAAGAGAGGTTATTCCCCTTGCTCAAAGTCATACAATAACATTGGCAGGATTAAATATGAGAATGGAATCCTCAATAAACAAAGCCCGTTTCTCCTATATTAAGTTCATTATAGTAAAACAGAAAGAAATGAAATATATAGTTTGTTTTTGAAGCATATTTTAATCATTGTTGCTATTTTAATCATTGTTGACTGCCTTTAATATGTGTTAAGCTGTCAATTAAATTAGGAGCTACTAGGATCACATATATAGATATATAGTATTATCTATTCATTAACATTAAAACTTCAGGGTGATATGAAAAAGTAAAAAGTCCTATGAGTCACGATTCCAGGTCATTTACCCCTAGAAATGTAGATGTCTTAATCTTAATTTCAAACTGATTACTAAGTCATTTTATTACTCAAACCAAAAATTTAAAGGAGCCAATAAATCAAATTAATCCATAAGTCAAAACAATTATCTAAATTCCTAGTGATGCTAATAGAGTAATATCCAGAAATATTCTACATTCTTTGATTCTCACTATAGGAAATGTAGGCTTATTAATAGATTGAACTCTAATCTTACTACAGTGTCTTCATGCAAATAAACTATGGAAAAACTAATTGAGACATGTAGTGTTATAGCAGATATAGGGGTAGAGATGGCATAAAGCTTTTTCTTTTTTCCTTATTAATTTTTATATTATTGAACTTCTGGAAGAAATACTTCTTGATATATAACAAGTAAAGAGATCTCCTATAATGATCAAACTGAATTTAAATTAGAGTAATTGCATTTTAATAAAACCACTTTCTTTGAAAGAAAAAAAATGTCATACAATAACAATCAGTGGCAGGTCCTGAATTCAAATATACATATATCTGATTCCAATTCCAAAATTCTTAATATTTTCTTTCTTCTGCCTCTCTAACAAATATATGTGATCTTAGCCTTGTAATTTAATCCCTGACTTTCCCAAGAAGTGTGCCACAAGAAAGCCATGACATTGATCCCTAAGCCCTTGAAATGACCACTGAAGCCTGGAATGACCAATTGCTTCAGGCTGCTAAAAGACTTGTCATTTTTCCCCAATATGCCCACATATTTTATCATTTTCTATGTGTGTAATGACATGGAAAAATGTGGAAAGCACAATTCAAATTCTGTGTCTTCAGTGTCATCTAAAATGTGGAGCTAATCATATTTATTTATTTATTTTTCCATACCCACTAATCATATTTAATTGATATAGTTTTGGTGGGGATTAAATGAGATAATGTATACAATGCACAATATCTTACATATGGTAATGGCTTAATAAAATCATCCTCCAGGTTCCCTTCCTCTATCTTTACAACAACTCTGTTCATTTTACAGATAAGACAATTGGAGAAAACCCAGATATTCCCAAATCTTGTGTTTTCAACTACAACATATAACTTTCATGCCACTCTTTGGCAAATGACATGACTTAGTAGAGACCAGGAAGGACCTAAGGGCTAACCACCCCTTCCTTTTTTCCTTCATTTATTTCCAGCCAATTAAAATTATCTGTCAAGGGTCCCATTTCCTCAGCAGATTTGTGTTGGGTGATGATAGAGCATAATGGGTTAATCACACAAATGCATTCACGCTAATATATAATAATAATATTTCTGCTAAGAGGTTTGTCATTCCTCCTAGGAAACAAGACACCTTAATTCAGTAAAAAACAAACAAACAAGCATGATTTCTGAATGCCTTAAAAGATAACACAAATGAGATAAACCCACATGAACTTCTCTGATTAGGAAGCCTTTCAATACCTGTCAAACTAAACATGTGGATGACAGGGTGGGGGTGAGAGTGGGGGTTCTGTTTGTTCCCCTATAAATGAGCTGGTTTATGGGCACAGACAGGAAGAGCAATGGGCTTTATATTCCACAGCTCTGAAGGCCAGCAGACTCTGGTAAGGTGTCCAATTCAGGCTTCTCTCTCTCTCTTCCCCTTTTCCAGCCACCTTATAATATTGGACAAAAAGGACAAAAATGTATGTAATCATAGCTTCTGCCTTGTTACAAAAAACTTCCACTCAGCTTGCTAATAATGACCACATTCAAAAAGATGTAAAACAAAGGGAATCTTCTCAATCATTGGTATTTTTCAGCTGAAAAGCTGTGTGCAAATACCATAAAAGGAAAAAATTACTGAATATATTAAATATTTTTTAACATCTTAAGGAGAATTTATCAGGATAATGAATTAAACCATATTTGCCAGTGTCAAATGAATTATCACTACTGATATTATACATTATTTTCAGTAATATAAAGTTACCATTCCTAATATTAAGTGTTACCATTACTAATATTCACAATAACTAATACTTATTGAGTGCTCAATTTGTTTTAGGTACCTGACACGTATTAACTCATCAAATCCTCACAATGACTCTCTGCAGTAGGCACACTTATTATCTGTTTTGCTGATATGGAAATTGAGGAACAGAGACATTAAAATGACTTCTCCAAGTAGGGGTGGTATTTGAACCCAAGATGTCTAGTCCCAGGACCCAAATTCCTAATCCCTCACTATATCACTGGTTTAGAAGTCATCACTATTAGTAATATTACTTATTAAGTTATTTATAAGTTCCATACCTTTTCATCTGAAAAAACAGCCAGAGTGTCCATACTTGGTAATTATTAAGAACTGTAAAGAGTCTTGTCTTTTGTCTTACTTGCAAACTTTTAAGAGAGCCTGCCATAATTTTATGGATGCTGACAGAAGACACGTGACTCCTAGGTCAGAAAAAGGACTTGATTCCACAAGCAACAGCTGTAGCCAGATTATCAAAATATTTGTGCTGGTCCTCTAAGCCACAGAACAACAAATAATGTATGCATATTTAATGGGGTATATTATGGTAGAGGAAGACTGAGCTTAGGGAACTACAATATTTTAAAATGGACAGTAAGCATGCCTGACTGCTGCACTCAGCTCACAACAGGTTGGCTCGAAGGGAAGGCAACGCAGAAATAAAGGTAGAGACACAAGAGGGGAGACAAACCTGGGACCACGGGACTCACAGCACCTGAAACTGAGAGCCTTGACCCTAGTTTTCCCATCGCATTTATTGGGAAACTACCAAGCAGTTGTTTGCTATCTGAACTGCAACATCATTTGCAATAACAGGGAACAACTGCAACATCTAGCAACTGCTACATTTAACAGGTGTAACATTTACAATAACAAACAGGTAAGCCAGTTTCCTACAACACCTGACCTATATCCTGGAGGGAAACAGTATCTCTGTCTTTCAAGAGTATGCACAATGCAAATATATTTGAAGAGATATTCCAGAACAAAGGCAATTAGAGCCTTTGCTTGCAAGATTTGCAGAAATGCAATTTTAGAAAACCATGGAGACCTATCTCCCAACAGTAACTCTCCTCCATTCCTACACAGACCTCTCAAGGATTCTAGTGTAATGCCCATTATTTTCTAAGGGGAATATACTGAGGTTCAGATGAGGAAAATATTCTCTCTGCTTATGGAATTGAAGCCCTTACCCCACACTTCATCTATGGCTGAGGGACTAGCCGAAAAAACAATAGCACAGCCAGGACAGCCAGAGAACAGAAAAAAAATAACCCAGCTAGACAACCAGTTCACTGACAGAGCGGCCAGGGAACAGCTATTAGGATGAAAGATCATCCAGAGGGAAATAGCTCTTGGGACAGAAAAATTGCCAGGAGGACCAAAGATCAGTTACTGACTGTGGGGAAAGATAAAAGGTCCTGAAAACACCAAGAGATTTCAGAGTGATCTGGGACTAGGCAGAGATACAAAATAGTCAGTATCCCATTACTCACCAAACAGTTTCAGTCACTCTTGTAGATCCCCACGATACTAGATTGCTGCATGCTGGTCAGTCACATCCATGCACCCTGATTGTATACTCGAAGGAGAATATTATGTCTGTGGGGGTGGGAGTCAGATGTCATTTATGACTGTCCAGCCAGCAGGCTTTGGCTACCCCAGGGCAGAGACAGAATGTCCATGCAGTCAGTCCTGGGGACTGACTTCAAGGTGAAAATAGGCATGTGGCTATTCTGGGTCATGCATGTTCCCAGAATGGTCGAGGCTGGTGCTGATAGAACAGGGAATTCCACTCTCTGGCCATTTCAACACCTGGTAATTCATGCTTCAGGAAACCTTTTTAGAGGATTCAAGATATTATAGAGTCAAAACCCAGCTCTCTCTGAATTCAGCCTCTTCTCTGGCTTAGAGTTTATGCTCTCAGTGGAGTGAAGAGAAAGGCAACAGTTTAGAGTGAAAAGGAATAACACCAGGAATGTGGGAGGTGGATGAAAGAGAGATGGAAGGAGTGAATGAGTAGCTGAGAGGAGAAGGAAGAAAGAATTGTCAATGGCGTGCAGAGTCATCAGGTCGGGTATTTTTTTTCCTGGTAAAATTTATGGAAGTATAACTGTTGGGGAAGATACTCCTCCATTGGTCTCTTGTGCTCCTATAGGTTTTGTTGGGTATGCCAGGAATGCAAGACCCTGACTGCTCTTTACCTGGGCCTTTTCTCAGGGTTGTCCTTATAGTGAGCAATCTTGAGGAATGAGTCCACATCTCCCTCTGGGACAAAGAGCAGGCTTGTTTACTGCTTGCTATAAAATGGTGGATTTGCCAAGCTCTGAGACAAACTCACTATGTGCAAAACATACACCTGGGCTGCTCTGTGGTGTCCCCTGTGAGGCTTGGGGTAGGGGAAAACCAATGCAGATATGTTAATGCTCATGCTGCATGCCATGCCACAAGTAGCAAAATTCCTTGCCTCTGACCCAGAAATCTTGGGTAGTGAAACAGTAACAAGCTGACTCAAATTTCAGATCTGGAAAGAACAGGTACAGAAAAGTGTGCATATTTTAATTTTACAGTTTGAGAAATTTTCTAAATTGAACATACCTGTGATTAAGCGATCTGATGAAAAATAGATTATGACCAGCACAACAGACCAGCCAGTGTTGATGGTGTTGGCACTCTTAGGGAAGATGATCATCTTAGGAAAAGGAACAAGTCATAGTGAGTCTGTGGCCAAGTGTGGAACTGACAGCTGGGATCTAAGAGGAATCTTGTCACATTTCCCACAGTGACTCTTGGGTAGGCAGCTTAAGTACATGGCATTGCCTATCTGCTGAAGTGGTTCATGGGACCATCCTTCGACAGGCACCATGTGTCATCTTCTTTGGAGCAGGAGGTCAGGCAGGGGAGGGAGGACAGCACCTGTGGTGGAGGGAGACACAGACCTGTCCAATACCCTTCTCCTCTCACCTCTTGTAATTTTCCTCCACCCTAAAAAGAGAAGAGCAATAGGAGCCTGAGGAGAGGCAGAGGGGCCAGGGATAGCTGGGAGTGGCAAGGAGCAGTCTCTGAGGCTGTGTGAGGGGGAGAGTAGTCAAAGAAGAATCACATTCTTTCCAAGAGGCCCTGTCTCTGCTGAGCTCAAATAGAAGTAGACCATATTGTACTGTATCAATTGCTTGTTTCTGAACCTCAGAGATCCTGGAGTGGGGCAGAGACCATGCCACAAGAATTTGCAAAGTGCATTTAAATGTCCCTGGACAAGGTTTCCCTGAGTTCTTCCAACCCTCAGCACAGGAGGGTCAGGATGCCCTGGGATGGGGATAGAATCAGTGATGGTTGGCTAGTACTGGGGGGATAATTAGGGGAAACTCACTGGGCAAAATATCCCTGAGGTATGTGCAGAAAGTCTGAGAACAAAGTGTTGGAGCAGGGAGAAGGTGACAAGGGTGATGGACTGGGTATGGGTGGCCTTACTCATGAGAAATCCTCTCTAGGAAACACTGCCAATGGAAAAACTAGTCATCTTTCTGGATGGGCAAGGAGAGGCACTGGATGTGTGGAACCTCCTCAGGGTCCAGATAGTCTGTGAGGGGAATAGAGGATTGAAGAGTTATATTAGTTTTCTATTACTGCATTAAAATTACCACAAATAGTAGTAAATTTAAACAGCACTCATTTACTATCTCACAGTTCTGTAGGTCAGAAGTTTGCATGGCTCACCTGAATTCTTTGCTTAGGGTCTCACAAGGCCAAACACAAGGCCAAGATGATATCCAGTTTGGGCTCTTATTAGGAGGCACTAGGGAAGGATCCCCTCCCAAGTACATTCAGGTTGTTGGCAGAATCCAGTTCATGATGGATGTAAGCCTGAGGCCCCCATTTTCTAGCTGTATTTCATCCAGGGTCTGCTCTCTATAGAGGTTGCCTGCATTTCATCTCAAGCAACCTTCTTCACCTTCGAAGCCAGCAATCATGCATTCAGACTTCCTTATGCTTCAAATCTCTCTGACTTTCCCTCAGGCCACAGCTGGACAAAGCGCTCTGCTTTTAAGGGCCCACCAGTATATAGTAATCTCTCTATAGAACAAAGCATAATAATATAATCACAGGTGTGAATATTTCTTCATATTCAGAGTTTCCAGGGATGAGGGCAGGGCCTTTTTGGGGGGAACATTTTAGAAATTCTGCCTATCACAGGAGTGGTTGTTGGAGTAGGAGGAGCACGGACATAGTATTTCACCAGGAGCTGTTGTATTCCAGAGATGCATCCTACAGTCTTCAGCCAGAGCAGGAACTTGGGTATGGAGAGATGGGTGTGGGGAGGAGGTGGGGGGTATACCCTGATATCATAACAATTTGTAGTCTAGGTGATGCTGATAGGCTCTAGAAATTGAACTACAGTGCTTGGAGGGGGAAGCAGAAGGAGGGTGAAATGGGTCAGGAGAGCACTTAGGGTTCCAGGACTCAAGATTTCCCTATCCCTTAAATTTCTTCAAAACAGAGTGTGCAGAGCTCCACTCCCCACCCAGCCACCTAAATGGGGGCATTTCTCATTCCTCAGGAATTTCATGGTGAGATCTAGGTGGGAGGGACCTTTCTAGTATCTCCAAAATCTCATTCATGTCTGAGTCAGGGTAAATGACCTATATGACTGGTAACACCTACAGGCTTGCTCAGGAGTGGTTATGGACAGGTATCAAAGCAAAGCAGAAGCCGTCAAGAAAATAGGGTCCCTTGGAGGAGGGTAGGGGGATGTCAGGCCTCCCTGGTCCAGTAGGGTAAATGGGCACTTAGTCTGAGTCTCCTTGTCCCAGTGGCCCCTACCCTTGGTAGTCTGGGCTGTGTTACTCTCATAAGTTCTTTTGGGTGCCCACGCTCACTGGAGGATAAATAATCATCAACAGAGGGTTGTGGTATGACCTGAACAGACATGCCCATGTAAACCACATCCCCTTTGCTTTACCCTGTCTAGTGATCATTCATCCAGCCTTCTACTGGAGTGTGGAACTGGTGTTGGGGGAGTGCAACGGGGGTTCTAACTATCTTCTGAAACTGACTTCCAACCAATCATTTTTTTAAGCTTTACCATCGCTCTCCCCTTGCTTCTAGAGTGAATTCCTGCCTTCATTTCCTTCCTATGAGGTGCTGACAAGCCTTGACCACATTAAAAAATCTCTCTTGTTCCTTCTCTTAATTCTTCACTCACTCAGTCATCATCATCATTCATCTTTCTCCCCCCCAGGGAATGGAGACCCACTCGTTCACTGGGCAGTCTTCCAGCCCATATCAATTGAACTGGACTTTACCCAAATTTATATTAGATACTTTCAGGCTGGAAGCCTTGCATCACTGTGTCATGTCCAGTATTGGCTGCATAAAGAGCCATAAGATAAAAGCTGATGGCATGATGTGTCCTCCTTTGGGCAGGGAGGACAGGGCAGGTGGATAAAGATAGAGAGGGTGGTGTCATGGCTGGACAGAGACAAGAGCAATTGTCATTCACTTACTAAGCATGAGGAAATAGTGTCTTTCTTTGTCCTTTTCCTTTTCAAAATTTGCTTACCATTTTTACCTGGGCTATTAGGAAGCTAAGAGCCATATGAAAGACTAACAAATCTTTAAGAAGCAATTATTGTGCAACAAAACTTTAGGTGACGTTGGCTTGAGCTCCTTCATCTGAGCTTCCCAACAGGGTGGAGAGATTAATCCTTTCCCATTTTGCACACTGGTCACCCCATGTCTGACTGGATCTCTAACATCAATACCTCCAACACCAGTGATTGCCCATGCCTATGACCATTTTATAGATGACAAAAAGGGATAATCTCATTCTTCAGTGACACATCATTATAATAAGATTATTACAACTTGAATAAAAATAGCAGTTACATATGATGATTATTCCTGTTAATAACCATGAGACAGTAGTGGTTAAGAGAATGGAACCCACACTCAAATTGCCTTGGCTGTGGGACCTCAAGCAAAAGAGCCTGTATCACAGTTTGCTCAAATGTAAAATGGGGATAACTGTAATACCCAACCTGGAAAGTTATTGTAAAGATTAAATGAGTCAATACATATAGAGAGCTTCAAGCAATGCTTGACAGGGTTCAATAAACTCTCCTATTATTTATATTATCATCCTTATAACTGTTATGTACCAGGTTCTAATTCATTTAAACCTGAAAAAATCCAGTAAGATGTGAATTTTCTTCTGTTTTACAAGAAACCCTCATTCCTAATAGGAGCATTAATTGCAAAGATAGTGTTAACATAAATGCAGATAATATCAGTGATGTCTGACAATTATGTCCATTTTACAGATGCATGCCAAGATTCTTAGGAGTAGTATAAATTATGATTATATGAGTACTATAACGTAAATTAATGATATTCCAAAATCATCCTCATTTCACAGGCTGGAATAGGTAATGCCATTATTCTTATATTGGTATTCATTATTAGGTTAGATGCTAAAATGACATTAGTAATAATAATAATAATATTAGCTATGTGATATAATTATGCCATTTCCCAGAGGGGGAAAACACCAGCATCAACAGAAGTGGTAGCTGCAATAGTTTTTTTTTAATATTACAATAATGAAAATAACCGAATTAACACTTTATTTCAGTTATCCTGGTGCTACTAAAAAGGTAACTCCAGGGTTTCTTGGCATTATATAATTATTTTATTGTTAATTATATTTGTTAGTAAATTATTAAAAATGTTACTTAATGCAATAGTTGTAATTAATAATACACTTATGGTATACATAATAGCTAGTAATAAAATTAATTAGAATTTAGTTATAATTATGACCTTAATTATGATAATTATTAATATAAAAGTAATAAACACATCAATGTAAGTAAAAATAAAGTAATGGATAGTAATTATCTCCATTTAACAAAAGGTAAAGCATAATACAAGCCTTCTTGGTGTTGCTAACTAATAATATTCATATAACTACAAATAATATTAACTTTCTGCTCTAATTATACCCTTTTAACTGCGGGGACAATCAGTACCCGAGCACAACAACATACATTAATTCTATAATAACCTAAATGGACATAATAACATTACTGAATATCCTTCAACCGTACCCATTTCTCAGAGGGGAAAAGGCAAAGCCAGAATTTTGGGTAGTGACACTATGATTATGGCTGTAACACTAGGCAGATAAGGGTTATAGCCCGGAAGTGTTCTGAATGTGGCCATTTACCTCACAGGGTCTTTCCGCGAAGACTGGGGCCAGTTCGGCCGTGGATTGCGCCCCCTTGAGCATGGTCTCTACCACATCGCTGCTACCAGTGCACGTCCTTGCCGCGCAGCCCCTCCCATTCACCCCGGAGCCCCGCACCTAGGCTCCTCCCAGGTCAGCCAGCAGGGGTCCAGACCGCATTCAGAGAGCTTTACTCCTCCCTCACTCACGGTGCGGCAAAGAGCGATTTCCCCGGAGCGCGCAACTTTTTTCTCGTGTTAGCAGAGGATTGGTGCTCAACGGCTCCAGTAACGTGGGCACTAACTCCTCAAGCGCATGCTGGCCGCGGGTGCTCCCCGGTGCCTCACTGCTGCCGCCTCACTTGGCTGCTGGGGTCCAAGAGAGCAACGCCAGGTGAGAAGGGCAAGGGAGGGGGAGAGGGCAAGGCTGCTACCGGGCGAAGACAGGGGCGAGAAATTGTCCATTTCCCCTACTTACCGCCCTTACTTGGATGAGGCTGTGGTTCATGGTTCCTTGCTGTTAACTGTGTGCATGTTGGGGCTGGACGTGGATTCGATGCACTAGGGGGCGAAGAGCGAGGCAACCGGGGGAAGTGCTCAGAATCTTGGAGCTCGTTTTGAAGATGATGGGGGTGGGGCGAAGTTGTGAAGACACCCATCCTTTTGCCGGTACTATCCTGGAATTAATCCAAGAACCAGTAATTGTCCCTCACACCACCAGACCTGAATAGAAATAGGAAGGAGGTTGCCAGCCACTGAGCCATGTGGATAGCTGAAGAAACTCTACTGGACATTAGGCAAAGTCATTGCAAAGGCCTGGAGGCAAGAAGAAGCTTTCCTGATTTTATGAGCTACCCGAAGGGCCCAAGCATATTCTAGTTTGCGTTGACAATTAATAAAAGCAGTTCTCAACTCTATCTGGCTCTAGTACCCCTTTTTAGGATAGTTGCAACTTTATATAATAAATATTATGTTTATTTTCTGTAACATATATTAAAACGAATCATACGAATTGTCAATTTTGACATTTTTGACTTAGAAAAACAATAATTTCATATGATCCAACCTATTATAATAAATATATAAATATATTTAGATATTACAGTATATTCTATATTATAGATACATAATTATCTCATAATTATGAGATACAAAATAAGCCCAATGTTATGTAAGTATATACATTTATAACATATAAAATGATATGAAATCTGTAATAGAGTAAGTATATATAACTAATTCAATATAAACATAAGCTATCTAATAATATTTAATATCATTTATTATAATACAATATACCAAATATAACTAATATTACATCCAAAAGAATATACTAAAATATAATCTATTATGTAAGAGTAATATAACATTATATCCCCTCCACTGTCCTGAAGTGAAATTTATAAGTAATATGACTTACCTATGCCTCAAATTAAAAAAAATAACCTAATGACCTAACTTTACTATAAAGATGAAATAAAAGAGAAGTCATTTATATTGAAATAATGTGTATTGCCATATGTAAAATCTTGAGAACTAGAGTAGAAAAAAATTAACAAAATAGATATATAACAATAGTAGAAGTAGGAGGAGGAAGAGGGGGAAGAGGAGGAAAAACATATTGAGTGCCGTCTGTGTGGCAGGCACTGTTCTAAGCACTTGAAGTTTATTGACATATTTAATCCTCACTGCTCCCTGCTATTGAGAGTAGGTTTCCAGTATTTGGTTAGCTCAGCAAGAGGGGTATATGGTAGCTGAATGGTGTGCTAACCTTGCAAGTGGATAGGTTATCTAAAGAAGACAGTCCTAATTGGTTGTTTGTTTAAAGTCTATATATTCTTATCAACCCAAATTTGATTTGAAATAGAGATGACCAAGTGTAGAGTGGAAGATGTGGGCAAATGTGGGTTGAACAATCGCCTTGGGTCTATTCTCTGCCTGTGTTTTTAACTTTTTTAGCTTTGCTATTTGATGGTCAACAATTGTGTGTCTATCATGATTCAGAATTTGCCCCAAAACAGACGGGAGCTCAGACAGTAACAGTGGCCTTGTCCAGAAATCTGGGTGGCAGTACATAACATGTAAATGACTGACTAGCTACTTTGATAGGTAAGGACCCTGATTGGAAAGGGCTTGACTGGCAGACTTGGAAATTTTCACTTAATTATCAGGGAGTGGTGAGTTCTGGAACAGGGAATGGCAGATGGTTTATTTTTTTAAATTTCTGTTTCTCATGCCTTTAGCTAATGGAAAGTTGGCAGTCATTTATTATTAATATGAACACATTTTTCACGTTGGCGCCAATCCCTTAAACTTCCTATCAGAGTTTACCTACATCATGGGAGGTGGGCAGTGGGGAGTAGCAAGAGGTATCTTAGTGTGTCTTTGAAAAATGCAAACTATTTTTGATTATCAGTGAATTTGGGGAAGAATTACACACGTTTTAATCTCATAAAAATTTGAGTACCTACCATGTTCAACACTGGGGCTTATCCTAGGGATAAAAAGTAAATAAGATACCTATCTAACTGAGAAGGAGTTGTGTAGAAAAATAAACAGTTATTGAGAGCATCACAGGGGAAGGAAGTCACATAGAGCAGTGAAGTATAATTTCATAGAAACTGCATTTGAGTCTTGGAGGAGAAAGACTTCAATAGACAGGCACAGAGACAGAGTATTCTAGTTGAAAGTGCCAGAAGAGCAAAGGCAGACAAGTGCATAGCATATTCAGGGCATGGTGAGTATTTGGCTGAGGGGTAGGATGTGTGAAGAGGAGTGGCTGGAATTGAGAAAGACAGGAAGTCTGGGGTGAGCCACCTGAGCTAGGCTTGGGTATTTGCATAAAGTGAGCTGCTGAAGGTTTTGACAGGTAAAGGGACATGGCCATATATTTTAGAAAGATCACTTTGGTAGCAGTTCAAAGGACAGATTGGAATGAAAAGATTGGAAGATCATTTAGAAAGGATAGACAGCAAGGTATCAACAAGGCCTATCTATAAGGATGGAGAGGGCAGATTTGAGTAACTTTTGAGAAATGTCAAGACTTAAATATTTTAGTGAAGTGTGTGGGGGAGGTCAGTGGGAAGGAAAAGTCAAGATTCAGAGCTGCCTCCCAAAGGTTTTGGCTTGGATGATTCCGAACATGGGAAGTGGAGCAGATTTGGCAGGAGATCACAAGCTCATGGCCACCATCCTAGATTTGAGGGAACCACAGACAACCTGGCAGTGGGGTTAGACAGCAGTGCTGATATCCTTTCTCCCACAGGCAAGTTTTCTGCTGCTGCCTTCTTATTAACCTTAGTGTGTGGGAGAAGAGCTCCTGCCAGTGTTAATTCCTAAGGAGGCTCATCAGACCTCAGGTAATCAGAAGTTGCAATGTTGGTTGAAATACCTCACATGGTTTCACTTCCAGAACGTAAATGAGGCCCATTCATTGGATAAAAATTTTTAAAAATGTTCTTGATAAAGGATAGCACAGATCCTATAATGAAAGGGAAATTAAGATGTTTGCCAGGACATTATGAAGTGTAATAACTAAGTTGTAACTAAATGAAGGACTTCATTTAGGCAGAACTTCCACATTGAAGAAGAGTAGGGGGTAAACATGTGAAAAGAAAGTGTGTAATCCAATCATAAAAATGTAAAAAAAACTTCAAAAAATCTGAATAAATAATCATTCATTGTATTTACAGAGCTGGACTGGGGAATATTCTTTCTATTGATGAACTTTGATGCACAGATGAAATCAATTGAGGGCCCCTCTACATCAAAAGAAACCCATCTTTGGGTGAGGGGAGCTTTGAGAGATGCAGAAGGCATTCAACTCCCACATTAAAAAATTAAAAACAAGGAGCATACAAATTTGTTTAATACATATCATATAAAATAAGTACAAATTTTAAGGCAAGCACACAACTATATTCTTTGATTATAATATTAGTAATCAGGTGATCTTTAGATACTTAATTTTAAACAATTGATTTGGGTCAGATAAAATTTATCTGAGGTATACATCTGATCTTCCTTCAGATGTTAAATTAAATATATGAAGTCTTAAAATTCATTTCTGTGTAATTCATAGATAAAATACTTGGCATATATATTTGGATGACTATTTTACTAAAAAGGTTATTATTTTGGGATATAATATCACTTAGTTGTAAAAGTGTACTCTATTGGACATTTATGAACTTCGTGTTATATATATAAGACTTTGGACGGCACCATGTCAATTTTATTTTTTAATGGCTTATGAGCTGGAACAAGGAGCTTAGAAAGCAGTATATAGAACACAGTGATTAAGAGCATAGGTTCTGGAGGCCAGCTCACCTGGGCTTGTGTCTGAACTGCCACTATAGTCTGAGTCATCTTGGGCAAGTCACTTAAGCCCTCTGAACTTTAATTTTCACAGCAGTAAAATGGGAATAGCAAAAGTTCCTACCTCCCAGAGTTGTCATGAGAATGAAATGAGAAAAATGCATGCAAAGCACCTAGCTGTTTGGCCCGCTGCTGCTATTGTTGCCCCTTCCTGTACCATGCCCTCCACCTTGTGTGCATCATGCCAATATCCCTAGTTTGCATGCTCAATTTTTGGCCCTCTCAATCACCCACAGTTGGTGTGGCCCTGCTGGTGTACTGTGATGCCTTTTCAGCAAACTGCGGTTGACAGATAGCAAATTATTTTAGAAATTAAGCAGAGTAGATTACTCTTCTACTTGTGAATCAAAAGGGCAGTTGTTGGGGGCAATTCATCAGACCACCACCAGATGGCGGGATGTCCAAGTTTTTGTTAAATTTTCTCAGCTTGGGAATAGTCCTGAATGACATTGCAACAACAGATACAGGTCATTTTATATCTGCCCATAAAATGCAGAATTGTGTGGGAGAACTATACATAGTTCACAATTGTATAGTTCATACAGTGTGAACTATGGTCCATGATCAGTGGCCCTGCCGCAGGATGTGTTTATCATTTGCAATGGATGTGCCACACTAATGAAGAATGTTTTTTATGTGGGAGGGTGTGGGAGGTGTAGGGAGTGGGGCATAGGGGCATATGGTAATCCCTATAGTTTCTGTGTCACATTTATGTAATCTAAGTATCTTTTAAAAAATAAATACTATTTTAAAAAGCGAAGTAGATATATAAACATTTCACAGGGCCTTATGCTGCTTTATTTTCACAGCAGATGAGCAGGATTTACCTTCCCTGTTGAATTGAGGAAGAAGTGTAGGCTTATTTATAAAGAGACTAAATGGGTTTGTTTGGGTTTCCCAGAGAACTTTCTAGAACATTACAGTGTTTTTGTTTTTTTTTTTGCCTCAAGGAATCTCTTCTTGGCAAAATAAATGGACACTGGAATGTAACTTTATATGCTTTATATACGTATTTTTTGCATCTTCATCTCAAATTCTCTAAGTATACACTTGTTTTGAAGATTGGAATGAAAATGGTTAAAATAGAGAACTCGGCTTTAAAAAAAAGTGCCTTCCTTTGCTCCATTATAATAGTTTGAGATATCTCAGATAGCAAAGCAATTCTGCCAATAAGACTAAATGAAGCGTAATACCTTTTGGAGCCTTGCAGAAATCTAAATCTAGAAAAAAGATGAAAATCTGAAGAAACACTATTGTTCTTTTAAGTTCTTGCATTGCTATTCATAAACGTCAAGAGTGAAAACAGAATGGATAATGTAGGACATATTTTTTAACGGAGTGATAAGAATACTTATAATCCAATTGATTGTGAATCAGAGGACAGACACACACTCATTTCTAGCTTTAACAGGTTTGTACTATAAAAAGTTTCAGTCCAACTGCAGAACTTTTCGGATGAAAAAATGACTTCCTCCTTAGAGTGTCTCCATTCATACTTGAGGCTGGTCAGTAAAATCCGGTTATCAAACCACCTGTGGAAGAAAACATTTTTCTCAGTAGCCTGCTAGGGCCTGCTTAATCATGTGCTACTGGAGTTGTGAACAGAATAGGACTGGATTGCTTGTGGGTTTGAGATCTGTGCTAGTGAGGTCAAGCTCACAGGTTGGCTCTCTCTCTGGACTATGTGGATCCACTATATGTCTCCAACCTTGTCATAGACTGCACTCTTGTCAATGGCATCACATATTTGTTCGTTCAGCCATTTACCAAATATGTACAGGGTGTCAGCAATATGCCAGGGGCTCTTTAATTGTGGCATGTTATTGCAAACTCCTTCTTGTAACAGAAATGTGACTAATTCCTCTGATACCAGGTTTGATTGCTAGAGTGGTACTTGGCAAATAGCACATGAACTTTCATTTCATTCTGCCTTTTCATGACCTCTCCCACCTTTCAGCACCTCCCTCTTAACCACAAGATGTTCAGTCCCTTCATGCTGCCCTGCTTCCTGATTTTCCAGGTCTGTTACCTCAGTCCTCCCTTAGCTGCTTCGCTAGTCCTACACCTGAAAATAAAATCACTATATGCTATTTCATCCTCCCTTGCCCTACTCTGGGTTTGTTTTGCTAAGACTAGGAATCTAAAAAAATCATACAAACTTGCAGAATTTCACCGTTTTGGATGAAAAAGTTTCTTCCTTCCTGGAGTGCCTCTATTTACACTTGTGGCTGGTCAGTAAAATCCAGCTATCAGTCTTGTTGGAATCTAATAGTGGCCTAGTGTTCTCTAAATATAAGGCTACAATGCCTTAATTCATGGAAATAAGTTTCTTCTGGTGAAAGTTTAGTGTAGGAAAATGTTTGGTGGCAGGTGATCCTTCATGGATCCCTGGTATCATACCTTTTGTCTGTTTTATGGGAAAATTCCCTGAGGACTCTTGAGATAGCTTATGCTGTAACCTTATCCTGTGACTTCTAAGGGAGAAATAAGTATATAAGGTTTATAAATCATTTTACCCATTACTGCATGTCTGTTCTCTTGGTATTGGCTACCTTATGACTAAATACTTCTTCTCTGCTATCTAAAGCAAGGAAACAGAAGAAAAATGTCCATGAATCTATTAAATAAAATACGTATTACTCAAACAAAACTTGAAAGAAAACATATTCTCAGTATATTCTCAAGGTCTGTATGATAAAGCTAATTGCAATGACACTTAAATGTCTTTGTATTAGTCAGCCAAATGGGTGCTGATGCAAAGTACCAGAGAACTGTTGACTTTTATAAAATGTATTTATTTGGGGTAAAACCTTACAGTTACAAAGCCCTAGAGAGTCCAAGTCAATACTGTTTTCTCACCAAAATTACTTGCCATGTGTTGAAGGAAGATGGTGGGTGACCTCTGCCTATTCTCTCCTTCCTTCTTCCTCTTAAGGTTCTGTAGGCCCAACTTCTTCTGATCTCATCTGTAGGCTGTTATAGGGCTTATCTCTTAGGGTTTCCTGGGTCAGTATGCATAGGGCTCATTTCTTTCCAGGCCTTATTAGCTGCCCAGCTGCTTTGTTCTCTTCAGCTGCCAACTATCAGGTGAATGGCTTATCTCTCCCTGGGGCTCCAGGATAAAAACTGACAAAGTTCTCTTTCTCTTCTTGTCTGTGTCTTCTTAAGTGAGTATCTGCTTATATCAGCCCACCAAGGGGGCTGGGACTCAACCAGAGCCATACCCTACTGAAGTGGTCAAATCAAAGACCAAATCTTAATGTAATTTAATCAAAGTCATTTCAGCTGAATCTAATGTAATCAAAGGGTATCACACCCAAAGGAATAGATTAGTTTACAAACATAATCTCTTGGGGATTCATAAATAATCTCAGGCTGCCACAGTCTTAAACTTCCATTGAGCATGATCATTGTGCCTCAGGAACAGATATTTCGATTATCTTCAACACCAACCATAGCCATCATTAACAGGCCAAACAAGCCTTCTAACATTGTAAAAGTGTGGATTATGCAACAGATTCTTTAGAGAAGGTAACTAAAGTGATTCAGGGAACAAATAGGAAAAAAAAAATTCTTCTGTCAAATAGAGAATTATTGTGGTTGAGACTATTTTGCCAAACCAAATTAGTTCATTTGAAAGCATTTGCTATGCACCGTAGAGTTAGGGGAAAAAAAGAGAAATATTAAAGAGTTTTAAAATTTATATTAACTTTAAAAATGAAGTTTTAAAAAAATGTAATTAATATATTATTAAAATTAACATAAGAAGGATTTGCATATAATTTCTTTAAAGGTGATATCACTAGTAATTTCCTATAACCCAGAAAGTTCAACTAATGAGGAGTCCCGCCCCCCCCTCTTTTCTTGACATTTATGAGAGTGATGAATGACAGGTGAACAAGTGAATACCGATGATTGTATAAAAAAAGATCTCAAAGAGATAGCCAGTGATCAGTCCATATTTAGTCCATTCCACTGTATCTTCTTGGCTTTAACAGATCACAATTGTAATGAAAGTCCATATTGATGAATCTGGTGCCCTCTGAATCTTCAAAGAAAGCTCAAATGTCCTTCAGTGTAAATTTAAAAGACATTTGTTTGTTTCTAATGAATACCTCACGTACTATAAGAAGATTTGAGACAACTTATAATGAAAGGCCATATCCAGCAGGGCAGTGAAACATAAAGTCAGAAAGAAAGATCAGAAACCATGGGAGTTCAAAAACTTTCTGGGGTCATAGATCCCTTTGAAGTTCTATTAAAGAGCTGTGGACAACCCCCCATCCCTCAAAAAAACTTTGCCTATGCAAACAGGCGCAAGTTTTGCCAACAACCATGAAGTCTGTCTAAGCACACTCCCTTGGGTATCTTTCAACCCAATGTCAATGACCCCTCAAAGAGAAAATAATAAAATCCCTAGGTAGGATAGTTAAATGCAGTTAAGCACTGCATTTAACTCTTTGCATCCTGCCAACTGAGGTTAACAGATAAACACACTGGGTTACAGGGTTCTCGAGGTCTAAAAAAAAGATCATTTCACAAAATTCTAAGAAAAACATCATTTTTAAATGGCATTCTTTAAAAATTTTATAAGAGGATTATTTTATAAAGGGTAATCAGCTGATATAAAGAGATATAGCATAATTTGATGAAATTCTTTGAAAATAAGCAATTGGAGGTAGAGCATCTATGCAAATTATATTGATTAGTATATTAAATTAGTCACAGGGTCTCATTTCCAAACCTTTGTATATGTCCTTTTTAATGGTAGGTTTACCCACCTAATATTTTATTAAAGCTGTCAGTATAATATATTCCTACAAGTACACACCAGCCTAACAGGAAGGCAGATTTAAGGGTATAAGGAGACTTCATCCTGTGCTTAATTATGTGCTGTTAATAGGTCATAATATAGAAAGCTGGTATGTAGATAATAATGAATGATCACTTTGGGTGTCTTCTTACAACCCAGATGTTTACTTTCTTAAAGACAAATAAATAACAGTTTCTGGTCACAATTATAGGCAGAGGCAGTCTATGGTGGGGGTTACAGTCTCAAGATTCAGACTAGAGACTGATTTTTCCACCACTTATTATCTCTGTGACCTTGGGCAAAGTTACTTAACTTCTTGGAGTCTTAGTTTCTTTGTCTGTAAAATAGGAATAACAAAAGCATCCATCTCAGTGCTGCCCTGAGTCTGTGCAGTGGCCTTGGACAAATATTTGTTTTGCAGGGTTGTTATCCATATAAACAATTTGGGTCACCTAAAGTGAATATGTTAGCATCATTCTGTCAGAACAATCTCACACAATCTTGGGAAGGAAATACCACATGGCTATTGTGTGGGATCCACTCTACAAACTACTCTCCTGGAAAAGGGACCTTACTGTGGGGCTGCTAGGACAACCCATAGATATGAGTGCTGGAGTTCCTTGAAGCATCTGGTTAACCCTGAGTAGGAAAGTGGTGTTGAAGATTGGAAAACACCCCAAAGGCACAGGACCAAGGCATGAGTACTGGTCTATCTCATAGGATCACTGGAAAAATTGAATGAGGTAATCTATGTTAAGCACTTACCAGTGCCTGGCTCATAATAAAAGCATCAATCTCAGACCTGCTTCTAGTCTGTGGGATCAGTAGACCTTGGCAATAATTGCTGCTTCTCTTATTTTTATCAACAATGCTCACTGCATCTCATGCCTTATCTGGTTTTCTTTCAGTGGATGGCTGCATTGATTGGTCAGTGGATCTCAAGACATACATGGCTTTGGCAGGTGAACCAGTCCGAGTGAAATGTGCCCTTTTCTATAGTTATATTCGCACCAACTATAGCATGGCCCAGAGCACTGGGCTCAGACTCATGTGGTATAAAAACAAAGGTGATTTGGAAGAGCCCATCATCTTTTCGGAGGTCAGGATGAGCAAAGAGGAAGATTCAATATGGTTTCATTCAGCTGAGGCACAAGACAGTGGATTCTACACTTGTGTTTTAAGGTGAGTGCTGCTGGAAATATTGCTCAATCCCATAGCTAGTAGTCTTTTGACTGGATTGTAGTATGTAGAGATGTGCTACATATTATACAGTGGATGTGTTCTTGAAAGTTTGCAGTTCATATGGAGCTTGAGTACGTTCAATTCTAATATTGGAACCACATAGAAAATTATTACCAGATTTTCTAAAGTGGAACTTCCATTTATTGCCTGTGCTCATTTAATTTAGAAAGTCTTTTAATTAATTTCTTCCCCAACCCAGCCCTGTCCCAGGGTCTTATACTAACAAATGTTTTACGTAGAACAATTTGGCTCAACGTTTTTTATAACTGCCCAAGAAAATGACCTAAAATATGTAGGCCAGTGTCTGGCCTTTCTTGTTTGTGGAAAATAACTTCAACTCCTGCTGGATAATCTCTAATGTATGAGCTACCATTGAAATCCTTCATAGAATATTCAATGTACATGTGAGTCCACTATGTCTAAATACTCAGAATGGAATCCTGAAAACGTATGGTTATCCTGGGTATTATAATGGGAAGATATCACAGGTACAATCCCTATTTTCAAGATATTTATAGTGCACAGCAATTTATTTTATCCTCAAGGATTCCATAACATATCCTTCCTTCCCCCTCTACCCCAGTGCTAGGATCTAGAATTTAGCATCTCCAAAAGAGACTGCATTAGATATCGAAGTAGATAGCTGAGGTGATCTTTAAATCACCTTTCAATTCTGTCATTTTGTGAGTCTCTGATCTTGCTCACCAGGGACTTGCACTCCACCATTTGATTTTAACTTCTTCGAAATTCAGACCCTTCCTCTTTTTGCCTCTTGTTAACTTTGTCTGATGCCAAAGCTATGTCACCTCTTTGTCAAAAGCACTTGGAAGCCCCTGGTGAGGACTTATTCTTCAAAAGGCCAGGGAACAAGGTGGTGTATAAATAGCCTTCTTGATGCTTTAAGAATCACTTTTCGAGAGAGGTGTTGAGGAGGAAGCAAAAGGTGAGTTTTGTCTCTGTTTATGGTGGCAAAAGCAACAATCATTCTCATTAAACTGATAGGTAATAATATTTCCTACTTGGGCACTTCTTGGTAAAATTAGGAAGTGGACATCTTTCAACTTCAATAACTGGCACAATATTTTCCCGGGTCTTGCTACTCTGCTACTCTTTCCCTTCTCACCTCCTATCCATCCTCCTCCCTCATTAAAATCTGCTAATCTAAAATATATCTCTTTCCCTCTCCACAACCCTACTTGTTTTTTTTTAAATAAATTTTTAAATTTTAGAGCAGTTTTACATTTACAGAATTATTGCAAAGATAATACAGAGAGTTCTTGTGTACCCCCCACACAGTGTCCCCTATTATTAATACCTTATATCAATTTGGTATATTTATTACAGTTAATGACCCCATATTGAATAATTATTAAATGAATACCATAATTTATTTAGATTTCCTCACTTTTTTCTCTAATGTCCCTTTTCTTTTCCAAGATCCTATTACATTGAGTCACCATGTCAGGTTCCTTTTGACTATAACAGTTTCTTAGAATTTTTTTTGTTTTGATCTTGACAGTTTGAGGACAACAGTCAGGAATTTTGTAGAATGTTCCCTAATTTGGATTTCTCTTTCATTTTTCTCATGGTTAGTCCGGGGTAATGTGCTTTTGTCAGGAAGACCACAGACATAGAATACAATTGTCCTTACATAATATTGAGGGTGCATGCTCTCAACCTGACTTACCAATCTTGAGGTTGACTTTGATCACCTGGGTTAGGTAGTGTTTGTGAGGTTTCTCCACTGTGAAATGACTCTTTTGTTTCTCCCTTTCCATACTGTACACTTTGGGGAAAAGTCACTACCAACATCCCAAACTTAAAAGTCAATTGTATCAAAGATCATGCTTCACTCAACATAATGTCCTCCAGGTTCATCCAAGTTGATATGTTTCACCATTTCATTTCTTTTTACAGCTGCATAATATCCCATTGTGTGTATACACCACAATTTGTTTATGCACTCATTGGTTGATGGACACCTGGGTTGTTTCCATCTTTAGGCCATTGTGAATAATGCTGCTATGAACACTGTGTGCAAATATTTGTTCATGTCACTGCTCTCAGTACTTCTGGGTATATAGTTAGTAATGGTATTGCTGGGTCACATGGCAAGTCTATATACAACTTCCTTAGGAACTTCCCAATAGTCCACGATAGTGGAATTACCATTCTACATTCCCACCAACAGTGAATAAGCATTCCTATCTCTCAAAATCCTTGTGAAAACTTACAGTTTTCAGACTTTTTAATAGTGGTCATTCTAATAGGTGTGAAACAATAATTTCATTGTAGTTTTGATTCTCATTTCCCTAATCGCTGGTGATGTTGAACATTTTTTTATGTGTTCTTTCACCATTTATATTCCTTCTTTGGAGAGTTGTCTTTTCAAGTGTTTTGCCCATTTTTAAATCAGGTAGCTTGTCTTATTGTTGAGTTCTGTGATTTTTTTGCATATCATGGATATTAAACCCTTATCAAATATGTGATTGCCTAATATTTTCTCTCATTGAGTTGGCTGCCTTTTCACTCTTTTGACAAAGTCCTTTGAGGTGCAAAAGTGTTGAATTTTGTGAAGGTCTCATTTATCTTTTTTTTCTTTTGTTGCTTGTGCTCTAAGTGTGAGGTTTAAGAAACTACCACCTAGCACAAGAACTTGAAGATGTTTTCCTATATTTTCTTCTATGAGTTTTATTGTTGTTGCTTTTATGTTTAGGTCCTTGCTCCATGTTGAGCTAATTTTTGTAAATGGTGTGAAATGGGGGCATCCTTCTTTCTTTGGATATGGATATCCAGTTCTCCCAGCATCATTTGTTGAATGGACTGCTCTGGCCCAGCTGGGAGGACTTAGGTGCCTTGTAAAAAGTCACTTGACTGTGGAAGTAAGGGTCTGTTTCTGAGTTCTCGACTCAGTTCCATTTGTCAGTGTGTCTGTCTTTATGTCAGAATCATGCTGTTTTTACCTCTGTAGCTAGGTGATATGATATGATATTAAAGTCAGGAAGTGTGAGACCTCTAGCTTCATTCTTTTTAAAGAACTTTTTGGCTATTTGGGGCCTCTTACCTTTCAAAAAAAATTGATAATTGGTTTTCCACTTCTGCAAAAAAGGCTGTTGAGATTTTTATTGGGATTGTGTTGAATCTGTAAATCAGTTTGGGTAGAATTGACAATCTTAATGATATTTAGTCTTCCAATCCATGAACACAGAATGTCCTTCCAATCCACGAACACAGAAACTGTCCTTCAGTTTCTTTATGCAGTGTTTTGTAATTTTCTAAATATGTCCTTGGTTCAATTCATTCCTAAATATTTGATTGTTTTAGTTGTTATTATAAATGGAATTTTTTTCTGATGTCCTCCTCAGATTGTACATCAATTATGCATAGAAACGCTATTGATTTTTGTGTGCTAATCTTCTATCCCACCACTTTCCTGAACTCATCAATTAGTTCTAATATCTTTGCTTTGGATTTTTAGGAGATTCTAGATATAGGATCATATCATCAGTGAATTGTGAAATATTTTCTTCTTCCTATTTGGATGCATTTTCTTTCTTTTTTTTTCTAACAGTAACCATAAACAAGGGTAGGATCATTTATTTATTTATTTATTTACTTTCATTGCATTTGGTGAATACATTTTGGAGCACTGCTGCACCACATGGGTAATGGTTTGCACTCTCCCCAAGTCCACACAATGGGCTATGGAATTCCTCCAGCTAGAACCTCTAGCATAATATTGAATAACAATGGTGACAATGGTCATTCTTGTCTTGTCCCTAATCTCAGTCAAAAAACTTTCAGTCTTTCACCATTCAGTACTCTACTTGCTGCAGGTATATGCATATATGCACTTTACCATATTGAGAAAGCTTCCTTCTATTCTTGTCTTTTGGAGCTTTTTTCAAAATCAAGAAATGGTTGTGTATTTTTTAAAATGCCTTTTATTCGTCAGTTGAGAGGATCATGTGATTTTTCTTCTGCAATTTATTATACTAATTGATTTTGTTGTGCTGAATCACCCTTTCATACCTGGGATAAATCCCACTTTGATTGTGGTATATAATTCTTTTAATGTGCTCTTGGATTCTGTTTGTAAATATTTTGTTCAAGGTTTTTTTTTCCTTTTGAGGTACCAGGGCTGAGGATTGAACCCAGGACCTCGTATATAGGAAGAGAGTGCTCAAACACCGAGCCCCATTGTTTCTCCTGAGTTGTTTTTGTTTGTTTATTTGTTTTCTGGTTGTTTATTTTCTTATGAGGCACCAGAAAACAACCTCCCATGTGGGAAGCGGTCTTTCAACTGCTTCAGCCACATCCAATCCCAATTTGAGGATTTTTGCATCTATATTGATTGGAGGTAATGAGGAATTTTCTTTTTACTTTAGTATCTTTCTGGGCTTTGGTGTCAGGGTGATGTTGTCATCATAGAATGAATTTAGCAGCATTCTTTCCCATTCAATATTTTGAAAGAATTGAAGCAAGAGTGGTGTTTTTTTCACTTTATTATTATTTTTTAAAGATACGTAAATCACAGAAAATATTACAATAAAAAATATAAGAGGTTCCCACATACCCCCAATCCCCATCCCCCGCACACCTCCTACATTCACAACTTCTTTCGTTAGTGTGGAACATTCAGTTCATTGCATTTGATGAATACATTTTGGAGCACTGCTAGACAGCATGGATTGCAGTTCACATTGTAGTTCACACTCTTTCCCAGTCCATTCAAGGGGTTAAGACAGGATATATGATGGCCTACATCTGTCCCTGCAATATCATTCAGGAGAAATCCAAGTCTCGAAAATGCCCCCATATCAAACCTCTTTTTCCCTCGCCCTGTCTTCAGCCACTCCTGTGGCCACTGTCTCCACATCAATGCTATAAATTCTTCCATTGTGAGAGCCACAATAATTCTATAGTAGAATACCAGTAAGTCCACTCTAATCCATATTTTATTCCTTCATTGTGAGGACCCTGGGATGGTGATGTCCATTCCACCTCTAAATTGAGAGGGGGCTTAGCTCCATCATGGCTGATAGATAGAATTCTCCTGCTTGCAGTTGTAGACTCTCTCGGTTCCATGGTGTGGTGTTTGACTCTCCCTGCCTCCCTGTTAGCTGACTTAAGTTCAACAAACCTTAGTAGGTGCTGCAACGCTGCTGAAGATCTGGGCTGCGCTGGCACATGGACAGTCCAGAGATTCTAGTCTCCTGGTCATTGACCAACCCCAGGACCAACCACAGGTTCGGTAAATGTGACAGAAGAGGCATGTGTAGAGAATTCACATCTGAGTCTCACACTCAGGAGCACAAATTCCAATGTAGGGCCCATTGGTAAGGCACTGAACTCCAGAGCCATCTGCCAAGACTGTAGGACCTGGGTGTCTCTGTAGCCCTCAGCAGCCCCACTACCTGGAGTTGTATCTGCTTTGGCTATCTCTGGGAACCAGCTGAGAGGTGCATAAGTGCGACGCCTCTAATGACCTCTCGACTCATTTTGAAGTCTACTAGCCATATAAACTTATTTGTCTTTACCACTTCCTCCTTTTATTCAAGGTCTTTTTATAGATACATTACTAGCTGGTGCTTGGAAGTAAGCCCTTGGCTCCAAGGAGGCCCATCCCCAGGAGTCATGTTCTACGCTGTGGGGAAGGTAATGCATTTACATGCTGTGTTTGGCTTAGAGAGTGGCACATTTGAATAAGATGGAAGCTCTCAGAAGGTAACTCTTAGGCACCCTGCAGCTCTAGGCCTAGCTGAAATTCAAGCACACATGCTCATAAACATAGTCATCAGTATCAAGTGCTCATCATTGGATCATCCTTCACTGGTCTTTGCTCTTGCACTTGGGGAATTGTTGCTGTTCCTTTGGGGAATGCGACAGTTTCCCAGGATGGAAACTCAACACTCTGTCAGTTGTCATGTGAAACTCTACCCTCTATGTCAATACCCAACGAACATCCAAACATATCTATATATCCTAAATACATGCCCTGAATACTCCCTTCCACCCATGCATGCCCCATCAATGATACCCCACACTAGTGCTCCTCCCCTGCCATAGTTGAACCCCTCTGTGATCCAAAACTTATTCAAAAATGAGGCCTAATATATTGCCAAATTAAATTAATAGGAAAATGAAATAGTAATGATAGGATTAAAGATTAGAAATGGAATACATAATGATTTAGAAAAATGAAATAAATAAAAACTAAATTGGGGTATTAAAAAATGAAAAAATTCATAAAATTTTGTTTTTGACATTTAGCCTTTTATCACTGTAGTAGGTGGTGCCCTGAATGTACAGTGGCAAGGCAGTCTCTTCCATTTCTTCCTCAGTGTCTGCCTTCTTTTTTTTATGCCTTCAAAAAGGTTTTAGGTCACAGTAGAGTCACATATAGAATATAAGGGACTCCCATATACCCAACATGCTCCCCCTTTCCCTTTCTTCAATCTTGATCATTTTACATGTGGATGTTACATTTGCTACAACTGATGTACAGATATTGAAACAAAGCCACAAACCATGGTTCCATTATGGTTTACATTATGGTTTACATTTTATACTGAATGCTATTATAAATTTTTGATTACATTATGGTTTACTTTATGATTTATATTTTGGACTATACACTTCTATAAATTTTTGGTGAAGTTTATCATGGCCTGTATCCATCATTTCAGGAACATGTAGAATGCCTCCATTGCCCCCTAGTTACCCTCTCTTCCAACTATTCTATTCCTCTCTCCTCCCCTCAGGGCCCACAGTGACAACCAAGCTTCCCTGCTTGAAGGAAAAGATTGGTAGATACTTGCAACAATGCTGAGGGCTTAACACACTAGTCTGTCCTCCCCGATTGGGAGCCACCCATGCTCTGGAGAGACACCCTCCCCTCTGTTTGAGGACAACAGGTCTCCCCAAGATGGGGCTATAACACCTTCCTGCTCATTGTATGTGTCTCCACCCACTGATATAATACCCTAAGACATGATGAACACTCACAAACTCCCTAGAAATCTGTCCTGTGTTTAACCTGTGCCGGATGCCCCCCATCAAACACCTTAAACCAGTAACCTTTCCTTATTATATTTTCTAAATAGTTTTCTCAATATTCTAGTTTCAACCACATACCCAACCATCTCCTGTGTTCACCTGTTCCCCCAAACCCTCCCCCTCGTGCCATAGATAATCTGATCCATCTTCCCAACCCTTGTCCCTCTCAAGCCTGCAAAGCCCAACCCAACAATATCCCTATGCCCCTGTCTTATCCCGTCACTGCACAACTATTTACCTCTACTTTATCATAGATTTAGCCCACATGGGCATTGGTTTACTTCCTTCCTCTCCCCTGCCCCTATATCCTGTAAGCCTATCTTCTAGTCTCTGACTCTCTGAGACAGCTTGATTTGCTTAATTCCTATCAGAGAGGTCATGTAGTATTTGTCCTTCAATGCCTGACTTTGCTTTGCTCAACATAAGGTCCTCAAGATTTATCCATGTTACCCCATGTGTTTATACTGTTTCCTTTTTACAGCTAAGTAGTATTCCATTGTCCGTATATACTACATTGTATTCATCCATTCGTCTGCTAATGGGCATTTGTGTTGATTCAAACTTTTGACAATAGTGAATAATGCTGCTATGAACATTGGTGTGCATATATCAGTTAGTGTCCTTGTTTTTAGTTCTTCTGGGCATATTCTAGAAAGTGGAATTGCTGGGTCCTATGGCAAATCTATAGTTATTTTTTTGAGGAACTGCCAAACTGTCCTCCACAATGGCTAGATTTTTCTACATTCCCACCAGCAGTGGATGAGGGTTCCCATTCCTCCACATCCTCTCCAACACTAGTAGTCCTCTGTTTTTTGTTTTTAATTAATTTATTGAAATATTTTATTCCTACATAAACATACATAAATAATAAGTGTATAATAATAGTTGTGAACTTAAAAAACATACATATATAACATCATATAGGACTTTCATAACTCACCCTACCACCAATAATTTGCATTGTTGTTAAACCTTTTAATGATTAAAGAGCATTATCAAAATATTACTACTACCAAAGTATTTTCCCCCAAGCAACCCTATTATTATCTTTATATCATTTATATATGAACATACATAAACAATTAAGTGTATAGTAAAATTCGTGAACTTACAAAGCAAACATGCATAACATCATACAGGGGTCCCATACATCACCCCTCCACCAACACCTTGCATTGTCCTGAGGTGTTTGTTAGAAATTATGAAAGAATATTGTTAAAATCTTACTACTAAATATAGTCCTTATCTTACATTTGGTATGTTTTTCCCCCAACCCGCCCTATTATTATTTTTAAATGTATTTTTTATGACAGAGATTATAAACTTATAAAACAATCATGCACATGTGCAGAATTCCCAAACAACACCCCTCTATCAACACACCACACTGTGGTGGAACATATGCTACAGATAAGATAATATCATCTGATTGTTATCATGTCCATAATGTACATTTGGCTCACATTTTTTATATTGCCTCATTACCAACACAGTACATCTTTCACATAGATGCAAGAATATTATGTTACTACTACTAACCATAGTATGTAAATCACTCCAGCTGTATTTTTCTCATACTTCTCTACCTTCCCAACACCCTGCAGTAGTGATACAAATTTTCTCTAGCTCACAAAGGACACTCTTTCATCTGTAACCTCAATCACAATTCTCATCCATCTCTTGGTCTACTGTGCTAATTAGTTCTAGATTATTCTATAACATTCTGTCAATTGGCATTTACATACTAGACTACCTTTTTCAGTCATGTCCCCATTTATAACGTAGTTGTTACTCAGTATATGTTACCATCACTCTATCCATTTCCACATGTTTACAGTAAAGCTAATTAGAACATCTGCATATATTAAATATCAGTAGTCCACTCAGTCCTCCTCTTATCTACTTTAAGAATACACCACCACCAGGTGTTGAAGCTATTTTCTTATAATTTCTTCTAGAGGGTTTATGGTTCTTGCTTTTATTTTTAGGTTTTTGATCCATTTTGACTTAATTTTTGGATAAGGTGTGACATAGGGGTCCTCTTTCCTTCTTTTGGCTATGGGTATCCAATTCTTTCAGCACCATTTGTTGAATGGATTGTTCTGCCCAAGCTGTATGAGTTTGACAGGCTAGTCAAAAATCAGTTGAATGTACATGTGAGGGTCTGTTTCTGAACCATCAGTTTGGTTCCATTGGTCTATTGTGTCTGTCTTTAAGCCAGTACCATGCTGTTTTTACCGTTATAGCTAGGTAATAAGATTTAAAGTCTGGAGATTAGGAATCACTTTCCTTTTTATGATGTTTCTGGCTATTCAGTACACCTTACCCTTCCAAATAAATTTGATGATCATGATTTCAATTTTTTTCTTTAATGCTGGTGGAGTTCTTATCTGGATTGCATTGAATCTATATATCAATTTGAGTAGAATTGCCATCTTAATGATATTTAGTCTTCCAATCCATAAGCATGGAATGTTCTTCCAGTTATTTAGGCCTTTTTAAAATTTCTTTTAACATTGAGTTGCAGTTTTCTGAATATAGGTGCTTTACATCATTGGTTAAGTTTATTCCTGACTATTTGAGTTTTATCTGTCATATTTTATTTTCATCACTTTTGGCATTTTTAGTTACTTTTATTGATATAATCTTCATTTCTAGACTCTCTTCCAGGCCTCTGTCTTTTCTTTTCAGGCTATAGCACACCCTTTAGTATTTCCTGGAAATCTGGTCTTTTGGTTAGAAATTCTCTCAGTTTCTGTTTATCTGTGAATATTCTAATCTCGCTCTCATTTTTGAAAGACAGTCTTGCTGGATATATGATTCTTGGTTGGAAGTTTTTCTCTTGTACTATCGTAAATATATCAGTCCACTGTCTTCTTGCCTCCATGGTTTCTGGTGAGAAATCAGCACTTAATCTTATTGGGTATCCTTTATATGATATGCATTGCTTTTTTCTTGCTGTTCTCAGAATTCTCTCTGTCTTTGGCATTTGACATTTTGATGAGTATGTGTCTCAGAGTTGGTCTATTCAGATTTTTTCTGATGGGAGTACGTTGTGCATTTTGGATATGGGTATCTATGTCCTTCAATAGTGTTGGGAAATTTTCTACCATTAGTTCTGCAAATATTCCTTCTGCCCCTTTTCCCTTCTCTTCTCCTTCTGGGACACCCATGACATGTATACTTGCACACCTTTTGCTGTCATCTAGTTCCCTGAGACCTTGTTCAATTTTTTCCATTCTTTTCTTCATCTTTTCTTTTGTATGCTCACTTTCAGAGGCCATTTCTTTAAGTTCACTAATCCTTCCTTCTGCCCTCTCAAATCTGCTATTATATGATTCCACTGTTTTTTAAATTTCATTATTGCAACTTTCATTCCCATAAGATCTGCTATTTTTCTATGTATGCTTTCATGCTTTCAAATTCATCTTTGTGTTCATCCAGTGTCTTCTTAATATCCCTAATCTCTTTAGTTATCTCATTGAATTTATTGAGGAGATTTGTTTGAACATCTGTGATTAGTTGTCTCAAGTCCTTTATGTCATCTGGAGGCTTATCTTTTTCCTTTAACTGGGCCAATGCTTCCTGTTTCTTGCTGTGGATTGTAATTTTTTGTTGGTGTCTTCACATCTGGCTTATCAGAGTATTCTGGGTGCAGTTTTTCTCTTTTATTTAGGGCTTCTTGCCCTTTCTCCCTTGCTGGTTGTGCAGTAAGAGCCAGGCATGTAATTGGTGCTCTACGCTGTGGAGACTCAAGCTGCCCTCATTGCACCAAGGACTGATGAAGCTTCTTCCAAATTTCTCCTTTGCCAGGAGTGGGGACAGATTCACAGCTTTGTGGAAGAATCCAAGTTGTGCAGGCCTAGACTGTAGTTGCCCAGAGAGACTGATGAAGCTCTACATCCCCTTCTGCCCTGCCTGGGGTGGGGATGAAGCTGCAGGTGTGAAGCAGGCTAGTAAGATAAGGAATTAATAGACAGAGCTGGAACCTGACACAGAGTCCACGTGGACATCAGTAACCCCCAAAATGGCTGCTGGAAGACCCTCCCCAAGATTCTGGTATCCAGAACAAAGACTTCTTCCTGGGAGCAAGGAAAAGCCCTGGATGGTCTCTAGGGACTTTATCATTGGGTCCTCACTAGGGAATTGATGGGTGGAGTAATCAATCAAAACAGCGAACAGGTGAAACCCCTCCCCTGCCATTAGCAAAAGGGTGGAATAACTAATAGTTTATAAAGCCAGGCACAGGCCTGAGTGCCCTTTGCCCTGCTCTCTTGCCTCTGGACATGTATCTGTCCTCTGTGCACTGCCCTTGCCATTTTTCTTCTGCCATGTTGCCATGCAAGTAAACCTGGGGATTTATAATCTATAATGGGGAATTATAGCTTGTAAATCAGCCCACTTTATCCCTTTTCACCCCCTTCCTCTCTACCCAAGACCCCTGCTCTGTTATTTTCTCCCATTTCTCTTCCCTCCCTACCTGAATAGATTACTGATCTAACTCATCTGGCATGCTCTTGAAATTCATTTCTGCAGCATAGCTGAGAACCTAGATAAAATCTGATAACAATTGTGGGCAGCCATCTATGCCGTATGGGTCCAAGATGACTGCAGTTGCCCTGGTAGACTTCCAGTTATTCAGTCTGTGACAGCCAAAGGTACCTGCAGTTCCCTGAATAGGTTGGTGCAGGGCCCGCCAGCCTCCTCCCTGCCAGAGGTGGGGCTGAAGCTTAGGCTAGGGCTGCAGTCTGATCTGGGTGAAAGAAACTGGTTCCTACCATCACTGAGATTTTCGGTTAGCCCATCTTCCCCTCAGGCTGGGGGTGGAGGAAAAATGGTGGCCACTGGCCTCTTTCTGACTTGGGCTGATTCACACAGGAGGCCCTGGGTTTGAACCTTGGACCTACCATGTGGTAGGTGTACACCATATCTTTTGGGCCAAATCCGCTTCCCAAGAATGAATATTAAACTCATGTAAGCAGTGTAGAGTTATAAGAACAGAAAATTGGAGTACCTATAATAAAATGGGAAACTGAATATGGTGAAGAATGCAGTATGAATTAAAAGGCCAGTTTGATGAGGAGAGAAGGAAAGCGAAAAGATGAAATAAAAAAGTAAATAAAAGATAGAAAGCAGTATAGAAATGTTATAAATAAAAAGCCAGAAAAATTGGGGACTAAGCAACAAGAAGTGGAATGTAAGAACAACAACAGAAAGTGGAAGAGAGAAGATGTAGGAAGGAAAAGAGATAGTGTTGGTAGTCTAAATCAGTATACACAGAAAAGAGGAAATCAAGGAAGAGGAAACACAGCAAACAAGAAACAAGCCAGCAGCACATAATTTTAAAAAAAGAAAAAAATGTGGGAGAATAAAGAGGAAGGAAAGACAAGAAAATAAAAGAACAGACAAACCCACAAGCAAGGAGTTAACAAAACACTAAGAAAAAACAAACTTCCTTCTTAAGCCCTGTGGAGCTTTTCAGGCTGCTGGTGTTTATGAATCAATTACCCTGCAGCTTTCTCACTGTAGGTTTTGAAGTGGGTTTTTGTAAGTAAACTAAGTTAAATTCTATAACAAAAGAAATGCTTTTTTAAGGATAAATAAGAGACCAAGGGGAAGCTAATACAAAGATAATGTCTATGTTTTCCCTGTCCTAAAGTATCAGCTAGTTGTTTAATATTCCAGCAGTTCACTACTCTAAGAGGAACTGGAAATCAAACTAGAGACCTTGTATATTCAAGGCTGAAACTCCTTCACTGAGTTAAACTTTCTTGTTGAGTTGGTGAGCTCTTCAGAAAGAGTCCCTTTCCGTGGGGCATTATTGACTCTTTGCAATTGAATAAACTGCTGATTTGTAATCTGCCCCTCCCCCACTTTTTTTCCTAACTGCTTTCTCTCCCCAGCAGCAAGAAGCAATAACCTGTGTGAGAGTTCCCTTTTGAAATTCAAATGGGACCCTGGATGATTTACCTCACCACACAAAAAAAGACTCTCAGTTTCTTTGAGAGAGACTGTCAGGCACCTTTCGAGGAACCCTAAATATGCTCTTGGAAGCTTATTTTTTTTTTTTTTTTTTTTTTGCTAGAACTGATTTACCTTTTATTATTTTTTTTTTTAAATTTTTTTATTTTTTATTGACTTTGTAATAATATTACATTAAAAATATATATGTGAGGTCCCATTCAACCCCACCCCCCCACCCCCCCTCTCCCCCCCCCCCCCCCAACAACACTCGTTCCCATCATGTGAATCACTTCCTATTGTCCCCCTTCCTTAGGTGAGTTGCACAGGACTAGTTAATTGCCTGACTCCACCTCTCCCAGACCAACTTTCCCTATCCCGGAGAGGGTAAGTAAATCAGGCTGCCTCAGCAGATTCATCTCTTCCCTCTTCCTGGTTTCTCCTCAAGCCAGCTGGTATGCTCCTCAGAGCTCAAAAAAGTGGGTCCAGACTATTGAATCTGCACTCAGGGGACCCTCTCCACCCTTCCCCAGAACTCTCCCACTCTCAGAGTTAGTCTCCTCCAGCTGGATGCAAGAGTCGGGCATTGCTGCAACTTCCTGCAACTTCCTGCCCTGAGGGAGGGGCTTAGCTGTCCCACAGCTCCCACCTGAAGAGCCAGAAACTCACGGTTTTACTTTGAGCAATCACTCTTTTTGTCACATTCTCTCCAGATTGATGCCCTGAAGCCTCCTGCTTTGTGAGTTCCCAAAATAGCTCACTCAGGTAAGATTGGTATTAGATCATCTTTGAATGATGGTAAAATTCACTTGTGAAGCCATCTGGTCCTGGTGTTTTCATCTTTGAGAGGTTTTTGAGTACTGTTTCAATCTCTTCATTTGTGATTAATTTGCTGAGATCTTATATTTCTTCTAGGGTCAGGGTGAATGGTTTGTGTGTTTCTAGGACTTTGTCCATCTCCTCTGCATTGTCTAGTACTTTTGGCATACAGTGTTAGTAATATCATCTTATGATCTCTTTTATTTCTATGGGGTCAATGGTAATGTCCACCCTCTCAATTCTGACTTTATTTATTTGTGTCTTCTCTCTTTTTTCTTTGTCATTTAAACTGTTTTTGTCAATTTTGCTCATCTTCTCAAAGAACTAATATTTGGTTTTGTTGATTTTCTCTTTTGTCCTTTTATCCCGATCTCATTTATTTCTTCTCTGATATTTATAATTTGTTTCCTTCACCTTAGTTTGGGATTACTTTGCTGTTCTTTTCTAGTTCCTCCAGGTGTGCAGTTAGATCTCCAATTTTAGCTCTTTCTTCTTTTTTAATGTAAGCATGGAGGGCTATAAATTTCCCTTTAAGCACTGTCTTTGTGATGTCCCATAAGTTTTGATATATTGTGTTCTGATTTTCATTTGTCTCATGATTTTTGCTGAATTCTCTTGCAATTTCTTTTTTGACCCACTGATTATTTAAGAGTTTGTTGTTTAATTTCCGTATTTTTATTTTCCCATTTTCCATCTATTATTGATTTCCAGCTTTGTTCCATTATGATCAGAGAGAGTATCTTGTATAATTGGAATCATTTAAAATATATTTTGACTAGTTTGTGACTCAACATTAGATCTATCCTAGGGAAAGATCCATGAGCACTTGAAAATAATGTATACCCTGCCTTTCTTGGGTAGAGTGCTCCATAGATGTCTGTGTGTCTAGTTTGTATCTATTAGTATTAATGGTCTGTGTTTCTTTATTAATCCTCTGTTCAGATGTTCTATCCAATACTGAGAGTGGTGTATCGAAGTCTTCACATATTTTTGTAGAGACATCTATTTCTCCCTTCATTGTGCCAGTGTATGCCTCATTTATTTTGGGGCACTCAGTTTAGGTGCATAATTATTTAGTATAGTTATTTATTCTTGGTCAAGTCCCCCTTTTATTAACATGCAGTGATCTTCTTCATTCCTTTTATCAGTTTTGGATTTGAAATCTATTTTGTCCAATATTAGTATCTTAATATATCATACCACTTTCTTCTCACCTCCATGGTTTCTAATGAGGGGTCAGCACTTAATCTAATTGAGTTTACTTTGTATGTGATTCCGTGCTTCTCTTACTGCTTTCATAGTCCTCTCCCTTTTTAAAAATTAGGCCAGTAGTTTATTAAGAAAATGAGAGAAGAGAAATAGGAGAAAATAACAGATTATTGCTCCCAGGTATATTGCAGGTTGGTCCAGGCAGAGAGACGAAAAGGGCAAAAAATGATCTAAATGGATCAATTTAGTTTCTGGGCTGGCTTTTTCAACCATTAATTATTCCTCCAAAACTTCCTAATTTGGAGCATGATTCCCAGTTGTTTGCTGTTTTCTTTGATTACCTTACCTGTCATTCCCCCCAAGGGGTTGGACCCAATGATAAGACCCCATGGGAATATTCTGAACATCATAGAAAGTTCTCATGGGTTCTTCCATCTGCTTTCTGGTGGGTGGAGTCTACCTCTTAGAGGATTTCCAGGTGGGATTCCATGACCACTTGTTTCATGGTCATGTTTTTCTGCCAAGTCTAAGACTTGTCTTTTAATTCCCTTAACTAGCTTGTCTCAACTCCCTCCTCAGAGGGTTTACACCTTTATTATTAAAGAGGTGTTAAAGGATGATGGTCATTCTTCTGTAATTACTTCCTGCTGGTTAGGGGCAGTAGGCCCCACCTGACAAGGTGTAAAACCCTCTTGCTACCCTATCGAGGTGGAGGAAAATGAATCTGGCACCATGGGTGAAGCTGGATGAAATCCCCATATGGGTTACAAGATGTTGGCTCTGGAAGAAACAAAGTGAATTAGATTCTTGAAGATATAGGTTCCCACTAAAAGGAATCTGAACTGCAAGAGTTACTCCAAAGGCTGCATCTCCCAAAGTTTGTGGGAAAAATAATTCTTCCTTGAGGTCTTTTAGTTAAATATAGGGAGAGATTTTGGTAGGCCTGCTGGGTTTGGGTATAAATTGCCAACCCCAGTTTTCCATGATGATGGTTATGTTTAAGATAGCTAAGAGGGGGAAGAGAAGAGGCATTGCCCTTTTCATTACTGTATAGGGAGAAACTACAAGAAATGAAAACAGACAAGATTTCTTAATGGGTGTCTGACTCACCCACCCCCTAGCAATAGGTGTTTGGGCTTAACTTTGTCTCATGAAGAGGTATTTCAGATTGTCCAATGACTGGCACTTGTACATTCCATCAGATGCTTCTGGTGAGCTGGCACTCCCTTTGGCAACTGGCTTCACATGAGATAAATGCACCAAGTTGGCAATTCTTTTAACTGCTGTGCAAATGAACAGAACCACAGATGTAAGGTCTCTTCCATTTTGGCTCTAATTGTGAGTAAGGCTTGGTTTTTTGCCAGGTTATGATCAGAACCTGGTTTCCAGGTCCTGGGTGAAGAAAGATTACTCATAGAACATCTTGAAGGGACCAAGCTGAAGTGGGTCCTAGCCATCAGGTTTGCTGTTTTCCTCCCGGTGGGAAAATGCTTAGAATCCTCTCTTTATCTCATTCACCATGTCTTTCATTCTGATAAGGTTTGGTATTTTCTTTGCAGTCTTTCTAATTGTTCTTGATGCTCACCCAGTGACTTCTTAATATCTTTTCTTTAGTTATATATTTTTTATATTCTTTGAAGTGATTTAAGAGAGTTGTGTGATTATCACTGATTAATTATCTTAAATCCTGTATCTCTTCAGGATATTTGGTTGGTTCTTTTGGCTGGGCCTTCTTGTCCTGCTTCCTAATATGGCTTGTAATTTTTTGCTGATGTTTAAGCATCTGAATATGTTGGTGAATTTACTCCATTGGCCAATTTCTCTCTCTTACATATATTTTTTAAAGATAATCTTCTTTGATATTTGTTTCAACTTATTCTAGTTCTTTAGAATTGCCCAGCTTAAGTTATCAAAATTGGGCCAGGGACTCATTAGTGGGGCACTGATTTTCTCTCAGGGGGAGGATACAGAGAAAGCCAACAACAGTTTTTGTCTATGCAATTTCCAGACTGGACAGCAGATTGTGCTCATCATCGCACCTTTCCCCAAAGTTGTTTTAGTCTGGGCTTTCCTGTGTTCCTGGGTTGAGTCTCTAAAGCATAGATTCAAAGCAGGCTCTGCTGGCCAAATTCACTGAAGAAAATCACACCAACTCCCTCTCCCTTTTCCCTTGAAGCAGTTGACAGGATGGAAGATGTCTGTTTCCCTTTCAGTCAGCTGCAGAGAGCCAGGGGTGTTACTCTAGCTTAATATCTTGCAGGTAGCAGAGGGGAGCCTTTCCCAGCTGCTGCTGGGGCTTGGTAACTCATGTTTGTTGTTTCTACTTCTTCATCTCTCTGTCCCTCACCCTCCTGGGAGTTGTGTAACACTGTCCTGGTCTGCTGACCCCCAAAGCAGGCCCCTTGGGTAGCTTTTGGTCTTTCTCCATTGTTTTTGTTACCATGGAACTGACTTTCTGTTAGTTCAGTGCCATGTTTTCTAATGTATTTTTAAAAATATATTTAAAAATGATATTTATATTACATAAATGTTACATAAAAATACAGGGGATTCCCATATTCCCTGCTTCATATTATCTCCCACATTTTCCCACATTAACAACATCCTTCAATAGTGTGGTGTATTCATTACAATTCATGAAAACATGTTGGAGCATAAGCATGGATTATGGTTTACATTATAGTTTACACTCTCTCCCACATAATATTGTAGGTTATGGCAAGATTTGTAATGGCCTGGAACTGTCATTGTAATGCCATTCAGGACAATCCCAAAGTCCCAAAAATGCCCCCATGTTTCACGTGTTTTTCCATCTCTCTGCCTTCAGAACACCCAGTTGCCACTGTCTCCACATCAATGATATAATTTCTTAAATTGCTGAAATCACAGTAAGTCTATCATTGAATACCAGTAAGTCTACTTTACTCCATAGTTCATCCCCCAATCCTGAGGATTCTGGGGTGGTGATGCCCATTTCACCTCTTATTGAGAAGGGACTTTGATCCCATGGGGCGGATGAATAGGACTCTCTTGCTTGCAGTTGTAGACTCAGTTCCTTGGGATGGTCATTATCCATTATCATCTCCTTGTTAGTTGTCCTTGGTGAGTCCCATGAACTGGAGAGTAAGTGTTGCAACTCTGTTGAGATTCAGGGTCCAGCTGGCACACAGACAGTCTAAAAATTTTAAACTTTTAAATTTATACCTATCAACCCTAGTATTAATTATAGGTTCAAATAGAAGGGTCAGAAGAACCATGTTTATCGAAACTACAACTGAGTCCAACTATGTCACATGGGGGAGCATAAATTCCCAAAAAGTGCCCACTGGCAAGGCATCAAATTCCTGAACTATCTACCCTGACTATAGTGTCTGGATGTTTCTAGAGCCCTCATGAGCCCTACTATTTGAGGTAATATTTACTTTGGCAGTCAATGAGATCCTGCTGAGACATGCATAAGTGTAACCTCTGTAATGAACTCGCAATTCACTTTGAAGTCTCTTAGTCATATAAACTCATTTGTCTTTTTCCCACTTTTGGTCAGGTCTTTTTGTAATCCCTCAGTGCCAGGGAGGTTCATCCCCAGGAATCATGTCCCATGCTATGGGGGAAGGTTGTAGGCTTATATGCTGAGTTTGGCTTAGAAAGAGACGACATTTGAGCATCAAGGAGGCTCTCAGGACATAACTTTTAGGTACCCTATAATACTAGGCTAAGTTTCATTTTCAATAGTAAAGATTCATAAGTATAGTCATCAATATCAAGGTCCCATCAATGGACCATCCTCCTTCACTAGTCATTGGCCCTATAATCAGGGGATTCTTGCTGTTCCATTAGAATATGTGGCAGAGCTCTCCAGGATGGAAATTCAATATTCTTTCTGTTATTGTGTGAATCTCCACCCACTGTGACAATGTCCCATGAACAATTGAACACATTTATATACCTGACATGTATGCTCAGGTGACACTTCTCCCATGTATCCCCCATCACTGACACCCCACACAAATGATCCTTCCCTGTCATAGTTGTAACCATTCTGTGATTCTAATGTGCTTTTTAAAAAAAGATTTATTTTTATTTATTTATTAATCTCTGTTCCCACCCCCCAGACTGTCCATTTTCTGTGTGTTCTCCTGTGACCACTCCTGTCCTTATCAGTGGCACTGGGAATTTGTCTCTTCTTGTTACGTCATCTTGTTGTGTCAGCTCTCCATGTGTGCGGCACCATTCTTGGGCAGGCTGCACTTTCTTTCGCCCTGTGCGGCTCTCCTTACAGGGTGCACTCCTTGCACATGGGGTTCCCCTACGTGGGGGACACTCTTGCATGGCACGTCACTCCTTGTGCGCATCAGCACTTCACATAGGCCAGCTCCACATGGATCAAGGAGGCCCGGGGTTTGAACTGCAGACCTCCCATGTGGTAGGTGGACGCCCTATCCATTGGGCCAAGTCCACTTCCCTCTAATGTGCTTTTTATCTCACCTCTTGTGTCTTTCATTCCCATGGCTTCTATTATTTTTTTTATTCTGCTTTTCAAATTCTTATTTGTGCTTGCTCATTGTCTTCTTGATGTCCTTTATCTCTTTAGACATATTTTTTAACTCATTAATTTAAGTTTGGAAATTTGTATGAATTTCATTGATTAGTTGTCACAATTCCTGTGTCTCCTGTGAGGCTTAGAAATATTCCTTTGCTTGGACCATTTTTTTTCCATTTCTGTAATATTTCTTGTAATTTTTTTACTCATGTCTAGTCATCTGAATATGGTGAGTTTACTCTAGTGCTTAATTTCTCTTTTTTTCATAGGGATTTTGTGGCAGGAGGCAGTGTGTTACTGTGTTACTGTCTCCTTTTGATTTTTGGTTCAAACTAGGATTGTACCTATTAGTTGATCATACCTGGGCCATGGACCCAGTAATGTGTTGCATACCTGCTTCCAAGGGCCTTGGGTTGGGAGGAAGTAATGGCCAGAAAAAGCATCTTTTACTTACTTACATTTTATTTCTTCAAATGCACTTTCTTGGTCTGCCAACAGATGGCACATTTAGGCAGCCCTCTCAATTTAAAGCTTGGTTGGAATGTGTTCCCTGCAGCAGTGAACAGCAACAATGTGGCAGAAAATCCTACCTGGAGGCTTTTCAGAACCTTGCAATTCAAACTTGCCAGCTCCCAAGTCAAACAATAGTGTGGCCCCACTGAGTCTGGAAGAGCTCATTTGACACAGCAGACCAAATTTGTTCGCTACAGGCTGAATCAGCTTTAGGCTGCATCCCTCTTTCTCACATTTCCTGGGGAGATGGATCCTTCTGCACCCCTCTGTTTGTAGCTACTCACTTGAGGCCAGAGAATTGAAAATTGTCAGCTATAAGAGTGGGGAAAAAGTGACAGCAGCTGCAGCTACAGCTTCTATTCACAGTCTTAACTTTGAGAGTTTTTTCCCCTATCCTGTTCTCTCTTCTGGGTGGTGTCCAGCCTTCCCTTGGTGTCCTAAACCCTAGAACGTTTTTCCAGGTTCCTCTAGCTATTTTTATGGGGGGCGGGGAGAAGAAAGTCCCATGTCTTTCTTTATAATCTACAATCTTCCATATTTCCGTATTTCTTCTGAATGCCAACTCCTGTTGTTTAAGAAAAAAAAAAAAAGGTGTTTGTAGTGAAAATCTATTTTATGTCTAAAAATTCCACAGTATCTCCTCCCTTCCCCCTCCACCATTTAAAGATAGAGTATCTACATAAATTATTTGGAATTTTCCTGCATGGGAAATTTGTCTATTATCCTCCATTTATTTCTTTTCTTTTTTAAAAAATAAGACTGTATGTGAGGTGTAAGAACCTCCCCTTTGTTTTTCTTTTTCTTTTGTTTTCTTTTAAAGATTTATTTATTTATTTCTCTCCCCTCCCCCCCCCCAGTTGTCTGCTCTCTGTGTCCATTCGCTGTGTGTTCTCCTGTGACTGCTTCTATCCTTATCAGTGGCACCAGGAATCTGTGTTTCTTCTTGTTGTGTTATCTTGTTGTGTCAGCTCTCCGTGTGTGTGGCGCCATTCTTGGCCAGGCTGCACTTTCTTTCATGCTGGGCGGCTATCCTTACGGGGCGCACTCATTGTTCGTGGGGCTCCCCTACCCGGGGACACCCCTGTGGGGCACGGCACTCCTTATGCACATCAGCCCTGTGCGTGGGCCAGCTCCACATGGGTCAAGGAGGCGCGGGGTTTGATCCTCAGACCTCCCATGTGGTAGGTGTACACCCTATCCACTAGGCCAAGTCTGCTTCCCTCTCCATGTATTTCTTTATTCAGTCATTTATTTATATTAATATTGACTCACGGATATTTATTTTATACTTTGGGTTATAATCCAGCACCCCTTTATTTTGCTGCTAAAATTGTTCCAGTTTCAGCCACTGAGAGCTCTTTCAGTTGATTTCTGTATCTCTTTGAGATACTCCCATCATTTTGGATTTATTATTATTTTTTAACACATTACTTTCTAGCAGTTCCAGGTGCCCCAGGGTTATCTTGTGTATTTCCTACTCAATTATAGAATTAGCCATTTCTACAGAAAGCCCTGGTTTCTTTTATTAGAGAGTGGCTTTAGAAACCAAGATCTTGGTGCTAGATGTGCTTGTTGCTACTGCAGTGTCATTGCTTCTAGATCCTTGCAGCTGCCTCTCTATGTGATTATAAACAGTCTTGCACTTATTTCATGCACAAGTCCATAGATAGTGAGGGAGTACTCTGTGGGGTATCAGGACTTGCAAGTGCTCATGAAATCCTTTCCTGCAGTTAGCCCTTTCTTTAAAATATATGCCAGATTGATCTTGCTTTTAACTACTGTAGATGCCATCTGAGTCATAGTACTTAGCTCACACCTACATCATGAAAGAGGAAGGGATAGCCTTCATTTATCAGAGACTTTGAAAGAAACATAACTGGAAAACATTTTTACTAATGTAGCAGACCTTAGGGAGTGAGTGGGACTGATAGGACAGGGTGGAACTTGTAACTAATACCCCTCATGTAAGCATTGTAAGGAAACAAGTGGGGAACTTCATCCTAAATGAAGCAATCAGACTTTCGTTAACCTTTATATATAGAAACCTTTTCCAGGTAGACCTAAATATTATAGCTAACATTTAACTGTGAATAATGAACCTATCTTATAGATCTAGCAATTACCATTAAGTCCAGATATGTGCTCAATGAGAAATTCAATCCATATAGGTGATTTTATGGAATTGCCAAGACAGTGCATTTGTAATGGAAATCGCTCTTAGCTTGACAATGTCTATATTTGTTTACAATCCCCAATTTTATACCAATTTATAGTAATCATGGACAAGTTTCCTATGCTTAATTAACCCTTTAAAGTTGCTCTCTTGATTTCAGTGTGCTTAAAAATGAATACATGAAATAATAAATAATATTCTCCACCCATTTGAAACATAGCAAGAAAAATTTTCTGTTTGTGGCCTTTCAATAGCCGATTACTCATTTTTGTATTTTTCTTTGGTCGTTCTCAAGAATTATTAGTTGAATTTCTCAACTAGCATGTTAATGGTTTAGTAATTGAAAAGTGGTGGTCATATGATAAGTCATATTTTAAGAGACAGTTATAATCAAAACATTGTTGTTCCCTAGTCTCTCCACTTCAATTTTTTAGTGGACGCACTTAGCAGAATAAAATGATGAGGGTAGTTTTAATTGGCAAAATTCCACACGTCACTTCTCAACAACTTGAGAGTTAACTTAGACTATGGATGAAGATAAATATATTCAAATAATCCCTGATTGAACCCACAGATATTGAAGAGAATAATAAAATATAATTGAACATATGTAGAAACCAGTGTATTTGGGGATAACCCTGGACAAGTGCAGAACGCCAATTGTAGGTTCAAAACCATTATGACCACTTACCTCTGAAATGAGGTAAGCAGAACAAGGAACCCTCTTTATAAATGGGAACATAATTCAACTATTCTTGGTCTTTCATAGTCATTGAAGCAAACTGCTCAAAATCTGAATTATTCAAAAATTCTATATAAAGAGTTTCCTTAGTTTGTTTATGCAACTCTGAGACATAGGTAAACTATTTGCTTTCCTATTAATCATATTTGAAAGGAATTTGTTATTCCAGCAAAACAACATCATCAGAGAAGCTGAGCAGGGGGAATGTGAGGAAGAGATTTAAAATAAAAAATTTAGAATGCTATTAGTTATTGAATCTGTATGATGGGTATATGAAGGTTCATTATATTGTTCTTTCTATTTTTGTATATGTCTGAAATGTCCCATACTACATAAAAATAAAAATTAAGAAGTAACTGTATAATACTTCTGTCTGATTTTGATGGCCTTTAAATGATTCTGACTTTTAAATGCTTACACAACTATTAATATATAGATAAGTTTTTATATTTCAATCAACAAAAATTCATTGAGCATGTACTATGGGATTCACTTTGTGCCATACTGCAAGTAAACCTGTGTCATTAGAAAGAAAGATGATAGTCCTACTTTACCTGAGACATTAAATATGATGGCTAAGCTGTTGTGTCAACTCGGCCAAGTAATTGTGCCCAGTTATTTGGTCAAGCAAACACGGGGCTAACTGTAATAGAAGGGCATTTATGGACTTTAGTCACCATTGACTTCACTGCAGTGGTAAATCATAAATAGCTGGTTATAATTACATCAATCAGGGAGAGTGCCATAAGCAATGAGTGACTCTTAACCCAATCAGTCACGAACCTTCATTGGACTTTCATTGCAGCCCTGGTTGCAGCCTGTCTGCAGAACCTTGACTTGTGCATCCCCACGGCTACAGGAGAGACTCTTATAGAATTGCATGCTGTTGACAGATATCTCTTGTTGATTCTGTTTCCCTAGTGAACCCTCACTAATGCACTAAGAAATAGCCTTTTTCACCTTCCACCCTCCTACCCTATCATGGTTACCAAAAGTTTTTTCAAGAAAAGTGAACATTTCTCATAATTCAATTCTAATATAACTATTGATCTTTGGAAACTTAAGTATCAACAAGTCAGTTGCTTGTATAGCAATTTACAGAAGAACAGATAGTTTCTTGTAGGAAAAATGAGGTCCTGGAACCTATAGAATTAACTGACCTCAGAAAAGATCAAGATTGTACAGTAGGGTCTTGAGACAACAGCAATGACTTCCTTGACCCATGTAGGCTAAAATATGATGCAATTAGTTGTTATTTTTCCATTTATTTTCAGTTAGGGGCAGGAGGAATTCTATTCTTACTTGAAGATATATTTTTTCAATTTCCAAATTTTAATTTTCAATTTCCAAAATTTAATACTCTAAACATGTTCTTATTCATAAAAGTAGAGGTAACATAAAATAGCAAAGATGCACAGGCTCACAAGAATAGTCATTAGTATCAAGGTCTCATTTTAAGAACAAGGCCTAGAGCTGTAGGGTGCCTAAGAATTACCTTCTGAGAGCCTCCGTGTTGCTCAAATGTGGCCAGTCTTGAAGCCAAACTCAGCATGTAAATGCGTTGCCTTCCTCCCAGCGTGGGACATGACTCCCGAGGATGAGCCTCCCTGGTGCTGAGGGATTACTACCAAGTACCAGCTGATGATGTAACCAGAGAATGACCTTGAATAAAAGGGTCAACTCGGACCAGTAGAATATCTCAATCTACATATAATACCAGAAGTTAAAAATGCTTTTTGACTTCAATAGAAGGGGGAAATTGAAAGGACAAGTGAGTTTATATGGTTATGAGTCTCCAAAAAGAGCTGGGAGGTTATCAGAGGGGTTGCCCTTATGCACACTTGAGCAGAATCCTATAGACAGATAAAGTAGATACAACCCCGGGCATTGGTTCTTCTGAGGACTACAGAGATCCACAGGTTCTATGGTCATGGCAGAAGGAGTTCAGTGCCATGTAAGTTGGCCCTACTTTGGAGTGTGTGTTTCTGTGTGATGGAGCTGGACTCAGATGTGATCTTTCTTCACAAGCCTCTCCTGTTACTTTTACTGGAACTGTAGTTGGTGCTGGGGTTTAATGTATACCCAGGGGACCTGAATCTCTGGACTGACCATGTGATAGCCAGGCCCTGAGCTTCAACAGACTTCAGCACCTACACTCTGGTTTATTGGACTTAACCCACTCAGCTAACATGGAGTTGAAGAAGGTCAACCACCACACTAGGGAGCCAAGAGTGCCTACAACTGCAAGCAGGAGGATTACATCCAGCATCCATGTGGAATCTAAGCCCCATTCTTGATATAGATGTGGAGTGGACACAACCATTCTAAGGGTCCACAGGATGGAGGAATAGAGTATGGATTAGAGTGGACTTACTGATATTCTATTCATGAACTATTGTGATTAGTATTCGAAGAAAATGTGGCATTGGTGTGGAGAAAGTGGCCATGGTGGCTGCTGGGGGTAGGGAAGAGGAGGAAGAGACGAGATGTGGGGGCGTTTTCAGGACCTGGAGTTGTCCTGGGTCATGCTGCAGGGAGAGTTACTGGACATTGTATGTCCTCCCATGGCCCACTGGGTGGAATGTGGGAGAGTGAGGGCTATGATGTGGACCGTTGACCATGAGGTGCAGCGGTGCTCAGAGATGTATTCACCAAATGCAATGAATGTCTCATGATGATGGAGGAGATTGTTGTTATGGGGGGAGGAGTGGAGTGAAGGGGTTGGGGGTATATGGGGACCTCATATTTTTTGAATGTAATATTAAAAAAGTAAATAAAGAGAAAAAATAATAAAAAAATAGCAAAGATGTGGCAATTGTAATTTATTTTCATTTCATCAGAAGTGAATTACATGTGCTCTCTTTTTAGAAATATAGCAATTCTGTTGCACATTAGCTATGTAATTCTCAACAATATAACCATTCTATTGTGCATTACCTTTGTAATTTCAACTGTATTCGTTTGCTTTGTTTATTGGTTGGGAGCAGATGTTTATAGCTTAGGCAGTTAGCAGGATTGTCTGCTTTGTAAGAATTAGTGGTTCATAATTGATAACCATAAAATAAGAATTGATTTGCAAATAATCATTGGTTTATTTATTACTAGTGTTCATATATAAATTTTAGTTTCATTCCTTGTATCATTACATAATCTTCAGTGACATTCTGCTTTATGGTTCTTTAGCTTATAATCCATGTTTTAACCTATGGAAGGGATTGCAAATATGAAATCTTTGCAGGGACCAAGCAGGTAATACAATGAATGTGGCAGGTCACCTGAAATATTTTGGAATGTCACAGGCCCTAATAAACGCACACCATTATCTCAATTTTGTGCATTATAACACCTTGCCACTGCTTCCTAACTTTCCAGTTTCATTTTTCTATACCTCATCCCCAATAATATTGACCCTACCCCCACCTCCAGCTCATTGGTCATACTTGGTTTTCACTGTCCCTTGCTCTCTTCACATTTAGCATAGTTTAAATTTTATGATCAACAATTATAATCACATACAAACCCTTTGATTACCTTAATCCTTTCTCCCTATATTTTACTTGCAGGAAGAAACCATATAAAACACAATTAAAACCCCTATCTACATCCGCACTGTGCCTGCATTCTTGCATAAAAATTAAACTGGAGGAAAATATATTAATATAATAACATTGACTGGTCTCTCTTTAAATTCGTTATTTTGAACCTCAAATGGACCCTTGGACATGGCAAGCAGATTTACTTTATATTCTTAGCCCATTCAGTCTCTCATCCCCATTTCATATAGTCTTCTCTCTCCTGAAACCTCTAAAGATGTCTTCCACCTTGCTTACCATTTCACTGGAAAAAAAAAAAACAACAAAGCAATCAGTAAAGAATTTCTACCTCATCTACCCACCAACAGGCATCTGTGTCAACATACTCTTTCAAATGCTGCCATAGATAAACTGGCTTTGCTCTTATTGAAGCCCAGTCCTTTCACTTGTATGGTAGGTCCTATCTCCATTTCACTACTCAAGGACTTCATGCCAGCAATTTTCTCATCTCTCTTCTATTTTATGAATTTTTTTTTGTTTTCTACTGGATCATTTCCATTAGCGGGTATATACACCTCACCATATTTATGCCATCTAAAAAACATCCTCTCAACCTGCAGTTCTCCTGCCCACTACTGCCTCCATTTCTTTGCTCCCATTTGCAGTAAAACTCATTCAGATAAAGTTGTCTGAACTCACATTCTTGAGCTCTTCTCCACCCATTCTATTAAATCTATTCCAATCAGAATTTCACTTTCACCACTCGACAAAAACTGCCATTATCAAAATCTCCCAATATCTCAGCAATGCTAACTAAAACAGTTAATATTTATTCCTCCCATTACTTGATTTGTCAGCAGCATTTGACACAGTTAATCATTCCCTTTTTGATATATATTCTTTACCTGACTACCAGAGAGTCATACTCTCCTGGTTTTCCTTCTAGTCACTCTTTCCTAAGTATTTTTGCTGAGTCCTCCTATTCTTCCCAACATCTTAATGTTAGAGGGTCCTGAGGACCTTGACTCTTAATTTTTTATATGAAATTAGTTTTATTGATACATGTTAATAAAGCATTCAGTTCATCCAAAGTGTACAATCAATGGTCTTAGTTCTTTTTTCATTCCTATCTGCTGGCTTTCCCTCCATAATCTTATAGAATTTCATAATTTCATATACTGGCTGTACATTGACAACCTCTAAAATGTATTCCTCCAGCCCAGACTCTTTCCCAAAATGCAGACTCTTCTATCTTCTATCTTCTCAGCATATCTTCTTGCTTGTCAAAGCCATTATGTCCAAAACTGAAATAATGAACTTCTTCCTCAGCTGGGGGAAAATGGTACTAGATGAGGCTGGAAAGGCAGAGAGTAGACAGAACCTGTGGTCTCTTGTGGGCCAGGATAAGAAGTTTATTTTTTTTAAAAAATATTGAAGTATATTATTCATAGATGAATAATAAATGTATAATAAAAGTGAAATTACTAAATAAACATGCATATCATCACACAGTGTTCCCATACATCACCCCACTACTAACACCTTGCATTTTTGTGAAACATTCCTTAGAAACTATGAACTAACTATAGCCCATATCTTACATTTGGTGTATTTTCCCCCAACTCACCTGATTGTTAACACCTTATATTAATATTATATGTTTGTTATAGTTCATGAGAAAATGTCCTCATACTTGTTCTGTTAACCAGATTCTATCTTCCACCACAAGATTTCCTGTGTTATACAGTCCCATGCTTTGTACAATCCATCCAAAGTGTACACACAACATCATCAAAGTATTACTACTGACTATAACCCCTTATCTTGCATGTGGTGTAGTTTTCCCCCAACCCATCTCTGTTAGGCAGCCAAAGGGGTGCTGATTCATCCATGTGGAATCTAAACCCCCTCTTGATTTTGGGGGGGACTGGACATAGCCATCCCATCTCCACAAGATGGAGGAATAGAGTATGGATTAGAGTGGACTTACTGGTGTTCTGCTGGGGAACTATTGTGATGAGGAAGGAAAGAAATTGTAGTAGTGATGTGGAGAGGGTGGCCACGGTGGCTGATGATGGTCAGGAGAGGGAAAAAGAGATATGGTGTCAGGGCATCTTCAGGATTTGGAGTTGTCCTAGGTGGTGCTGCAGGGATGGATGCTGGATGTTGTGTGTCCTGTCATGACCCACTGGATGGACTGGGGGAGAATGTGGACTATAATGTGGACCACTGTCCATGTGGTTCAGCATTGCTCCAGAATGTATTCACCAGATGCAGTGGATGTGCCACAATGATGGAAGAGGTTGTTGATAGGGGAGGGGTGGGGTGAGTGGGGTGGGAGGTATATGGGGATCTCATATTTTTTTGAATGTAACATTTAAAAGAAAATAAAGAAGAAAAAAATTTTAAAAATAATAAATTTATAAAAAGGGGTGCTGATGCAAAATACCAGAAATATGCTGGCTTTTTTAAAGGGTATTTATTTTGGATAGAATATTACAGTCACAAGGCCCTAAGGAGTCCAACTCAAGTTACCATAAGAGGTACTCTCTCATCCAAAGTCTGTTGTCACGTGTTGATGCAAGATGGCGGGTGATATCTGAGAGGGTTCAGGCTTCCTCCATCCTCCTATGGCTCCGTGGTCCCAGTTCCTTTTGATCTCAGCTGTAGGCTGGCATAATGCTCATCTCTTTACTCGGGGCTCATTCTTTCTGGGCTCAGCTGCTCTGTTTTCTCCACAAGGCCAGCTGTGAACTATCAGCAGAACAGCTTGACTTCCTCCCCAGAGCTCCAGCATCAAAAACTCACCTCTCTGTGTTCTTCTCCATGTGTTTACATCCCTGTCTTTGATTGAGCATCCATTTATATATCGCACAAAGGGTGCTTGGGCAGGGAATCAAACCAAATCACCCTAATGATACAATCAAATAAAAGCCCTAATCTTGACTTGATAAAGTAAAAGTGAAACCTAGAGGAACACACCAGTTTACGAACATAATCTAATATCTATTTTTGGAATTTATAAGCAATACCAAACTGTTACACTCTACCCTCTGAGTTCCAAAAAGGTACTACAATATTAACAACAAACCTTAAATCAGTAACAATGCTAAGTCCAAAATCATAACAAAATTAGTTTAAAGAAATAGTTTGTCTGGAGGCAAAGTGCCATCTGGCTGTAGACCTCTGAATCTTACAAAACTTACATTTATTTATTTCCAAAATAAAAGGCGACAGACTAAGGATAAACAATTACATTACCATAAGGAAAAATTGGGAGAGAAACTTGAGTCATGGTTCCCCTACAGTTCAGTAAACCTGCATGGCACACTTCATTTGATTTCAAAATCTGAGAGTCATTCTTAAGATGGTGGTTTCTTCTCCTTGGTGCCTCATGAGGACCCATCATTTCCACAGGCTTACCCAATGACCATTTTCTTGGTTCCACCCTCACCAAGCATCTGAGTGGTCACTGAGCTCCATACCTCACCCTCCAAGAACATTGGTGTGATGGCCACACTGTTATGGCCATAATCCCTTCAAAGTGCACACTCAGTGGTTCTCATTGTCATCACACAGTTGTGCTGTCATCACCTCAAGCAATTTTAGAACATTCTCATTACTCCAAAAGAAAAAATCCCATACCCTCTCCTAACCCCTATTATTGTCTCTTAGAATTGATGTAATGTCATCTTCCCATTGCTGCAAAAATATTATGTTATTACTTTTAACTATCATCCATAACTTACATTAGTTGTAATTTTTCTGTGTATCACCATATTCTTAACACTTTGCAAAAGAACATTCTTATGTTTATACTATTAACCGCAATCTTCATTAACCACTGAAATCATTACATTATACATTCCCTAGATTATTCTCTAGCCTCCTATCAGTTAGCACACATTCATGTCCACACACTACCTCTTTCAGTCTCAATCTCATTTATAAATCACCAGTATTAGTTATACTCACTATAAAGTATAACCATCACCTCTATTTATTTCCACACTTTTACAATAAATCTTTCAGAATGTTCTACATAAATTGAGCATCAGTTCCCATTCTCAACTCACATTTCATTTCCTAGTAATCTATACTCTAGCATTTACCACCATGAGTTTACTCATATTATTTAGTTCAATTAGTGAGACCATACCATTATTTGTCATTTTGTGTCTGGCTTACTTCACTTAACATAATATCCTCAAGGTTCATTCATGTTGTCATATGCATCCTCATTTCATTTCTTCTTATAGCTGTTTCTCTTGCAGTTTCTTAAACCTACTGATTATTTAAGATAGTTTTGTTTATCTCCATATATTTGTAAATTTTCCCTTTTCTCGTTGTTATTGATTTCCAGCTTCATTCCATTATGGTCAGAGAGAGTGTTTTGTACAATTTCAATCTTCTTTTTACACTTATTGAGACCTGTCTTGTGACCCAATATGTGGTCTATCCTGGAGAAGGATCCATGAGCATTTGAAAAGAAAGTATATTCTGCTGTTTTGAGGTGCAGTGCTCTATCAATGTCTGTTTGCTCTAGTTAATTTATCATATTATTCAAGTTCTCTGTTTCAGACAAACAAAACAAAAAACAATTTCCATTCTTGCACACTCTTCAGTCTGCCTATTCAAACTTCCATAGCTCTAATTGTACCTAATAAAAGAAAAGTAATATTTTGAGGTCCCAGTGGCAGGAAACACTTTAAATAGAATTGGACTTGGGCTTTTTCAATATAAAATCTAAATAATACAAGATTATTAGTGGAAACTATGCCAGAACTGGATAAAAATCCACCTTAGGTGCTTATAGGAAGATGGTGGCGTAGGGAGCTCCTGGATTCAATCCTTCCACTGTGGGCAACGGCGGGCCTCCGGGAGGGTCAGCGGTTGGCCAGGCGGGCTCTCCAGACGGGGGCTGCCTCGCGGTCGAAGGAGAGGAGGGGGTTCGGCACGAAGCCGTTGGGCCCTCGCTCTCTCCGCTCAGGCATGGGGGACGCACGGTGCAAGCAAGAACACCACGGAGACAAGGTCTAGGCACAAGTCTACTTTATTGTTGAAGGGGACATCGTTTTATAGGGTCTAGGGATACGTAAAGGGACTTGATTGGTGCCGGCGGGTGCTGTGGCTTGCGTAGGCGGTTACTGGACAGTAGGCGGTTACTGGACAGTAGGCGGTTACTGGATAGTAAGCTGGCTAAGAGGTTAGGAGCAAGGGAGGGGAAGGGGAAAGTGTGGGCTGTTTAGATAACGGCTAGGCGGAAGACGGAGAAGGGGAGAAGGAGGGGCAGCGCCGGCTGCCAATACTGGGCGGGAAGGAGACGGGGACAATTGCTCCATTTTGTTTAAAAGTATGTGCTTCAGGGGAGGTGAACTGGTGGCAGCAGGGGCAGTATGGGATGGGGTACTGGGGTAAGACGAGGGGAGGAGGGAGACCACGAGGACCGGCTGGTGGCGAGAAGCAGAGGGCTCTCCCAGCTGCTCTCAGCTGCAGAGGACACAGCGTCTGGCCAGGATGCATGTGCTTGCTGCTGGGGTCGGCGCACGCCGGTGCCTGGCGTGCGCCGAGCTCTGCTAGCAAAACGGGGTCGTGATGTTCCTGAACCCCTCGCCCGATTGGGGGAGAAGGAGGGAGATGAGTGAGGAAAGGGAGACAGGAGGTTACAGGCATGTGGTTCGGTGTTTGCAGTGGGGGCGGGAGGAGCGCGGCGGATGGCTTGGTGGTGGCTCTTTAGTGGCGAGGCGTTGATAATGAACCTGCACAAAGGAGCTGAATACCGCGTTGGCTTGGTCTTTGGCGAGGCGGACTATTTTTTTGACGGCCCAGGGTCCTACAGTGAGAGCTAAGATGATGATGATGAGTGGGCCTAAAAATGGAAGGAGGTATGGGAGGAGGGTATGGAGAACACTGGAAAAATAGTTCACATTTTCTCGCTCTTTGCAGCGCTTATCCAATCCCTCCTGGACCTTTCTTAGGTTGTCTTCGACTAAGCCGGTGGAGTTGGCATATACGCAGCACTCCTCTCTAAGGGCGGCACAGAGACCCCCTTCTTTAAGGAGGAGGAGGTTGAGGCTGCGGCGGTTCTGGAGGACTACCTCAGAGAGAGATTTGAGAGAATTTTTTAGATGTTTTACAGCATTTTGGAGGTAGATGATATCTTTGTCGACGGCCTGTCTGAGAGAGGAGAGGGCAGAGGACTGTGTGGCGAGGGCGGCGATCCCTGTGCCTGCCCCTGCAAGACCTAGAAGGGTAGCGACTGTTAGGACTGCGGTGACAGGCTCTCTCCTTTGTAAGTGGAGGGAGGTTTGTCTGCTCAGCACGCGGCGGAAAAATTCGTGGTCAGAATGGTAAACGACTCGAGGAGCGAGGATGAGCAGGCAAGTCTCATGGGTAGCGTTGAGGGTGGCGACATTGAGGCAGGGGGTTAGCCCGGTGGAGGTGCAAAGCCATTGGGAGGTGTTAAGGGGGATTAAGAACTTGGCGGAAGCGCTGGGAGAGGAGTAGTTAGAGCAAGCACTAAGGGAGGGGTGGGAACCTTGACGAGAATGAACACAGCGTCCTGTGGAGGAAACAGATTGAAAGGTTAGGGGGACGGAGGAAGTGTTCCAGTTGCACTTGGCTGGGTATACTGAAGTGGATTCGTTGAACGTGAAGTTAACGGCGACAGGCTTATAGATAGGAAGGGAGGGGGAGAGGCAGAGCCAACAGTTCTTGGTGAGGTTGGGGTGAGAAGTATTTAGAGATAAGTAGGATGCATAGATTAACGCGAGAAGGGGACTGGAATACTTGGTAGGGGGGGCCCATGGCTGGGGAGCGATGGACGAGGGGGGGGGTGCCGCTGGAAGGGGGGGAAGGCGGGGGGATTGAGGACTTTATTGGGGCTAATGGCGAGGGGTGGGGATTCAGGCGTTGCCAGTAGTTTTTTGATGATGAGGAAGGCTTCCTCTTGCCAGCGCTGGAGGGTCCAATTGGAGCATTGATGGGCCGAGTTGACAACGGCCGGGGAGATGAAGGGAAGCATGACGATGAGAGCAATGGGAAGAATGGAACTACCCGCGTGGCAGCGAATCATCTGTGGAGACAAAAGAGAGAGAGAAAACTATAAAGGAAACAGCGATGGGAAGGAGGCAAGTTAGGTAGGCAACTCGTTAGGAGGATCATTGGTGTCAGCGTTAGCGGAAGCTTCGGCGGTGTGGGGCTTGATGAGACGTCCTGGGACCCAGATGGGCTGCGGCTCTGATTTAGGGAAAACGCAGGCGAATCTTTGTCTTTGGGCTAAGAGAGGGGCAGGTTTATGCTATTGGGTGGTTTGCGGGTTACGCTAGAGGACAAGCGGTGCAGGAGTGGGTTGGAAGGTAGGCTCCCAGTGCATGTGGACTGGTGAAAAGCTTTGGGTATTGAAGGTTATTAGGTTGTGTTGGATTAGGGCCTCTGTGATGACGTCACGAGGGGTGCGACGCGGCTGGTCGGCAGATGTCTTGAGAATGAGGGTTTTGAGAGACTGGTGAGCACGCTTTACTAGGCCTTGTCTCTGCGGATTGTAGGGAATGCTGAAGTGATGGGTGATGTTGTAGAGCTTGAGGAATTCGGCAAAGGAGGCGCTCCGGTAGGCAGGTTTGTTGTCTGTTTTGATGTCTCATGGAATGCTCATGAAAAGAATAGATTTTCTGAGCGCTTGGATGGCGTGCTTGGCTGTTTTTTTGGTGAGCGCGGTTGCGTAGCAGAGATGAGAGAAGGTGTCGATGGCTACGTGGAGGTATTTTTATCGGCTAAACTGGGGGACGTGAGTGATGTTTAGTTGTTATCTGGAATTGGGGCGGAGCTCACGAGGGTTAACTTCTTGCGGTTGGAGCGGCCCCAAGGGCAGCAATGGAGCGCACGTTTGGCATGACCGCACAGGGTGTTTGCAGGTATGGATTGGGAGGTTTGGAAAGAGTTTGTGGAGGCCAGCTGCTGAGAAGTGAAATCTGGCGTGCAGCAGCTTGGCCTGATTGATGAGGTCTCTGACAGCGACGGTGGTTTCGGCTGGAAGTAGGTGAACGGCCTGATTAGCAAGGTGGTTGCCGTGGGCTAGGGGTTTGGGAAGGCCGGAATGGCTGCGGATGTGAGCGATGAACTAAGGCTGTCGGCGGTTTTTTATGAGCTCTTGAAGGTCTAGGAGAGCGACGTTGATGCTTTTACTCGCTGAGTTGTCGGGCGGAAAAAACGCAGAAAAGGCGATGACTTGGCAGACTTGTAGGTAGTAGAGGCTGTCTGTAAAGATGTTTAGTGGACAGTGGGGATGGGTTTGGAGTGCTAAGATGACAGCACGCAGTTCGGCCACTTGCACAGAGGATTGATGGAGGCGCACATGTGAACGTGGCTGGTGCTCACCGGGTGCGAAGACAATGGCGGCAAACTTAGTTTTGGAGGCGTCTGTGAAGATGATGGTGGTGTTTGGAAGAGGCTTGCTGGACGGAAAAGGGAAATGGCCGGGGGCGGCGATTTCTAGCAGGGGAAGGCCCTGCAGTAACTGATGCTGTGGAAAGTGGTTATCGAAGTTGCTATGATAAAGTTTTATAAGAGTTTGCATATTAACGGAGCTGCGTAGCAGGGTGGTGACTTGCCCGGCGGTGAAGGGTTACACAATGGTGTTAGGTGGGCAGCCATAATGATGGGTGGCTTGTGTGACTAGGGTGGTGGTGAGCTGAACGAGTAGGGTGGTTTGAGGTCTAATCTTTCGGAGCTTGCTCTTTGCTATATGGACTTAGAGGAGTGGTCTGTCTTGCAAAGAAGGCCAGTAGGTGTTCCCCGAGTGGGTAAGACTAGGCCTAACAACGGTTTCCCAGGCTCATGTCGCTGGAGTTGGCACTGTTCGATGGCTCTATTTACCCGGGTCAGGGCATTTTTGGCCTCGTTGGTGAGGTGAATCTTCTTTTTGGTTGCGGATGATGGCGGAGCGTTGGAGCAGAGTAGCCGGTACAGGGGCTGGAGTTGCTTTGTGGTAAGCGGCAGAGCTGGGCGCAACTAATTGATCTGTCTGCAGAGTTGTAATTCGAGGAGCGTAAGCAGGTCAGGAATTCTGATGTGTGGCGTTTGGGGCGCAATGGTGGAAGTGATGGAGAACCCTAGGAACTGGTAGGGTGGATGAACTGTTAGCTTCTGTGTATTGACTTTGAGATTTAGGTCTCGAAGGTGGCGCAGCAGTTGCTCCAGGACTGCGTGCAGACCTGACTCTGAGGGATGGGCTACGAGCAAGTCGTCTATATAGTGGATGATGTTAGCGTACTTTACGAGTGGCTGGATGGCTTCGCATACATACATCTGGCAAATGGCAGGACTGTTTCGCATGCCCTGAGGCAGAACGCGCCAGTGGTATCGCAGTGCTGGTTCCCGATGGTTGGTTTGAGGAACTGTGAAGGCGAATTTCGGTCGGTTGTCCGGGTGTAACGGGATGGAGAAAAAGCAGTTTTTAATATTTATCACTGCAACAAACTAATGCCGGGGCACCGCGGTAGGGTGGGGGAGGCTGGGCTGCGGCGATCCCATAGGCTTGATGTGTTTGTTGATTTTTCTTAAGTCTTGAAGTAGACGGGACTTCCCGTTTTTCTTTTGAATGAAGAAAATTGGTGAGTTGTATGGGCTGGTGGAGGGTTCGATGTGGCCCGCGTGAAGCTGCTCATTAACAAGCCCCTTAAGAATGTCCAGTTTAGGGATTGGGAAAGGCCATTGCTCCACCTAAATGGGCTCCTCTGTATCCCATTGCAGAGGAACGGGTGCTGGAGGTCGAACGTGAGCAATGGCCGAAACTATTGGGGGGACAGCTGCGGTGGCGTGGCAGTGAGAACGGTTCCCGACTGATGCAGGATATCACGGCCTCAAAGAACTTGCGAGATTTCTTTCAGAATGCGGGCAACGGTGGGCCTCCGGGAGGGTCGGCGGTTGGCCGGGCGGGCTCTCCGGACGGGGGCTGCCTCGCGGTCGAAAGAGAGGAGGGGGTTCGGCACAAAGCCGTTGGGCCCTCGCTCTCTCTGCTCAGGCACGGGGGACGCGCGGTGCAAGCAAGAACACCACGGAGACAAGGTCTAGGCACAAGTCTACTTTATTGTTGAAGGGGACATCGTTTTATAGGGTCTAGGGATACGTAAAGGGACTTGATTGGTGCCGGCGAGTGCTGTTGCTTGCGTAGGCGGTTACTGGACAGTAGGCGGTTACTGGACAGTAGGTGGTTACTGGACAGTAAGCTGGCTAAGAAGTTAGGAGCAAGGGAGGGGAAGGGAAAAGTGTGGGCTGTCTAGATAACGGCTAGGCGGAAGACGGAGAAGGGGAGAAGGAGGGGCAGCGCCGGCTGCCAATACTGGGTGGGAAGGAGACGGGAACATTCCACAAAACAGCTATTAAACAGGCAAGAATGGTCTATTGGTCTAAAACAACTATTTTGAAATTCCAGAGACAGAAGAACACTTTACAACATCCAGGGAAGAGCAAGAGGGGAGGCTGATAAATTATGGTAAAAAAATAATTACTCTCTCTGTATAGTAGATACTGGTGCCCATCCACTACTCTTTTTTTTCAGGCTACCATGAGGTCTAGCCCTGGCTAGCTTTCTGGTGAAAGAAAGGGACATAAAATTCTTCTTCTTGAAGATGAGGCATAGGTGTGGCCAATCACTGACAATGACTTTTGATTAGTGATTTCAGATCACTGTAGGCCTGGCTTTGAAGACAACCATCATTTCAACCTGACCCAGATAAAGGTGGTGACCATTGTTTCAACTTGCGTGGACAAAGGCAACAGCCACCATTGTTTCAAACCACCCTGAGCAGGGGTGGCAACAGTGTAGACTTAAAGATGCTGCACTTTCTCAGGCCTATGGGGGACAGTTAGTTGAAGGGCTGCATTTCCTGGGCAGACCAGGAGAGCTCAGCTCTGGTAAGCTATTCAAGAAGTTCTTGGTACTTTTCCTGATCCCCTCCTTAGGTACCCCTAGGCACTAGGGAGTGCCCTACCTAGAGCACTTTGTAGCTGGTCTGCAACCACTTTGTGTGCCCCTGGTCATGTTTTTCTGGTTAAAACTGATTTGGGAGAGAAATGTATGGCATTCCCCATCCACAAGAATTTTCCCTCCAGGCAAGAGCAGCTTGAGACAACAAAAGGAATGTCAAAAATAAACAGACAGTCTGGGGCAAAGGCCTGTTGGCTTCAACATATGGGAGAGGGATGTTTTTCTCCTGGGAAAGAGAGGGGCAGCCAAACTCCTGTAAAGAGAAGAATTCTGAAACAATGAACAAGCAAAAGCATGGGGCAAGATTAAGGTCCCAAAGGCAGGGAAAGCCCTGCCTTTCAGGAAGGGCCGAAAGGAGAGCTAAAGCTCAAGGATTCTCTGTCTTAGCACAAACCAGTTAAAAAACAAGAAACGGATATCTCATAATAGATCCCAGAGTTGACATTTTAAAATATTAAAATGTACATGGTACAACGAAAGTTCAAGACAAAGAAATAGGATATGATGGCCCATCCATAGGAAGATGATAAAAATTCAGAAAACTAAGGGTTATCAGGAGAACAATGAATGAACAATATGAAAGTCTTATGAGAGAGAATGAAATTATAAAAAGAACAAAAAAAAAAACTGCTGGATTTGAAAACCATAATAACTGAAATTGAAATTCCAAGGAGGGTTTCCAGAGTAGATTGGGGATGGCAGAAGAAAGAATCAGTGAACTCAAAGACAAGAAACTTGAAATGAGTCAGGCTGAGGAACAGAAAGGAAAAAAAATAATTGTAAATGAAAATATCCTAAGGAATCTATGGGATGCCATTAAGTGCAACAATATACATGTTACAGGAGACCCTGAAGGAAAGGAAAGAAAGAATGGGACAGAAGGAATACTCAAAGAAATAATGACAGAGATTTTCACAAACTTAACAAAAGAGGAATATATACACATCCAAGAAGCCCAAAGAACACCAAACAGGATAAACAAGAAGAAAAAATATACCCCATTTTACATTGATCAGTATAAAATGCAAATGACATGGAGTTCTAAAAGCTGCAAGACAAAAGCAACAAGTTAGTAGTGAAACTTTTTCTATTTGTATATGATATGAACCTATATACAGAAAATCCTGAAAAAATTCAGAGCAAAACTCCTAGAGCTAATAAATGATTTCATCAATGTGATGGGATGCAAAATCAAAACCCCTAATCAGTAGTGTTTCTATACACAAGCAATAAACATTCAGAAGAAGAAGGCAAGAAAATGTTCCATTTAAAATAACAATTAAAATAATTAAATACCCAGGAATAAGTCCTATTAAAGATGTAACGGTATTCAACATTTCTGAAAGAAATTAAAGAAGACCTAAATAAATGAAAGATATTACATATCATGGATTGGAAAGCTAAATGTCACTAAGATATCTATCCCACCCAATGCAATTTATAGATTCAATTTTAATCTTGATCAAAATTCCAGCAATCTTCTTTCAGAAATAGAAAAACCAGTCATCAAATTTATATGGAAGGGTATGGGACCCCAAATAGCTATATCAATATTGGAAAAGAATAAAAAAGTTGGAGGACACATTTCCCTATCTTAAAGTGTATTACAAAGACAAGTAACCAAACAACATGATAAGGGCCCAAGGACTGACATATAGAAAAACAAAACTTAATTGAGAACTCAGAAATCAGCTCCCACATTTCTATCCAACTGATTTTTGCAAGAGTTCAAAGACTACTCAATTTGGAAAGAGTAATCTCTTCAACAAATGGTACTGGGTAACCTGGATTTTCATTTACAAAAAAAAAAAGAAAAAATAGGAGGACCCCATCTCACGCCATATACAGAAATGAATCCAAAATGGATCAAATACCTACATATAAAAGTTAGACCTATCAAACTCCTAGAAGAAAATTTGGGGAAGCATCTTCAGGATCATTTTTCAGGCATCAATTTCTCAGACTTTACACCCAAAGCACAAGCAACAAATTAAAAAAAAAATAGATAAATGGGATCTCAGTAAAATTACAAACTTTTGCACCACTAAGGACTTTATAATAAAAGTAATATTACAACCTACTCAAAGGGAGAAAATATTTGGAACCATGTGTCTGATACAGGTTTACTCTCCAGAATATATAAAGAAATCCTTCAGCTAATAACAAAAAGACAAAAAAAAAAAAAACACAACAATTAAAAATGGGCAAACAGGGGAAGCGGCTGTGGCTCAATGAGTTGGGTTCCCGTCTACCATATGGGAGGCCCTGGGTTTGTGTCCCAGGGCCTCCTTGTGAAGGCAGACTCACCTGTAAGTGCCGCAGAGTTCTGCCTGGCCCGCAAGCACCGTGGAGTGCCGCTGACCCACAAGGGCTGTGGAGAGCTGACTCAGCAAGGTGATGCAACAAAAAGGGAGACAGCAAAAGGAAAAAACATAGAAGAATGCGCAGTGAATGGATACAGAGAGCAGACAACAAGCAAGCCACAAGGGGTGGGGAGATTAAAAAAATGGGCAAAAGACTTGAGTAGACATCTCTCCAAAGAACATATTCAAAGGGCCAGAAAGCACCTGAAAAGATGCTCAACATCATCAGCCATCCAGGAAATGCAAATAAAAACCACAAGGAGATACCATTTCACACCCATTACACTGGCTCTTATTAAAAATGGAAAATAATAAGTGTTAGAGAAGATGTGGAGTAATAGAAATGCTAATTCATTTTAGTGGTAATGTAAAATTGTTCAACCATTGTGGCGAATAGTTGGAAGGTTCCTCAGAAAGCTAAATATACAATTACAATACAACCCAGCAATCACACTGGTAGGTTGAAAGGAGGGACTTGAACAGATTTTTTTAACACTGATGTTCATAGTGGAATTATTCACAATTACCAAAACATAAAGCAATCCAACTGTCTGTTAGCCAATGAGTAGATAAAATAAATGTGGTGTTTTCATACAGTGGAATAATATTCAGCTGTAAAATGGAATGCAGTCCTAATACTTGAAACCCTATGGATGAACCTTAAACATACCATGTTGAGTGAGATAAGCCAAGCACAAAAGGACAAATATTGTATGATCTCATTGATTTGAAATAATTCCAGTAAGCAAACTCAGAGAGACAGAATCTAGAATATAGTTTACCAAGTACAGGAAAGTGGATAGGGAATGTGAAGGTAAGGGTTAAAATGTACATGGTACCTATTTGGTGATGTCATGGTAATGGATGGTGGTAATGGTAGAACTACTCTCTACACGTAGTTAACAGCACTCATAATTCTTGTGTCTCTGTCTTTTTACTGTGTCTAATAAAAACAGAAAAACAGAGAAAGAGACAGACACAAGAAAAAAAGCCATCATTTTTGAATGGATTGTTTAAACATGAATCCCCCAAAAGTCTGGGCCCTTGGAAAAGCTCAAGATGAGAGAAGCCCCTGAAAGGGACAAAGAGTTGAGACCCAGGGAGAGATAAGCCATATGCCCTACAGCTTGGAGCTGAACTTGAGAAGAATGTAGAGCAGCCAAAACAGATTAGGTCCAGAAAGAGACAAGCAGTATGCCTGGATACTCTCAGTTGAGCTTAAACCTCAACAGAGATCAGCAGCCATTAACTGACTGGTGAGAAAGCCCTCCTTATGGTGCCTCAATTTGGACTTTTCATGGCCTTGGAACTGTAAGCTTTTACCCCAAATAAATACCCTTTATAAAAGCCAATCCATTTCTGGTTTTTTTTTTTTTTTTTTTGCATCGGCAGCCCTTTGCAACCTAAAACAGTTACTAACACTGCTGATTTATAAATATGATTGTGGCTGAAAGGGATAGTCCAGGGATGTAAATTCAAATGAAACAATGCTTGAGGATAATCTAGGGATTGTATAAAATAGTGAACTTTGTGATGGATGAGGATTGTTATTAATAGTACAAACACAATGTTCTATAAATTAGAACAAATATATGCCACTATCACAAAGTGTTAGGAATATTCTGATACATGGGAAATAACAAACTAATGTAAATTATGGAATATAGTTAACAGTAATATTGTAATTTTTTGCATCAGTAGCAAAGAAGTTATATTAATGCTAAGGGCCAATAATAGCAGGTGTAAGGGGTTATTGAAATTTTCCTTTTAGAGTAATGTAAACATTCAAAATTTGATGTGATAAAAACACAACTCTGTGATGAAACTGAGAGCCACTGAGTGTACACTTTGGATTGTCTGTACAAGGCATGGGACCATATAACACAGTGAACCCCATGGTGGATGATGGCCTGCTGTGGTTAACAGTACAAATATAAGAACATTCTCTCATGAAGTATAACATATACAATACTAATACATGGCGCTAATACTAAAACATGACAATAGACTTGAATATACACATCCAAGAACCAAATGAATTCCAAATAGTATAAAACCGAATAGATCTACTCTGAGACATATCATAATCAAAATGTCAAATGCCAAAAAAAAGTGTTCTTCAAGCAGCAAGAAAGAAGCAATTTATCATATGCAAGGGATCCTCAATGAGACTAAGTGCCAATTTCTCATCAAACTACAGAGGCAATAAGGCAATGGGATGACATATTTACAGTAGAAAGATAAAATTTGACATTTAAGTATTCTATATCCAGAAAAACTGTCATTCAAAACAAGGGAGAGTTTAAGACATTTCCAGAAAACAAAACCTGAATTCATTACCATAAGATCTGTCCTACAAGAAATGCTAAATGGAGTCCTTCAGGTTGAAAGGAAAGGGTATGAATTGTACCTTGGAGACCCATGAAGAAATAAAGATTTCCAGTAAAGTTAACTATGTGGATAAATACAAAAGCCAGTATTATCATATTCTTGGTACATAAGTAAACTTTTTATTTCTTACAAGATTTATAATACATTTGCATAAGAAATCATATTTATATGGTATAGGCATGCAAAATATACAGAGGTAATGAGTGACAAAAACAACACAAAGAGTGGAAATATAGAGGTATAGCATCAGAGACTATGTATGCTACTGAAGTTAAATTGGTATCATTTCAAACTAGTTTGTTGTTGATTTAGTTATGTTAACTATAAACCACAGGGAAACCACAAGAAGGTATGTAACATATAATCATAAAATGATATGAAAAGGGAATTAATCTCTTCCACCACAAAAAATCAACTAGACAGAAATGTCTACAATGGAGGAAATGAAAGCCAAAAAGATATATGATGTTCAAGAATTAAATGACATAATGGATGAAGTAATTCCTGCCTTATCAGTCATTATTTTGAATGTAAATGAATTAAATTCTCCAATCAAAAGACATAGATGGGAAGAATGAGTAAAAAAGGTATGATCCATCCTTATGTTTTTACAGGAAACTCACCTTAGACACAAATAGGTTGAAAGGATGGAAAAATATTCCATGAAAATTGCGATAAAAGGTAGCTGGGATTACTATACTAATATAAAAATAGACATTACATCAAAAGGTGTTACAAAGACATAGAACGACACTATACATTAATAAAAGTGTCAATCCAGCAAGAAGATATCACAATTAAAAATATATATGCATTTAATCACAAATTCCCAAAATACATGATGTAAACATTGACAAAACTGAAGGGAGAAGGAGACATTTCTACAGTAATATTTGGAGGCTTCAATATATCACTTTCAACCATGGATATAGACAGAAAATTAATAAGGAAACAGAGACCTTGAACAATACTAAAATGAATTCGATTTAGACATATACTGAACACTCCAAAAACAGCAGAATACACATTTCAAGTGCATGTGACTCTTTCCACAGGATAGGCCACACGTTAGGCCACAAAACAGGTCTCAATAAATTTCAAAACTTTTACATAATATAAAGCATCTTCACTGATATCATTTGAATAAAGTTAGAACATAATAACAGAAGGAAAACTGGAAAATTTAAAACTGCATGGAAATTAAACAGCACACTCAAACAATCAATGGATCAAAGAAGTAGTCGCAATGAAAATGAGGAAATAGCATGAGGTGAATGAAAACAAAGACACAGCATATCAAACTTATGTGATGCAGTGAAGGCAGAGCTCAGAAGGGAATCTAAAGCAATGGATGCATATATTAAAAAATAAAGATTTCGAATCAATAATATAGTTTAATGGAGGAATTAAAAGAATAAACTAATTAAAGTTAGTAGAAGAAAATAAATAATAAAGGTTAGAGTCAGGATAAATGAAGTAGAAAATAAACAATAGAATCAATGAAACAAATATTGGATCTTTAAGAAGATCAATAGAATTGACATAATTTTAGCTAGACTGACAAAGAAGAAATGAGAAAAGATGCAAATAAGTAAAATTCAAAATAAAAGGGGAGGGTATTACCACTGATCTTGAAGAATTATAAGGATTATAAGAGTTATAAACAATTGTATACCAACAATCTGGTAATCTAGAAGAAATGGACAATTCATAACAACACATAACTTATTTAAACCGAATCAAGTTGAAATAGAAGATCTCAACAAACCTATAAAAAATTTAAAAAAATTATTTATTTTTCTTCTTTATTTCCTTTTAATGTTACATTAAAAAAATATGAGGTCCCCATATACCAATCACCCAACCCCTCCCACATCAACAACCTCTTCCATCATTGCAGCACATCCAATGCACCTGGTGAATACATTCTGGAGCACTGCTGCACCACATGGATAGTGGTCCACATTGTAGTACACACTCTTCCCCCATCCACCCAGTGGGCCATGGCAGGACACAAAACGTCCAGCATTTGTGCCTGCAGCACCGCCCAGGACAACTCCAAATCCTAAAAATGCCCCTACACCATATCTCTTCTTCCATCTCCCTATGATCAGCAGCCACTGTGGCCACCCTCTAGACAACACTACTACAATTTCTTCCCTTACTAATCACAATAGTTCCCCAGTAGAACACCAGTAAGTGCACTCTAATCCAAACTCTATTCCTCCATCCTGTGGACCTCAGGATGGTTATGTCCAGTCCCCCTCTACATCAAGAGGGGACTTAGATTCCACATGGATGATGGATGCAATTATCCTGCTGGTAGCTGTAGGAACTCTTGGCTCCCTGGTGTGATGGTTGACTCTTCACCTCCCTGTCAGCTAGCCAGGATAAGCCCAACAAACCAGAGGGTAGGAGCCACAAGTCTGCTGAGTCCCAGGGCCTGGCCATCCAGAGATTCAGGTCTCCTGAGTATACACCAAGCCAAATGACAACCACAGGTCCAGTAAAAGTAACAGAAGAGGCATGTGTAGAAAGATCATATCTGAGTCCAACTCCATCACACTCAGGAACACAAACCCAAAGTAGGGCCAAAAGACATGGCCCTGAACTCCAGAACCATCCGCCATAACCATAGAACCTGTGGGTCTCTTCCTTAGGAGAACCAGCACCTGGGTTTCCATCTACCTTAGCTGCTGCTGGTACCCTGCTGAGGCATACATAAGCATCAGCCCTCTGATGACCTCCTTCCCCTTTTTTGGAGACTCACAGCCATATAAACTGACTTGTCCTTTCCATTTCCCCCTTTTATCCAAAGTCAAAAAGCAGTTTTTTTTACATGATATTACATGTAGGCTGAGATATTCTGCCTGTCTGTGTTGACCCCTTTATTCAAGGTATTTTTCTTGTTACATCATCAGCTGTTGCTTGGTAGTAATCCCTCAGCACCAGGGGGGCTCATCCCTGGGAGTCTTGTCCCATGCTCAGGGGAAGGCGATGCATCTACATGCTGAGTTTGGCTTAGAGAGTGTCCACATTTGAGCAACATGGAAGCTCTCAGGAGGCAACTCTTAGACACCTCACAGCTCTAGGTCTAGGTCATAAATCTGGCACACAGGCTCATAATCAGAGCCATCAGTATGAAGGGCACATTGTTGAACCATCCATCTTTGTGGTTCTCTGCCATTGCACTTGGGGGATTGCTGCTGTTCCACTGGGGAATGTGATAGAGCTCCCCTGGCCAGGAACCCAGCACTCTCTCAGCTGTCATTTCCAACTGAAACCACTATGAAAATACCCAATCCTTTCTATGTACCCTGTATACATGCCCTGTAGAACTCCCTCTCAACCATGTGCCCCCCACCGATAACACCTCACACAAGTGCTCCTCCCCTGTCATAGTTGAACCTCTCTGTAGTCCAAAACTTCTTCAAAAAGGAAGCTCAACAACTATAGAAATGATAAGCCTAAAATAAGAACAAGGCCTAGAGCAGCATTGATTTGTTTTGAGATTTCCCCCTTGACCCACTGTTTTTCTATGATTGTGCTGTTTAACTTACAAATCTTGGTGCCAGATCTGGGTCTCTGTCCCTTACAGATTTCTAGCTTCATTCCACTATGATTAGAGAAAATATTTTGTATGATTTGGTCTTTCTAATTCATTGAGACTTTTCTTGTGGCCTTGCATGTGGTCTATCTTGGAAAATGATCCATGTGCACTTGAGATGAATGTATATTCTGCTCTATTTAGGTGTAATGTTCTGTATATGTTTATTAGGTCCAGCTCCTCTAATATATTGTTCAAAGTCTTTGTTTCTTTGTTGATTCTCTTTTGAGATATTCTGTCCTAAGTTAATAGTAGTGTATTAAAGCCCCCCTCTATAATTATAGAGGCATCTATTCCTTCACTTAGTTTTTCCAGTGTTTTCCCTATGTATTTGGAGGCACCCTTTTTAGGACCATGAATGTTTATGATTGTTCTTTCTTCTTTAAAGATTATCCCTTTCATTAATATGTATTGTCCATCTTTCTCCCTCACAATTGTTTTACATTTAAAGTCTGTTTCGTTTGATATCAATATAGCTAATGCTGCCCTTTTTTGGTTATTGTTTGCATGTAAGATTGTTTTCCAGCCCTTCACTTTTAACCTCCTTGAGTCCCTGGGTCTAACATGTGTTTCATGTAGACAACATATAGATTGGTCATATTTCCTTATTCAACCTTCCAGTCTGAGTCTCTTGACAGGTGTGTTTAATCCATTGACATTAAGTGTCATTACTTTAAAGGAATTACTTATATTAGCCATGTTTTCTTTGGATTTGTGTTTGTCATATTTTGTTTGAATTTCTTTTTCTGTTTTTGTCTTTTTAGTTGCTCTTACACTATCCTTCAACTCTCTTGTTTTTTCCTTTGTTCCTACAGAACTCCCTTTAGTATTTCTTGAAGGGCAGGATTCTTGTTGGCATACTCTTAGTTTCGGGTTATCTGTGAGTATGTTGAACTTTCCATCATTTTTGAATATTAACTTTCCTGGATAGAGTATTCTTGGTTGGAAATTTTTTTCTTTAATACATTGACTATGTCAAACCACTGCCTTCTTGCTTACATGGTTTCAGGTGAGAAATCAGCACTTAATCTCATGGAGCCTCCTTTGTATGTGATGGTTCTCCTTTCTCTTGCTGTTTTTCATATTTTTTCTTTGTCTTAAGCATTAGATAATTTGACAAATAAGTCTTGGTGTAGGCCTGTTGGTATTTATGCTGTTTGTGGTGTGTCGTGCTTCCTGGACATGTACATCCATCTCCCTCAATAGGTTTGGGAAGTTTTCAGCCATTATTTCCTCCCTTCTGTCCCCTTTCCCTTCTCTTCTCCTTCTGGGATGCATATAATGTGTATGTTTTCACATTTCCATTTTCATTCAGTTTCGTAAGTCCCTGCTGGATTTTTTTCTATCTTTTTATCGACCAGTTCTACTATCTGTTTGATTTCAGATGTACTGTCTTCCACATCACCAGTTCTCTCCTTTGCTGTTATTTGCTATTTGCTGAGAGTGCATTTTTGATTTCTTGAATTGTACTATTCATCAGCATCATATCTGTTATCTTTTTGGGTATGATTGCAATTTTTTCTGTATTCTCTCCAAGTATTTTCTTCATATTCTTAATCTCTTCCTTCACATCATCAAATTGGTCCCTAATATATGTTTTGAGAGCTTTGATTAGTTGTTCGATGTTCTGCTCCTCTTCCTGGTTTTTAGTTTGTTCATTGCATTGGGTCACATTTTCCTGATTATTCATTTGTAGTCTTTAGTTTTTTGTTGCTGTCTGGTCATCACTTTTTCTTGACAGTTTCAAGCAGTTGCTTAGCTGCTTTGTCTAGTTTGGGGTTTAATTATTTGTTGTTTTTGCATATGTGTTAAGTCTTCTCTTTGTCACTTTGTTCTTCTTATTCTGTTTCTTTGTTGTTGGGTGTGTTCGCTTGAAGGAAAATATTATGTCCAGAGAAGGCAAAAGGAGTAAGAAAAGAAAAAGTATAATAATAGTATTTATAGTAAATGTTAACAGAGGTACCATGTGAGATCTAGGAGAATAGATATTAGTCTCATGTAACATATGTAGATTTGTAACAGTAAGAAAATTAGAGTACATATAATGAAACAGTCAACTGAATATGGGGAGAAATATAGTGTGAATTAAAATGCCAGTGTGTTCAGTAGATAGGGAAAGATAAAGGACAACAGTATAAAGAGTGAATATAAGACAGAAAACAGAACAAAGGTATTAGAAATAAAAAGTCAGAAAAATAGGAGGGCAAACAAAGAGAGGTGTGTAATGTAAGAGAAACAATCAATGATGGAGGATAGAAAGATGTAGAGGAAAGGGGATAGTGTTGGTGGCCAAAATCAATACACACAGAAAAGAGTAAATGAGGATGAGGAAATACAGCAAATGTGAAGCGCTCCCTGTAGCACCTAATGTAAAAAGAATAAAAAAAAAGAAGAAAAAGAAAGAAAGAAAGAAAGAGAAAGAAAGAAAGAAAGAAAGAAAGAAAGGAAAGAAAGAAAGAAAGAAAGAAAGAAAGAAAGAAAGAAAGAAAGAAAGAAAGAAAGAAGGAGCAAAAGGGAAGGGGGAAGCAAGCAAGAAAAAGAAAAAGAGAAAGAAAGAAAAAAAGACCTTGGGGGGATAAAGAGGAAGGAAAACCAAGAAGAGAAACCAACAACATACTAGACAAAGTTTCAAGCAAGGGATCCTCTTTGTAGTTAAATTAAACGCTTAGGGATCTGACGTTCTCCCTTTCTCCCTTCCTCACTTCCCTCTCCCCAGGCAGCTGGAAAGTTGCCTGAGAGGTCTGGTAGGAGATTCAAATGGGTCCTTGGTGAACCAGCTCTGTACAGAATACAATGACTCTTAATTTCCAGAGAGAGAGCACCCACACCTTGCAAGGAACCCCAAGTATGCTATTGGAAACTTGGAAATCACCTCCTACAGTTCCTTTCCTACAGGTGTGCTATGAGAGGGCTAGTTGATTTTCTTACTCCACCTTCTCCCACACCAAGTTTCCTATCCCAAGGTATTTAGGTTAATTGGGCTTTTTCAGGAGATTTGCCACTCCACTCATCCCAGGCTCTCCTCAAGCCAGCTGGTATGCTCCTCCAAGTGCAAAAAAAAAAAAGTGGGGGTTGGGACCAGAAAATTGAACTCTCACTCCACCGGCCCCTCTCGTACAGCCCCCACTGAATCCCTCCCACTCACAGAGTCAGTCCAAAACCGGAGGGCTAGGGCAATCCTGAACCTCTGGGACCATTGGACTTAGGAAGGGGAAGTCCAGAACACTGCAGACTCAGGGTATATATGTCTGTGAAATGCGGGCTGTGGGGCACTGGGGGACGTGGACCTGGGGAGCACTCATCTGGGCATCACGGGGCCCAGGAACACCACCACTCAACTGACAATTCTCAGGGAATACTGCAGCAGCCAGCCCTAGGGGTAGAGTCCTGCCTCCCACAGCTTCCGACCTCCATTCTTACAACCCAGAATTCTACCTTTAGCAAGCACTGCCTCTGTCATAGGCTCTCACAATCAATGTCCATATACCTCCTGCCTTGCAGACCTTCAAAACAGCCTGCTCTGGCAAGACTCCAACCCCTCTCAGCTGTCTCTTTGCAGGAGAGAATATGAGGTGTAGTCACTCAGACGCCATCTTGTCCATCTCCCACCTAGAACAAAGAGATCAAAATATAATAAAAATCTGCTAACAAACAAAAGTAATAGGACCAGATAGTTTCACAGGTGAATTCTACTAAACAGAAGAAGATTACCACCACTTCTTCTCAAACTTTTCAATAAAGTTGAAGAGAAGAGAATTCTGCCTAACTAATTATATGATGCCAACATTACCCTACTACCAAATCAAGGTAAAAATATCACAAAAGAAAACTAAAGATCATTTTTTCCTTATTAATATAGATGAAAAAAATCCATAAATAGTAGCAAATCAAATCTAAAAGCATATTAAAAGAATTATACACCATGAACAAGTAGGATATATCCCAGGAATGCAAGTATGGTCAGTCAATTAATGAATGTTACATGTTACATTAATAGAATGAAGAAAAATAGCATTTTATCTCAGTTAATACAGTAAATGCTTTTGACAACATCCAACAACATTCCCTGGTAAAAACACTAAGAAAAGTAGGAGCAGCAGGGAACTTCCTCTCACAATAAAAGGCAAAAACGAATATATGAAAAATACAGATAACAGTACACTCAGTGGTGAAAAACTGAAAGTCATACCCCTGAGGAAAGAAGGGATGCATGCTTCCACCACTGCAATTCAAAATGGTACTGGAAGTCCTTGCCAGAGAAATTAGACAAGAAAAAGAAATAAAAGGGATCCAAATTGAGAAAGAAGTAAAATTATTTTGATTTGTAGATGACATGATCATTTATATAGAATATCTCAGGAATCCATAAGAAAACTAATAAAATAAATGAATTCAACAAAATTGTAGGCTACAAGATTAACATGGAAAAATCAGTTGTGTTTTTATATACCAGGAAAGAATATTCTGAAAAAAAATTCACAATACCGCCTAAAGGAATAAAATGCCTAGGACTAAATTTAACCCAGGAGATAATGGACATGTGTACTTAAAACTACAATACACTGTGGAAAAAAACTAAAGAAGATTTAACCAAATGGCAAGATATTCCATGTCCATGGATAGGAAGAATTAATATTATTAAAATGTCACTACTACCCAAAGAGATTTACAAACTCAATGCTATACCTATCAAAGTCCCAGCAGCCCTTGTTCCAGAAATGGAAAAGACAATCTTTAAAGTCGTACAGAATTGAAGGAGCCCCAAATCACCAAACAATATTGCAATGGAAGAACAAATTTGGTGGTATCACACTTCTGGATTTTACAACTTACTATAAAACTATAGTAATCAAAACAATGTGATCCTGCATAAAGAATAGACATACATGCCAACAGAATAGAATTTAGAGTTCATAAATAAACCCATACATCTGTGGCCAACTGCATTTTTTCCAGAGGTGCCAAGTACATTAAATGGTGGAAAGAATAGTCCCTTCAAGAAATAGTACTTGGAATGCTGTATATCTCATTGCAAATAAATGAAGTTGGACCTCTTGCTCATGCCATATGCAAACATTAGCTCTAAATGGATCAAGCTCCTAAACATAAGTGCTAAAACTATAAAGTTCTAAGAGTAAGAGATAGGGGGAAATTTCATAGCTTTGGATTTGATAGTAATGTCTTAGATATGACACCAAAAGCATGAACCATAAAAGATAAAATACATAAAATGGACTTCATCAAAATTAAAAAAAAACTTTATATATCAAGAGACAACGTCAAGAATGTGAAAAGACAACCTACAGAATCAGAGAATATAATTGCTAGCCTTGCATTTGATAAGGGTTTAATACAGGATATAAAACAAACTATTACAACTCAGCAACAAAAGCAAATAACCCAATTAAAAAATGGACAAAGGAATTAAAATAGAAATTTCCCCAAAGAAGATATACAAATGGCCAGTAAGCACGTGGAAAGATGCTCTAAGTCATTAACCACCAGGGACATGTAATGAAAACCACAATGAGGTACTGATTCATACCCAAGAGGATAGTTATTATTGAAAAAAAAAGAAAAAAACAGAAAATAACAATTGTTGGTGAGGATGCACATAAATTGGAACCGTAATACATTATTGGTGTCATTGTAAAATGGTACAGACATTTTGGAAATCATATTGGACATTGTAAAATGGTGCAGACATTTTGGTGTTTCCTCAGATAGTTTAACATAGATTATGATATGCCTGAGCAATCCCACTTCTTAGTATGTATCCAAAAGTATTGAAAGCACATACTTGAACAGAGAAATAGATCCTGCTATTGTATGTGTTATAGCAGCATTATTCACAATAGGCGAAAGGTGTAAGCAATGAAAACCATCAACAGATGAATGGATAAACAATTATAATACACACAATGGGATATTATTCAGCTGTAAAAAGGAATGAAGTTCTGATACATGCTAAAACTTGAATAAATCTTGAAGACATCATGGTGAGAGACCTAAAAAATACAAGTATTTGTATTTACATACATAAAATTACATACATAAAAATACAAGTATTGTATGATCTCGCTTATATAAAATACCTAGAATAAGCAATTTTGATAGAGATAGTAGATTATAGTTTTCCAGGGGCCAGGTGAGGGAGGGAAAGAGAGAGTTATTGCTTAATGGGTGTAGAGTTTCTGTTTGAGGTGATGGAAAAGTTGGGATAATGGATGTTGGTGATGGTAGCACAATATTGTGAATGCAATTAATAGCACTGAACTGTACTCTTGAAAGTGATTCAAATCAGAAAATTTGAGTTATATATATGTTACGCCAGGAAAAAGTTTTAAAAAATGATTCACAGTTGATCTTCTTGGTCTTACCAGACTCTTTCTGCTCTCTTACCCATAATTCCATTTTTGTATGTATGGTTGACATATCCTTGAGCCCAAGTAGGATAGGGTAGGGTAGAGTAGGGAAAAGACATGGAGCGTCTAGGAAGATGAACGTACAATTTCATGCTACAAATACTCTGAAGTAGTGTTAGCCAATTAATGCCAAATTTCTGATATGGTCTTATGGTAAAATTCTATGTCGAAATCCATTTATTTTTTTTTTTTTTAATTTTTTTATTTTTTATTGACTTTGTAATAATATTACATTAAAAATATATATGTGAGGTCCCATTCAACCCCACCCCCCCACCCCCCCTCTCCCCCCCCCCCCAACAACACTCGTTCCCATCATCATGACACATCCATTGGATTTGGTAAGTACATCTTTGGGCACCTCTGCACCTCATATACATTGGTTCACATCATGGCCCATACTCTCCTCTATTCCATCATGTAGGCCCTGTGAGGATTTACAATGTCCGGTGATTACCTCTGAAGCACCATCCAGGGCAGCTCCATGTCCCGAAGATGCCTCCACCTCTCATCTCTTCCTGCCTCGAAATCCATTTATAATCCTAATGTTGATATATAAAATTAACCCAGACAGACTACAGTCCATTAGGATTTTTTCTTTATAGGAGACTGGAATTTGACCTCTGACTCATCTCAGTGTCAGTGACCCCAACACACCTTACGAAGATATGTAAGATACAAGTAACTTGTATATTTTGATTTGGTTTTCAGTAATGTATCCTAGAAAAGAAAATGTTGGCTTAGAAATCAATGGCAAAATGAATCAACCCCTGGAGTACCTATTAAGGGATTGGCCACAGGTATAACCCTTGTTATAGAGACTTTCTCACATGTTTATACTACCAGATTTCTGTGTAGTAATATTTACCACTAGGAAAGAATTCTGAACATCTTAGAGTTCAGAGGATGAGTACAGCTGCTCTATATGACCAACAATATCCATATTAACATTTTCTTTCATATCTTCTTGTCAGTTGAAATAGAAAACTTCTTTGTGTTGTTTTGATGTTGTTTCTGATTTCTAGGCAAGTTCCTAAATGGAAAAGTCAATACTCATGAAATATAGAGAGTACAAAGAAACTTGTAAACACCCAGTAAAGCCATTTTGCTATTTCTCTATTCCTACAGAAACTCGACATATTGCATGAAGGTGTCAATGTCTTTGACTGTGGCAGAGAATGAATCAGGCCTGTGCTACAATAGCAGGATTCGCTATATAGAAAAATCGGAAGTCACTAAAAGAAAGGAGATCTCCTGCCCAGACATGGATGACTTTAAAAAGTCCAATCAGGAGCCTGATGTTATATGGTACAAGGTAATTCAGCATATTGTCAAATACATTCCTCCCCCATCCAATAGCTGGCTTAGGGATAGGGAAAAGGAGAAGTTTTATTTCTAATTTTTGGTAATAGATATTTCACTGAGAAGAAATGACAGATCCACAGTGAAATAATTCAGGGTTTTGACTCCGGTATACTGCTAGTTTTCATACATGTCCATTAGCAGGTGTCAGAGGCAAATCCCACCTTCTACAACTGCTAAAAATAAATATAATCTTCCTTTACCTCAACTTACGAGAACAAATGGAGAAAGGGTGAATATTTAAATAAGGCATGAGTGAAATGATTTGGGGACATAAAAATATTATTTACAGTTAGGAACAAAGGCCCATCATTACAAGTAGAAGTTGGTGTTTGCAAAAAACACCAATTATTATCCGTGTCTACTATGAGAGTTACTGCAGTAAATGCAGAAGAGAGAAGTGGGTCCAGTGCAGCATGAACAAACACTGCTAAAGTAAAACTTAGCTGGAAATAAGGCACATTCTAAGGTTGAATAGAAGAAAGTTGAATGAAAGGAATATTTACAGAGGTGTGTCCAGGGTTCTGTAACCATCAAGGCAGGAAGCTGTTAGTTACCACTCCTTGGTTTGCAGTGGCAAGTGGAAGGGGCGTTATCTCTGGAACCTGGCAAGAGTGGAGGGGATCCATCAGGAACTATGTCCTTAGAGGGATATAACCTCTGATAGAACTGTGGTATAGAGGGAGGGAGGGGTGAGATAAATACCCTAACATTCTTAACTCCTGCCATCAGAGCTCCTGCTAGTGTGCATGCTCATCCTGGTTGAACCCAAACGGAAGCCAGAGGGCAAGAGAAACCTGTTGATAGAGTTAATTGTGTCCAGGTGTCCAAGACATAGAGCATGGCAGAAAAAGGTGGAGAATGGATCTAGGAGAGGAAACAGAGAATAGCCACACAACCTTCCAGCTATGATATTCTAACTGCTAACCTGGGCCCTCATGAACCTATAGCAAAACTGAGCATACTCTGCCAATTCTGAGCCACAACATCTGACACATTGTACAGTTTTAGTATTTGGTGGCCAAAGGTGACCAAGAAGGTTTTTTTCTGCATGGGTATTTTGTGCATTGTTGGAACCAAACACCTGTCATAAAAAGTGGAGCAGGTTGTTTCTATAGGTTCCAGACACTCAGTTCCCAGGAAAGCCTAAACTATAACTGCCACAGCTGTCGTGTGTTTTTCTGTGTTTAATTTTGCAAGCCTCTCCATCTTTATACCTAGAAAACTAACCAGTAAACATGCCTGTTTTCAATAGGACATTGTCAGTGAAAATACAAATATTTGCATTGGGGTAAAACACTCATCTACATGATTAGTTAGCTTAGTAATAATAGCCTGCTACTAGTGACATCAAGACATCCAGCTAGAATCCTCCTTTTTCTTGCCACAACAAGTATTTCAGTTTGATTGTTTGCCATTTGTTATAAATAGGACGGTTTGGATTCATAAATTTGTACATTTGTTCTTCTACTCAACATATATTTATTGGGTACCTAAGATGTGCTAGGCATGATGGCTGGAACTGGGGGTACTAAAGTTACCAAAATGAACATATTTCCCTGTTCTTGGGAAGGGAGATGAATACTTAAGCAGCTTCGTCTCAATACTCTAGGGAAGAGCTACATAAATTAAAACTTCTAAAGAGCAGATCCTGCTTAGGATCATCACCATCTTTGTGCAGAGTGAAGAGCAGCAGGCATATCACTGTTTTTAACTATAGACGTGAGTGGCTTTGCAAAGGAAAATTTCAAAAATAAGAGAGTTAATATCTCACAGTATGTAATATTCGCCAGCAGGCTTTCCCAAATCTTTTCATGTTATAACAAACATAGAATATAACGTGGAGTGAGGGGGGGGAATGCCCTGCTCTGAGGGCTTTGACTGCTCCAGGCACTAACTTACTGATTTACATTAGAAGAGAAGGGGATCAATAAATCTATATACCAGTAATTCTCTCATAGTACCCCCAGGGACCTGTGGCCTACTGTTTGGAAGCTCTGGTCTATTTTTCAAAAAAATATATCATTTAATGTTTACTTAAAGATGACTGAGTTAGTCAATCCTGGTTGTCCTTGGAATGAAAGGAATGTGTGTTAGAGGACTGTTTCTCCTCTATCTAGATTACATCAGTAAGCAAAAGATAGTGAGACTCCTATTAATGGCCTTTGTCATTATCTATTTTTTTGCATTTTTATTATTTTTAATTGTATTTTTTAAAGATACATAGATGAAAAATAATGTTATATTAAAAAATATAAGAGATTCCCATATACCCCACACCCCACACACTCCTCCCACATCAACAACCTCTTTCATCATTGTGGCACATTCATTGCATTTGGTGAATACATTTTGGAGCACAGCTGCACCGCATGGATTATAGTTACACATTGTAATTTACACTCTTCCCCAGTCCATTCAGTGGCTTATGGCAGGATATATAATGTCCAACATCTTTCCTTACAAATCATTTAGGACAACTCCAAGTCCCGAAAATGCCCCAATATCACATCTCTTCTTCCCTCTCCTTGCCCTCAGCAACTACAATGGCTACTGCCTTCACATCAGTGATACAATTTTTTCTTTGCTAGAGTTGAAATAGTTATATTGTAGAATACCAGTGAGTCCACTCTAATCCATATATATATTTTATTTATTTATTTCTCTCCCATTCCCCCCTACCCCCTCCTCCCCGCCCCGGTTGTCTGTTCTCTGTGTCTGTTTGCTGCATCTTCTTCTGTTGTGGTCAGCGGCATGGGAATCTGTGTTTCTTTTTGTTGTGCCATCTTGTTGTGTCAGCTCTCCGTGTGGGCAGCGCCATTCCTGGGCAGGCTGCACTTTCTTTCACGCTGGGCGGCTTTCCTTATGGGGCGCACGCCTTGCACGTGGGGCTCCACTACGTGGGGGACACCCCTGCGTGGCAGGGCACTCCTTGCATGCATCAGCACTGCGCATGGGCCAGCTCCACATGGGTCAAGGAGGCCAGGGGTTTGAACCGTGGACCTCCCATGTGGTAGATGGACGCCCTAACCACTGGGCCAAGTCTGCTTCCCCTAATTCATATTTTATTCCTCCATCTTGTGGACCCTGGAATGGTGATGTCCACTCCACTTCTATATTGAAAGGGGGCTTAGATTCCACATGGTTGATGGGTGCAATTCTCTTTTCTTGCAGTTGTAGGCACTCTCTGTTCCCTGATGTGGTGGTTGACCATCCTCACCTTCCTCTTTGCTGACCTGGGTAATTCCAATGAACTGGAGAGTAAGAGTTGCAACTCTTTTTAATTGTATTTTTTAAAGATACATAGATGAAAAATAATGTTATATCCTTACACCATGACATACAAAGTAGGAATGCTGTCGGCCACTACTTTTATTCAAAATTGTTTTGGAGGTTCTAGGTTATATTGTAAGAAAGTTAAATCAAACATGATGTATAAATATGAGAAGAGACAATATAATATTTTTTTATTTGAAATGTTCTGAGTTTACAAAGCAATCATGTATACCATATAAAAGATTCACATACTCTGCCCTACCACCAACGCTTTACATTTTTGTGACACATTTGTTCCAACTGATGAAAGGACATCGTCCTAATATTACTGTTATCTATAGTCCATAACTTATATTTGGTGTATTATTCCCACAACCATACTTTTATTAACATCATGTATTAGCATTGCATAATTGTTATAGTCCATGAGAGAACATTCTCTATTTTACTGTTAACCACAGTCCATCTTCCACTATTGGGTTCACTGTGTTATAGTTTCCTGCCTTGTACACTCCATCCAAAGTGTACCTTTAGCGGCTCTCAGTTTTGTCACAAAGATATGCTGTCGAATATCCCTGTCTACATATAATAACAGGAGTTAAAAATGCTGTTTGACCTAAAGTAAGGGGGAAATGGAAAAGACAAATGAGTTCATATGGCTATGAGTCTCTAAAAAAGAGTCTGGAGGTTGTCAGAAGTATTGCCCTTATGCACACCAGAGCAGAGTCTCAGAGACAGATAAAGTAGATACAACCCCAGATATTGGTCCTTTTGAGGGCTAAAGAGACCCACAGGTTCTATGGTCATGGCAGATGGGGTTCACTGCCATGCCAGTTGGCCCTTCTTTGGAGCTGGTGTTTCTGTGTGATGGAGCTGGACTCAGATGGGATCTCTTTTCACAAGCCTTTCATGCTACTTTACTGGAATTGTAGTTGGTGCTGTGGCTTAAGATATATCTAGGGGATTTGAATCTCTGGACTGACAATATGATAGCCAGGCCCTGACCTCAACAGACTTCAGCTCCTACACTCTGATTTATTGGACTTACTCCACTCAGCTACCATGGAGTTGAAGAATGTCAACTACCACACCATGGAGCCTAGAGTGCCTACAATTGAAAGCAGGAGGATTGCATCCAATATCCATGTGGAATCTAAACCCCCTCTTGACATAGATGTGGAATGGACACAACCAAGCCAAGGGTCACAGGAAGGAGGAATACAGTAAGGATTAGAGTGGACTTAATGATATCCTATTCATGAACTATTGTGGTTAATAATCGAGAAAATGTGTCATTGATGTGGAAAAAGTGGCCATGGTGGCTGCTGGGTGCGGGGAAGGGGAGGAAGAGAAGAGATGTTGAGGCATTCTCGGGACTTGGAGTTGTCCTGGGTGGTGCTCCAGAGACAATTGCTGGATGTTGTATGTCCTCCCATGGCTCACTGGATGGAAAGTGGGAAAGTGTGGGCTATGGTGTGGAACACGGGACATGGGGTGCAGCGATGCCCAGAGATGTACTCACTAGACACAATGGATGTGACATGATGATGGGAGAGAGTATTACTGTGGGGGGAGTGGTGGGGTGGGGGCGGTGGGGGTGAATGGGGACTTCATATTTTTTAATGTAATAGCTTTTAAAAAAATGAATAAATTGAGTAGAATTTGAAAAAAACAAACAAAACAAAACAAAGGTATGCTGTCATCCGCTCAGTCCATTTCAGAATGTTTTCATTACTCCAAAAAAAAAATCCCATATCACTTTATGCACCCCCATTATTGAACCATAGCAATAATACAGTACTTTCTTTGCCACTGCTGTAAAAATATCACATTACTGGTAACTATAGTCTATATGTTACATCAGTTGTATTTTTCCATGCATTTCCCTATTCTAGACATCTTGTAATAGAGGAGCATTCTTGTGTTTGCCCTATTAACCACAATCATCATCCACCACTGAAATCATTATGTTACAAAGTGCCTAGAGTATCTTCTAGCTTTCTTTCAATTGACAATAACCTCCTTAAACTACCCCCATTATACTCACTATAGTGTGTTACCATCAAATCTATCCATTTCCCCACATTTTCAATCCACATTATTTAACATCCTACATACATTCAGCATCAATTCCTCCTTCTCAACCCATAATCTATTTCCTAGTAATCTATACTATAGAATTTAACTCATGAGTTTACTCGTTGTATTTAACTCATATTAGCGAGACCATATAATATTCGTCCTTTTGTGTCTGGCTTATTTCACTCAACATCATGTTCTCAAGGTTCACTCATGTTGTCATATGCATCCCGATTTCATTTCTTCTTAACAACTGAATAATATTCCATGGGTGAGTATAACACATTTTTTCAAAATTTATTTTTTATATTTTTTTCTCTCTTTATTTTTTTTAAATGTTACATTAAAAAAATGTAAGTGGTCCCCATATATCCCCCACCCCCCTCACCCTACTCCTCCCACATCAACAACCTCTTCCATCATCGTAGGATGTTCATTGCATTTGGTGAATACATTTTGGAGCACTGCTGCAGCACATGGATAATGGTTTACATTGTAGTTTACACTCTCCCGCAGTCTACCCAGTGGGCCATGGCAGGACATATGATGTCCAGCATCTGTCCCTGCAGTATCACACAGGATAACTCCAAGTCTTGAAAATGCCCCCACATCATATCTCTTTTTCCCTCTAGTTACCCTCAGCAGCTACTGTGGCCACTTTCTCTACATCACTGCTACTATTTCTTCTATTACTAATCACAATAGTTCCATAGAAGAGCATCAGTAAGTCCACTCTAATCCATACTGTGTTCCTCCATCTTGTGGAGCCTGGGATGGTTATATCCATTCCACCTCTATATCGAGAGGACGCTTAGATTCCACATGGATAAAGGATGCAATTCTCCTGATTGCAGTTGTAGGCATTCTTGGCTCCCTGGTGTGGTGGTTGACTTTCTTCACCTTTTGATTATCTATTCATTGAATGATAGACACTTGGGTTGTTTCCATCTTCTAGAAATTCTGAAGAATTTCTCTACGAACATTGGTGTGAAAATGTCTGTTTGCATCCTTGCTCTCATTTCTTCTGAATATATTCCTTGTAGTGGGATTGCCAGATCATATGTCAATTCTATATTTAGCTTTCTGAGGAAACAACAATCTGTCCTCCACAAAGTCTGCACCATTTTACATTCTCACCAAAAGTAAAGAATTGTTCCAATTTCTCTGCATCTTCTCTAGCATTTGTAGTTTTTTGTTTTTTTAAATAATAGCCATTCTGTAAGTTGTGAAATGATATCTCATTGAAGTTTTGATAGCCATTTCCCTAATTGCTAGTGATGGTGAGCATCTTTTCATGTGCTTTTTGGCTATTTGTATTTCTTCTTTGTAAAAACGTCTCTTCAGGTCATTATCCTTTTTTTAGGTGACTTGCTTGTCTTTTAATAATTGAGTTGTATGATCACTTTATATAACATGGAGATGAAACGCTTATCGAACGTATGACTTCCAAAATTTTTCTCCTATCGAGTAGGCTGCCCTTTCACCTTCTGAACAAAGGCATTTGAAGGACAAATGTGTTTAATTTTGAGGAGGTCCCATTTATTATTATTTTTTCTTGCATGGCTCATGCTTTGGGTGTAAAGTTTAAAAACCCCCAACTACAACAAGATCTTGAAGATGTTTCCTTCCGTTTTCTTCTAAGGGTTTTATGGCTTTAGCTTTTATATTTTGGTCCTCGATCAATTTTTATTTGACTTTTGTATAAGGTGTCAGATTGAGGTCCACTTTTTGTCTTTTCACTATGAATATCCAGTTTCCCAAGCACCATTTGTTGAATAGATTGTTCCTACTCACCTGGTTGGTTTTGGCAGCCTTGTTGAAAGTCTTTTGATTGTAGATGTTAGGGTCTATTTCCAAATTCTCAGTTTGATTCCATTGGTCAATATGTCTATTTTTATGCCAGTACCATGGTATTTTAACCATTGTAGATAGAGTCAGGGAGTGAAAGCCCTCCACTTTCATTCTTCTTTTTAAAGACATTTTGGCTATTTGGAGCCTCTTATATTCTAGATAAATTTGATAATTCGCTTTTCCCTTTCTGGAAAAAGGCTGTTGGGATTTTTATTTGGATTGCATTAAGTTTGTAAATCAGTTTGGGTACCATTGATATCTTAATGATATTTAGTCTTCTAATTTGTGAACATGAATGTCCTTCTATTTATTTAATTGTTCTTTAATTTCTTTTAGCAATGTCTGTAGTTTTCTGAATACGGGTTCTTTATGTCCTAGGTTATGTATATTCCTTAAAAAATTCTTTTAGTGGCCTCTAAATATTTTTTTCTGACTTCATCCTCAAATTGCTCATCAGTATTGTACAGAAATGCTACTGCCTTTGCATATTATTCTTGTGTCCCACCAATTTGCTTAAGACTTCTATTAGTTCTAGTAGCTTTGTTGCAGATTTTTTGTGATTTTCTATATATATAGAATCATATCATCAATGAATAGTGAAAGTTTCATTTCTTTCTTTCCTATTTGGGTGCCTTTTATTTCATTATTTAGCCTAATTGCTCTAGCTAGAACTTCTAGTACACTATTGAATAACAGTGGTGACAGTGGGCATCATTGTTTTTTTCCTGATCTCAGCAGGAAAACTTTCAGTCTTCACCATTGAGTACAGTGTTAGCTATGGGCTTTTTATATATGCACTTTACCATGTTGAGAAAGCTTCTTTCTTTTTTTTTTATTTTTTTTTATTTTTTTTTCTTTTCTTTTTTTTTATTGACTTTGTAATAATATTACATCAAAAATATATATGTGAGGTCCCATTCAACCCCGCTCCCCCACCCCCCCTCTCTCCCCCCCAACAACACTCGTTCCCATCATCATGACACATCCATTGGATTTGGTAAGTACATCTTTGGGCACCTCTGCACCTCATAGTCAATGGTCCACATCATGGCCCATACTCTCCTCCATTCCATCCAGTGGGCCCTGTGAGGATTTACAATGTCCGGTGATTGCCTCTGAAGCACCATCCAGGGCAGCTCCATGTCCCAAAGACACCTCCACCTCTCATCTCTTCCTGCCTTTCCCCATACCCATCGTCCACCATGTCCACTTTTCTCAATCCAATACCACCTCTTCTATGTGGACATTGGATTGGTTGTGTCCATTGCACCTCTATGTCAAGAGGAGGCTCAAATTCCACATGGATGCTGGATGCAATCCTCCCATTTTCAGTTGTAATCACTCTAGGCTCCATGGTGTGGTGATTGTCCTTCTTCAACTCCATCTTAGCTGAGTGTGGTAAGTCCAATAAATCAGATTGTAGGTGCTGGAGTCTGTTGAGGTTCAGGACCTGGCTATCACATTGTCAGTCCAGAGATTCAAATCCCCTAAATATATCTTAAATCCCAACGTTAACTGCACCTCCAGCACATTAGCATGAAAGTCTTATGAAGGGAGATCCCATCTGAGTCCAGATTCATCACACATAAACACCATTTCCAAAGAGGGGCCATCTGCCCTGGTAGTTAACCCCATCGGCCATGGCCATAACTCTCATGGGTCTCTTTAGCCTTCAAAGGAACCAATATCTGGGGGTTGTATCTGCTTTATCTGTCTCTCTGACTCTGCTCAGTTGTGCATGAGGGCAATCCTTCTGCCAGCCTCCAGACTCTTTTTTAGAAACTCGTAGCCATATAAACTCATTTCTCCTTTCCATTTCCCCCTTACTTTAGGTCAAACAGCATTTTAAAGTCATGTTATTTTATGTAGACATGGATATTCTGCTGATCCGCATTGAACCTTCCGTATAAGGTCCTTTTCCAGTTGCATCATCAGTTGGTATTTGATAGTGGTCCCTCGTTGCCAGGGAGGCTCGTCCCCGGGTGTCATGTCCCACGCTGGAGGGAAGGCATTGCATTTACATGCTGAGTTTGGCTTCGAGACTGGCCACATTTGAGTAACATGAAGGCTGACAGGAGGAAATTCCCGGGCACAATGTTGCTCTAGGCCTTGTTCTTATTTTAGGTTTATCAGCACACAAGCATAGTCATTAGCATCAGGGGCTCACTGTTGAACCCTCACTCCCTCCAGGTCCCCGCCGCTGTACCTGGGAGACTGTCGCTGCTCCCCTAGGGACCGCGGCAGAGCACCACTGGCCAGGAACCCAGTACCACCCCTGCTGTGGTTTTTAATTGTTGCCATTATGAGTATATCCAATCATTACCATGCCCCCTGGACATATGTTCTGTACAGCTCCCTGTCAGCCATATATCACCTGTCATTGGTATCCCATACCAGTATCCCTCCATTGCCATTGTTGAAACACTCTGTGGTCCAGAACTCCCTGAAATTTGAAGCCCAATATAATGTCATGGTCCCTTACTAGGGAATGGTATATAGCGATGGGTTTAAAGGATAGATAAAGAACTTGGATAAAGTTAGATAAAGAACTTAGATAAAGAATGTTGACTTGAAAAAATTCCACATCCTATCCTTTTTTTTTTTTTTTTCCCCCCCTACTTATTCAGCATTTCTTCACAGGAGTCCTAGACCACAGCAATGCATATATATAATATACAGCACTCCCATACATCCACCACAAAACCTTTCTCCTTCCACAGCGATTCTCTTACACCCTTTTCACATCATATTTACTTAAGGTGATGTACAGATTCTGAGATATTAGCTTTCTAACAAGGTAATATCTGTGCTTACATTATGGTGCATACTTTAGGATACACAGTTCTTTACATTTTTAGTTATCCTATGTTTTACATTATGGTTTACATTATCAGTCTGTCATCTCCTATATGTTATGGTGTAATATTACATGTTTTATATCCATCCTTGTGTACGAGAAAGCTTCTTTCTATTCCTATCTTTTTTTTAATCAAGAAAGGATGCTGCATTTCATCAGATGCCTTTTCTTTGTGAATCAAGATTATCATGTGATTTTTCTTCTTCAGTGTATCAATGTGGTTTACTACACTAATTGATTTTCTTCTGTTGAACTACACTTACACACCTGTGATTAAAACATACTTGTTCATGGTGTGTAATTATTTTAATGTGTTTTGGGTTTCGTTTAAACGTATTTTGTTGAAGATTTTTGTATATATGTTCATTAAAGTTATTGGCTTATAATTTCTTTCCCTGTAGTATCTTTATCAGACTTTGGTATAACAGTGATGTTGGTTTTATAGAATGAGTTTGGTAGCATTCCTTCCTGTTCAGTTGTTTGGGAGGCCTTGAACCAGATTGGTATTAGATCATTTTTAAATTACTGGTAGGTAGAATTCACCTTTGAAGCCATCAGGCCATGTGCTTTTAATTTTGGGGAGTTTTTTAAAAAATATTTTTTATTAAAGTATGTCATTCATACATGGATACATGGGCACACATAAACAGTAAGTGTATAGTAAAGATTGTGAACTTAGAAAATGAACATGCATAACATCATACAGGGGACTCATACATCACCCCTCTACCAACACATTGCATTGTTGCAAAACATTTGTTACAAACTATGCAAGAGCACAGTCAAAATATTACTACTATCTATAGTTCTTGTCTCACATTTGGTGCATTTTCCCCCAACCCACCCTATTTTAAAATGTATATTTTTATTTCAGAGATTGTGAACTTACAAAACAAACATGTACATGTGTAGTATTCACATAGAACACCCCTTCACCAACATACCACTTGGTTGTGGAACATTTGTTATAGAATGTGAGATAATGTTATCAGATTATTACCACCAAGCATGGTTCACTGCATACATTTGGCTCACTTTTTCCATACACCTCCATTATCAACACAGTACATGTTTGGCACTAATGCAAGAATATTATAGTATTGCTATTAACCAGTCTATAGGACACACCAGTTGTAGTTTTCCCATGCTTCTCCAAATTCTCAACATGCTGCAATAGTGATGTACATCTGCTCTAGCTCACAGAAGGACACTCCTGCATTTATACCCTCAACAACAGTTCTCATCTGCCTCTGGGTTCACTGTGTTATTCAGTCCTGAGCTCAGTCTTTAGCATTCTTTCAATTGACATTTACTTCCCAGACTACCCTTTTCAGCTACAGTCCCATTTATAAACAAGCTGCTACTCACTACAATGTGTTACCATCAATTCTATCCATTTCCACACTTTTATAGTCGAGTTAATTAAAACTTCTACATACGTTAAACATCAGTGATTCTTCTTAACCCTTCTCTTATCTCCTAGTAACCTATACTCTAGGTTTTAACTCCATGTGTTTATTCTTTGTATTTAGTTCATATTAATGAGACCTTGCAGTATTTGTCCTTTTGTGCCTGGCTTACTTCACTTAGTATAATGTCTTCAAGATTCATCCATGTTACTGTATGTGTCCCAATTTCATTTCTTCTTATTGTAGCATAACATTCCATCATATGTATATACAACATATTGTTTATCTATTCATTGGTGTATGGACACTTGGGTTGTTGCCATCTTTTGGCAATTGTGAATAATGCTGCTGTGAACATCGATGTGCAGATATCTGTTCATGTCATATTTTTAAATTTTTCTGGTTATACTCCTAGGAGAGGAATTACTGGATCATATGGCAGTTCTGTATTTAGCTTCCTGACGAATCACCAAACTGTCTTCCACAGAGGATGCACCATTTTACAATACCACCAACAGTGAAAGAGTGTTCCTATTTCTCCACATCCTTGCCAGAATTTATTGTTGTCTGATTTTTTTAATAATGACCATTCTATGTAGTGTTAGATGATATCTCATTGTTGTTTTGATTTGCATTTCCCTAATAGCTAATGATATAGAACATTTTCCTCAGGTGCTTTTTGGCCATTTGTATTTCCTCTTTGGAGAAATTTCTACTTAAATCATTTGCCTATTTTTTAATTTGATTGCTTGCTTTTTTGTTGTTGAGTTGCATGATCTCTTTATGTAGAATGAAAATCAAACACTTATCGGATATGTAGTTTCCAAATATTTTCTCCCATTGAGTGGGTTGCCTTTTCACCTTCTTGATGAAGTCCTTTGAATCACAGTAATGTTTAAGTTTGAGGAGGTCCCATCTATCCATGTTTTTTTTCATTGCTAGGGCTTTTGGTGTAATGTTTAATAATCCACCACTTACCACCAGGTTTTGAAGATGTTTCCCTAGGTTTTCTTCTAGAAGCTTTATGGTACTTGCTTTTATATTAAGGTCTTTGCTCCATTTTGAGGTAATTTTTGTATAAGATGTGAGATAGGCATCTTCTTTTTTTCTTTTTCTTTTTTTGGTATGGTTATCCAGTTCTCCCAGCACTAGTTGTTGAATAGACTGTTCTGCCCCAGCTGGGTGGGTTTGACAGGCTTGTCCAAAATCACTTGACCATAGATGTGAGGGTGTGTTTCCGAACCATTGTTTTAGTTCCATTGATCTATGTGTCTATCTTTATGCCAATACCATGCTGTTTTACCACAGTAGGTAGGTAATATGATTTAAAGTCTAGAAGTGACAGTCCTCCAATTTCCCTTTTCCTTTTAAGATGTTTCTGGCTATTCAGAGCCTCTTACCCTTCCAGCTAAATTTGATAATTGTGTTTTCCATTTGTTTAAAAATACTGGTAGAATTTTTATTAGGATTGCATTGAATTTGTGTATCATTTTGGGTAAAATTGACATCTTAGTGATATTTACCCTTCCAATTCATGAGCATGTTCTTACAATTATTTAGGTCTTTGTTTATTTCTCATAGCAGTGCATTACAGTTTTCTGAATACAAGTACTTTACATTCTTCATTAAGTTTTTTCCTAAATTTTTGTTTCTTTTAGGTGCTATCATAAATGGAATTTTCCCCCTGACTTCCTCCTCAGATTGGACATTAAAATTGTATTGAAACACCACTGGTTTTTGCATATTCATCTTGTATCCTGATGCTCTGCTGAAATTGTTTATTAGCTCTAGCAGCTCTGTTGTAGATTTTTCAGGATTTTCTAGACAGAGGATCATATCATCTGTAAATAGTGAAAATGTTACTTCTTCCTTACTGATTTGGATTCTTTTTATTTCTCTTTCTTGCCTGATTGCTCTAGCTAGGACCTCTAGCACCATACAGGAAAGCTTTCTGTCTTTCAACATTGAGTACAAGGTTAGCTGTGTATTTTTCATATATGACCTTTATCATGCTGAGAAATTTTCCTTCATTTCATGTTTTTTAGTGTTGTTATCAAGAAGGATGTTGTGTTTAGTCAAATGCTTTTTCTGCATCAATTGATAAAATCATGTGATTTTTCTTCTTTGGTTTATTAAAATGGTTTATTACCCTGATTGATTTTCTTGTGTTGAACCACTCACTCTTACATGCCTGGTATAAAACCCACTTGATCATGATGAACAATTCTTTTAATGAGTTGTTGGTTTCAATGAGCAAGTATTTTATTGAGGATTTTTACATCTATATTCATTGGAGAAATGGTGTGCAATTTTCTTTTCTACGTAATATCTTTATCTGGCTTTGGAGTTAGGGTGATATTAGCTTCTTCAGATGAATTCAGTAGCATTCCTTCTTGTTCAGTTTTTTGGAAGAGCTTGAGTAAGACTGGTATTAAATCTTATTTGAGTCCAGCTCCATCACACAGAAACAGAAACTCCAAAGTAGGGCCAACTGACATGGCACTGAACTCCATCTTCCATGACCATAAAACTTGTGGGTCTCTGTAGCCCTCATAAAAACCAATACCCGGGGTTGTATCTACTTTATCTGTCTCTGGGACTCTGCATAAGGGCAACCCATCTGAAAATCTCCCGGCTCTTTTTGGAGACTCAGAGCCATATAAACTCATTTGTTCTTTTCATTTCCCCCTTGATTCAGGTCAAAAAACATTTTTAACTCCTGGTATTATATGTAGAATCTAAGCCCCCTCTTGACATAGATGTGGAGTGGACACAACCGTTCCAAGGTCCACAGGATGGAGGAATAGAGTATGGATTAGAGTGGACTTACTGATACTCTATTCATGAACTATTGATATTAGTAATCAAAGAAAATGTGGCATTGGTGTAGAGAAAGTGGCCATGGTGGCTGCTGGGGGTAGGGAATGGGAGGAAGAGATGAGATGTGGAGGCATTTTTGGGACTTGGAGTTGTCCTGGGTGATGCTGTAGGGACAGTTACCGGACATTGTAGGTCCTGCCATGACCCACTGGGTGGAACGTGGTAGAGCGTGGACTATGATGTGGACCATTGACCATGAGGTGCAGCGGTGCTCAGAGATGTATTCACCAAATGCAATGAATGTCTCGTGATCATGGAGGAGATTGTTGTTATGGGGAGAGGAGTGGGGCGAGGTGGGTGGGGGGTATATGGGGACCTCATATTTTTTTAATGTAATATGAAAAAAAAATAAAGACAGAAAAAAAGAACCTAAAAAAGTCTTTTTTGACTGCTTGATAGAACTCACCTGTGAAACCATCTGGTCCTGGTCTTTTCATTTTGGGGAGCTGTTTGATGTTTGCTTCAATATTTTTTTTTAATTAAAATTATTTATTTTTACGAATTACATTCAAAAAATACGAGGTCCCAATCAACCCCACCGCCCCCACCCCCCACTCCCCCCACAGCAACACTCTCTCCCATCATCGTGAGACATCCAATGCACCCAGTAAGTACATCTCTGAACATCACTGCACCCCGTAGTCAATGGTCCACATCATAGCCCACACTCTCCCCCGTTCCATCCAGTGGGCCCTGGGGGGGTCTACAATGTCCTGTAATTGTCCGTGAAGCACCACCCAGGACAACTCCACGTCCCGAAAATGCCTCCACCTCTCATCTCTTCCTCCCATTCCCCAAACCCAGCAGCCACCATGGCTACCCTTCCCACACCCATTCCACATTTTCTCTGTGGACATTGGATTGGTTGTGTCCATTGCACATCTATGTCAAGTAGGGGTTTAGATTCCACATGGATACTGGATGCGCTCCTCCTGCTTTCATACTGGATGCACTCCTCCTGCTTTCATACTGGATGCACTCCTCCTACTTTCATTCAATATTTTTATATTGATTGGTTAGTTGAGGTCTTCTATTTCTTCTAGGGTCATTGTAGGTTGTTTGTACATTTCTAGGAATTTTTCCATTTTGTCTACGTTGTCTAGTTCTTTGGCATAAAGTTGTTCAAAGTATCCTCTTATTTCTGTGGGGTCAGTGGTAATGTTCCCACTTTCACTTTTTATTTCATTTAGTTGCATTTCATTTATTTCATTTATTTGCTGAAAGTGTCTGCCATTGCCTAGAAAGGCTGTGGAAACACCAGCCCCCTCCTTTCCTATTGGAGGTTGAGGGTGGATCCCCAAGTACCCATTAGTCCAGGCTGTGTGGGCCAAAAACACCTGCAGTTACCCAGAGAGGCTAGACCTACACAGTCCATCTCTTGTTTATTGGGGATGAGGGTGGAATCACAGGTACCCCAACAGTTGGGTTTGTGCAGGCCAAAAGCACCTGAAGTTGCCCTGAGAGGGTGAGGGAACATCAGCCTACTCTTATCCTATGGCAGGACAGAGGTGAAAATGGACTCAAAGTCACTCAACAAACCAGTTTGTGTGGGCTGAAAATGCCTGCCATTGCGTGGAGTGACTGAGGATACCCATCTCAACTCCTATCCTATTGTGGTACAAGGATGCAGCCCAAGGCATCTGTTTAATTAGTCTTTGCCAACGGAAAGCACCTGCAGTTTTGTGGCAGGCCCTGCCAGCTTCCTCTCTATTGGAGATGGGACTGGAGCCTAGCCTAGGGCTGCAGTTCGATCTTGTTGGAAAGAAGCCAGTCCCTAACTTCACTGTATTTTCAGTCAACCAGGCTTCCTCTCATTCCAGGGGCGGGTGGGAGTCAAAATGGTGGCTTCCAGACTTTTTCCAACTTGGACAAGCTCAAAGTTTAGCTATTCCTAGGATTATACTTTAGCCAGCTGAGTCTACTAATCAGTACCTGAAGTTGGCGGACAACTGTCTCTTCCTCCACCGTTTATGGGAAATAATAGCTCCTGAGTTGACTTGCAATGCTAGTGTAGGATGGGCACCAGCCTCTGTGGTGTGGCTTGCAGTTTTCCAGAGAGGTGATGTAGGTCTCCCCAGCCTCCAACCTGCCAGAGGTGGGACTGGGGTTTAGGCTAGAGCTGCAATTCAGTCTGGGTGAAAAGTAGCCAATCCCTACCAGTGCTGTAATTTTCAATCAACCCTGCTTCCCCTTGTGCCCAGGGTATAGTTAAAATGGTGGCTACATATCTCCTTTTAAACCTGGGCAGGCTCAAAGTTTAACTCTTCCTAGGATTATACTGTATCCTGCCAAATTACTAACCAATAGCTGAAGTCATTAACACACTGTGTCTTCCACTTCCATATTTTTGAGAAATGGACCTCCCAACTTCAGGCACAGAATAGGTCCTGAGGTGGCTTGCACCATGGACACTGACCTCCATGGTGTGGAGGGTTCTAATCAAGAATCCTCTCTGCAGATGGGCAGTCTCCTCCTTCCATAATTTCAAGGATGTTGCAGGAAACTCTTCTGGTCTCCTGGGTCCCCAAAACAGGTGCTTTAGATACCTCTGGGTGATTACTAACTGCCCTTTATCATGAGCTGACTCCAGGAGCTCCTTACTCTGCCGCCATCTTGGCTTCCCCCTTTGGGAGGTTTTTGATGACTGTTTTAATCTCGTCATTTGTGATTGGTTTGTTTAGATCTTTCATTTCTTCTAGAGTCAGTGTACGTAGTTACGGTGTTTCTAGGATTTTTTCCATTTCATCTGCATGGTCGAGTTTGCTGACATACAGTTGTTCATAGTATCCTGTTTTGATCTCACTTATTTCTGTTGGATCTATAGAAATGTCCCCCCATTGTATCTGATTTTATTTATTTGAATCTTTTCTCTTTTATTCATTGTTATTAAGGGCCTGATGGCTTTGTTGATCTTCTTGAAGAACCAACTTTGGATTTGTTCATTCTATTGTTTCCTTGCATTCAATTTTATTTATTTATGCCTTCACCTTTATTATTACTGTCCTTCAATGTGATTTGGAATTAGTTTGTTGTTCATTTTCTATTTCCTCCAGATTGTGCAGTTTGGTTTTCAATTTAAATTTTTCTTCTTTTATAATGTAAGCTTTGACAGTTACACATTTCTGTATAACCTTTAGCCATTTATAAAACCATTTCTGCATTTTTGGTAATTGCAAAAGCACAACCCCACTCTCCTGGTACCAAAGTCAGTATTAGGTAGCGAAAGGGTGCTGATGCAAAGTACCAGAAATCTGTTGGCTTTTATAAAGGATATTTATTTGGCTTAAAACACGTACAATTAAAAGACCCTAAAGAGTCCAACTCAAAGTTGATTTCTCACCCAAAATAATTTGCAGCGTGTTTAAGCAAGATGGCATGTTAAGTCTGTGAGGGTTCAGCCTTCTTTCTTTCTTTAAAGGCTCAATAGTCCCAGGTTCTTCTGATCTCAGCTGTAGGGTCGTATAAGGCTTGTCTCTCAGGACTTCTCAGGTGCTCTGGTCTCTTCACAAGGTCAGCTGTAACCTATCAGGCAAATGGCTTATCTAACCCCAGGGCTCCAGCATCAAAACCAAGTTCTAGGGAAGCATCTACAGGACCTTGTAATAGGAAACGGCTTCATGAACTTCACACTAAAGCACGAGCAGCAAAAGAACATATAGATAAATGGGACTTCCTCAAAATTAAAACCTTTTGCACCTCAAAGGAGTTTGTCCCAAAGGTGAAAAGAGAGCCTACACAATGGGAGAAAACACTTGGTAAACATATATCTGATAGGAGACTTATATCTTGCATATATAAAGCACTCCTATATCTTGAAAATAAAAAGACAAAAAGCCCATTTAAAAAATGGGAAAAAGATTTGAACAGACACTTCTCCAAATATGATAAACAAATGGCTAAAAAAATATGAAAAAAATGCTCCAAATCACTAGCTATTAGGGAAATGCAAATCAAAACAACAATGAAATACCACCTTACTCCCGTAAGACTGGCAGCTAACAAAAAATCAGAAGACTACAATTGTCGGAGAGGATGTGGAGGAATGGGAACTATTCCACTGCTGGTGGGAATGCAGAAGGATCCAGCCATTCTGGAGGACATTATGGCAGTTTCTCAAAACACAAGCTATGTATTTGCCATATGACTCAGCAATTCCACTGAAAACAAGGACACAAACTGATATATGCATACCAATGTTCATAGCAGCATTATTCCCTATTGCCAAAAGTTGGAATCAACCCAAATGCCCATCAACTGATGAATAGATAAATAAAATGTGGTATATACATACAATGGAATATTACTCAGCTATAAAAACAAATGCAGTACTAACACATGTGATAACATGGATGAATCTTGAGAACCTTATGTTGAGTGAAGCAACTGAGGCATTGAAGGACAAATACTACATGACCTCTCTGATATGAAATAAGTAAACCAAGCTGTCTCAGAGAGCTAGAGACTGGATGAAAAACTTTAAGATAGTTGGAAGGTTGTGAGCTGACAGGTACTTGGGTGAAATCTATGATAAGCTGGAGGTAAGTATTAGTACAGGGAAGGGATAAAAGGGGGGGTAGGGATAACTTTGGGTGGGGCCGCATGGGTATAAGGGGTGCTAGGGATGGGAGGATGGGTCAGATTGTCCAAGAAATTGGGGAGAGGGTGAGGCGAACTTTTGATCATGGGAGATTGTCAGGTATGTGGTTGAAATTGTGGTGCAGTGAAAACTCTTTAGAGAATGTAATATGGGAGGTTGCCTGTTTGGGATGCTTAAGGGGGTGGGGCATCTGACACAGGGCAAGCTTCTGGGGAGTGTGTGATGCTCATTTTGTCATAGTGGATTATATCTTTGGGTGGGGACCCATACAATGAGAATGAAGTTATACCCACATCCTGGGGAGGACTGATGTTCTCAAACAGAGGGAATTGTATCTCTTGAGAGAATCAGTGGCTCCCAATGGTTTAGGGCAGTCAAGTATGTCAAGCCCTCAACATTTTTTCAAGTATCTCTGAATAGGGTCCCTAAAGCAATGAAGATTGATTGTCATGGTGGGCTCTGAGGGGAGGGGGAAGAAGTGTTGAATACATGGAATCAGGGTAAATGTGGGGCAATGGAAGTGTTCCACAAGATCATGCCATGATGGATATAGGTCATATTAAATTACACCAAAAATGTATAAAAGTCTATAGGCTAAAATGTAAACCATAATGTAAAACATAAGATAACTAAAAATTCAGAGAATTGTATAGTCTAAAATATAAACCATAATGTAAAGCCAATTGGAACCAAGTTTGAAAGATATTGTTTCAATGTCTGTACATTAGCCACAGCAAATATAATATGAACATGTAAAAAGATCACTGTTGGGGAAGGGACAAAGGGTTTGATATTGGATATGTGGGAGAACCATATATTGTATATGTGAATTACTGTGACCTAAAACTTATGTCAAGAGAAACTTAATACTCAGGAAAAAAAAAAAGAAAGAAAGAAGGTAGACACTGAGGAAGAAATGGAAGAAATTGCCTTGCCACTGTACATACAGGGCAATGCCTATATGCAGTGATGAAAGGCAAAATATCAAAAACAAAGCTTTTTCATATTTTCATTTCTTTATTACTCCAATTTATTTTGCCTTTATTTAATTTTTCTAGATTTCTATGTATTCTATATCTAATCTTTAAACCCATCACTATATTCAATTTTTCTATTAATGGAAGCTGGTGATATATTGGGCTTCCTTTTTGAAGAAGTTTTGGACTACAGAGAGGTTCATCAATGGTGGGGGAGGATCACTTGTGTGGTGTGTCATTGGTGGGGGACCAACGGTTGGGAGGGAGTTTTCCAGGGCATGTATACAGGGTACATAGAAAGGTTTGGATATTTTAATAGTGGTTTCATTTGGAAACGACAGATGAGAGAGTGCTGAATACCTGACCAGGGGAACTCTATCACATTCCCCAATGGAGTAACAACAATCCCCCAAGTGCAATGGCAAAGACCAATAAAGATGGATAGTCCAATGATGAGCCCTTGATACTGATTATGACCCTGTGTGCCTGAAATATGAACTAGGCCTATAGCTGTGGGTGCCTAAGAGTTACCTCCTGAGAGCTTCCATGTTGTTCAAATGTGGCCACTCTCTAAGCGAAACTCAGCATGTAGATGCATTGCCTTCCCCCAGCATGGGACAGGACTCCCGGGGATGAGCCTCCTTGGCACTGAGGCATTACTACCAAGCACCAGCTGATGCTGTAACTACAAAAAGACCATGAACAAATAGGTCAACTCAGACCGGCAGAATATCCCAGCCTACATGTAATATCAGGTGTTAAAAATTGCTTTTTGACTTTGGATAAAAAGGGGGAAATGGGATGGACAAGTAAGTTTATGTGGCTAAGAATCTCCAAAAAAGAGATGGGAGGTCATCAGGGGGTGATGCTTATGCATGCCTCAACAGGGTACCAGAGACATCCAAGGTAGATGGAAACCCAGGTGCTGGTTCTCCTGAGGGCTGCAGAGACCCACAGGTTTTGTGGTCATGGCAGATGGCTCTGGAGTTCAGGGCCATGCCAGTTGGCCCTACTTTGGAGTTTGTGTTCCTGAGTGTGACAGAGTTGGACTCAGATATAACCTTTCTACACATGCCCCTTCTGTTACTTTTACCAGACCTGTGGTTGGTGTTTGGGTTGGTGTATACTCAGGAGACCTGAATCTCTGAACTGTCCATGTTACAACCAGGCCCTGGGCCTCAGCAGACTTGCAGCTCCTACCCTCTGGTATCTTGCAGTTACCCTGGCCAGCTGACAAGGAGGTGAAGAGGGCTGACCACCACAACAGTGAGCCAAGAGTGCCTACAACTGCAAACAGGAGAATTGCATCCATCATCCATGTAGAATCTAAGCCCCCTTTTGATGTAGAAGGGGACTGGACATAGCCATCCCAGGTCCACAAGTTGGAGGAATAGAGTATAGATTAGAGTTGACTTACTGGTGTTCTGTTAGGGAACTACTGTGATTAGTAAGTGAAGAAATTGAGTAGTAGTGATGTGTAGAGGGTGGCCATGGTGGCTGCTGATGGTTTGATGGTTGGGAGAGGGAAGAAGGGATATGGTGTTGGGGCATTTTCAGGATTTGGTGTTGTCCTAGGTGGTGCTGCAGGGTTTGATGCTGCCCTTTGTGTGTCTTGTCTTGGCCCACTGGGTGGACTTGGGGAGATTGTGGACTACAATGTGGACCACTGTCCGTGTGCTGCAGCAGTTCTCCAGTATGTATTTGTCGGGTGCAGTGGATGTGCCACGATGGAAGAGTTTGTTGATGTGGGAGGGGTGGCGTGGGTGGGATGGGGGGTATATGGGGAACTCAAATTTTTTGAATGTGACATTTTAAAAGAAAATAAAGAAGAAAAAATAAAAAATAAAAAGATTGAATTTTTTAAAAAAATAAAGAACATTATTTATGACCAAAAAAACCCACAAAACCACCAAGTTCTCTCCTATGTCTTTTTCTGTGTATCTACTTCTCCATGTGCCTTCTTGATTAAGTGTCCATTTGTATAGCCTGCAAAACTATTGGGGATTCAAACTGAGTAACAATCTAATGATATGGTCAAATAAATCCATAATTGTAACATAATTTAATGAAAGACATCTCAGCTGAATCTAATATAATCAAAGGCTATCACACCTTGAGGATTAGACCAGTTTACCAGTGTAATCTCTCCTTTTGGAATTCATAAATAATTTCAAACTGCCACAAATTACCTTTGTGCATTGCCTTTGAGTATCACATAGGTTTGTTTGTTTGTTTATTTATTTAAAGAGACTTTAGATTACATAAATATTACTTAAAAAATATAATGGATTCCCATATGCCCTACTCCCTCCCCTTCGCATGCTTTCCCACATTAACAACATGCTTCATTAGTGTGGTATATTTGTTACAATTCACAACCATGGATTATAAGTTAAATTATAGTTTACACTCTGTCCTGTGCAATTTTTTATGTTATGAAAAAATATATAATGGCCTGTGTCCTTCCTTGTAACATCATGGAGGCCAATTCCAATGTCCCAAAAGTGTTCCAATATTACACTTATTTTCCCTCTCCCTCCCCTCAGAAACTCCAGTTACCACTGCCTCCACAGCAATGATAAAATTTCTTCTATTGCTAGAATAACCATAAGTCTGTAGTAGAATAATAATACATATAAAATAAAAGTCTATAGTAGACTTTTATAGTATAAAATATTTTATAGTATATTTTATATTTTATTTTGTATTTTATATAAAAATATATTTATATAATATATATTTATATTATAAATTTACATATAAATATATTTATATTTATATATATTTTATATTTTATAGTTTATTTTATAGTATAAATAAAAGTCTATAGTAGAATAATAATACGTACACTTTAGTCTATTGTTCATGCCCCAATCTTGAGGATTTTGGGATGATGATGCCCATGCTGCCTCTAACTGAGAGTGGGTTTAGATCCCATAGGGTAGATTGATGGAACTATCTTGGTTGCAGTTGCAGTCTCTGTTCCTTTAGATGGGCATTGTCCATCATCATCTCCTTGTTAGTTGTCCTAGGTGAATCACATGTACTGGAGTGTAGGTGTTCCATCTCTGCTGAGATTCAGGCCCACCTGGCACATGGATGGACCAAAGATTTAAGTTTCTTGGACATTAAACTATCAAGTATAGTACTCACTTTAGGTTCAAATAGAAGGGACAGAAGAGCCATATATAGGGAAACTACAAATGGGTCCAACTCTGTCACACTGGGGTACATAAATTCCAAGGTAAAGCGCACTGGCATGGCACCAAACTCCTGAGCTGTTTGCCCTGCATATAGTATCTCAATGTCTCTAAAGCCCTCAAATAGTGCCCCGCCATTTGAGGCACTATTTACTGGCAGTAAATGACATCCTGCTGAGACATGCATAAGCGTAACCTCTGGAATGATTGTCCAACTCATTTTGAAATCTCTTAGCCATAAAAATTCCTTTATATTTACCATTTCCCTCTTAAGTTCTAGGTTTTTTTTTTTTCCCAACTGCATCACTGGTTTTGATCTGTTGTCTTCTCTTTCTTATTTGTGTCGAGATAGTTAATATTTTCTTTTGCAATTTCTTTTTTGACCCACTGACTATTTGAGAGTGTGTTTGTTCTTCATATATTTATGATTTTTTCATTTCCATCCATCATAGATTTCTAGCTTCATTCTATTATGATCAGAGAAAGTATTTTGTGTAATTTCAAACTTTTTATGTTTATTGAGACCTGTATTTTGACCCAACAGATGGTATATCCTGGAGAAGGATCCATGAGCACTTAAGAAGAATGTAAATCCTACTGTTTTGGGGTATAATGCTCTATAAATATTTGTTAAATCTAATTCATTTATCATACTGTTCAAGCTATTTCCTTATTTATCCTTTCTTCAGATATTTGATTCAATGCTGATAGTGGTTTATTAAAATTTCTTACTCTTATTATAAAAAATGTCAATTTCTCCCTCCAGTTTTACCTGTGTATGTGTGTCATTTATGTTGGGGCAACCAGGTTAGGTGCATAATATTTATTATAGGTATCCCTTCTTGATGAATTGCCCATTTTTAAACGTATAATTACTTTATTCATCTCTTATAATAGGTTTGCATTTAAAATCTGTTTTGTCTCATGTTACTATGGCTAGTCCAGATTTCTTTGGGTTACTATTTGCATGGATTATCTTTTTCCAACTTATCAATTTCAACCTGGTTGTGCCATTACATCTGATGTGAGTCTCTTGTAGAAAGCATATAGATGGCTTATATTTTTTCAATCCATTTTGTCAGTCTGTGTTTTTTGATTACAAAAATCAATTCATTAGCATTCAGTGTTATTACTGTAAAGACATTAAGTACTTTGTCCATTTTTTTCATTTGACTCTCCGTTTTCATAACTTACTCTTGTCTATATTTTTACCCTTTAATTTACCCTTTCTAATAATCATTTGTAAACTCCTCTCTAATTCTCTCACCCTTATTTTTTCCTTGCAGGCTGCAGCACTCCATTCAGTATCTCTTGTAAATGTGGTCTTTTGGTAACAGTCTTTCAGTTTTTATTTGTATGTGAAGATTTTAAACTGAGCCTCTTTTCTTCTTTTAATTTTTAAAAATTTTTAAATTTTTGTTTTTATTTTTTAATTCTCAAGGACGGTTTTGCTGGATGATGAATTCTTAGCTGGCAGTTTTTTTCCTTCACTCCTTAAAATACCTCATACCACTGCTTTCTCACTTCCATGGTTTCTGATGAGAGATTGGTACTTAGTCTTATTGAGCTTCCCTTGTATATGATACATTGCAGTTGTCTTGCTGTTTTTAGCATCTTCTCTTTATCTCTGGTACTTTTCATTCTGAATAGTAGGTGTTTCAGTGTATTAGTCAGCCAAAGGGATGCTGATGCAAAATTCCAGAAATGTGTAGGCTTTTATAAAGGGTATTTATTTGGGGTAGAAGCTTACACTTACAAAGCCCTAAAGAGTCCCACTTAAGGTACCATGAGAGGTACTTGATAGCAAAGTCTGTTGCCACATGTTGATGCACGATGGTGGGCAATGCCTGTGAGTGTTCAGGCTTCCTCCTTCCTCTTAAGGCTCTATAGTCCCACCTTCTTCTGAAATCAGCTGTAGGCTGACTTAAGGCTTGTCACTTTCCCTGGTGGTCATTTCTTCATGGGCTCAGCTGCTCCTCACCACAAGGTCAGCTGTAGTCTCTCAGGCTCATCTCTCTTCCCAGGCCATGTCTATGGAGCACTCTCCCTGTGTATCTGCTTCTTTGTTCTTCCCTGTGTATTTTTTTGTCTTGAGTGTCCACCCAAGGCGGTGGGGACTCAACATCCTATTGAAGTTGCCAAATCAAATTCCTAGTCTTAATTTAGTCAAGTAAAGGTGAAAGCTCTGAATCTAATACACCTAATATGCCCAGAGGAACAGACCAATTTACAATATAATCCAATATCTATTTTTGAAATTCATAAATAATACCAAACTGCCACACCCAGAGAAAGTCTATTCAGTTTTTTTTTTTTCTATTTGGGATACCTTGTCCTTCTTGGATATTGATATTTGTCTTTTTGTCACTAATTTTTTCAGAAA